>NW_020837951.1:21568626-21981050 GCF_003676395.1 Aethalodelphis obliquidens
AAAAAAAAAGAATATCCATTAAGTCAACACGCGCACGCACACACACACAATCACATAGCACTGTGCTGTGCACTCAGTGGTGCTCCGTAACTACTCACCGTTCCCTTACTGAACAAATCTATTCTGAGCCCAAATGTACACTAGGCATTATCCTATGCACTGGTGATACCATGATAAACAGACGGACTCCATACTGTCAAGGAGCTGTGGTTTAACGGGGGAGGCGCCCACATACAGAAGCTCTTCTCCTTTTAAAACTCCTAGAGAGGCCAACAGAGCCATGCTCTAGAGCAAGAATACCTACCTGAACTCTGCCTGCCACACAGACATGATGCCGATGGGTACCTTGGCCATGGCCAGTGTGTTGTAAACTAATTTGTAGTTTCCAAATTATGAACAACAGCCCATTTGCCTGGAGTCTCAAAAGTGGCTTGAATGGTGAAGTCCCCCCAGTGGACCTGTTTCATGAGTGTCTCTGACAGGGTCTTGCAAGGTTTCCTGGTTTCAAAGCAGCTTTTATTTAAGTATCTCAGGTCAGGGTTTCTGCATTACCTAGGTGGCATGAACATGAGCTTACTGCCCTGACACCTTGCACAGGATTTCCCGTGGGTGCCCGTTTCCAACCCTACCTTGATCAGGTAACTTGCTTTCTTGCAGGATCCTGAGTACAGCACTTTCTCCGTTTCAGCTGCTACACTGGGAATCCACTTCTACTTTCCCATCGTGCATTTGGCTTGAAGCCTTGACCTTTTTGTAGGGGAGCCAGGGAGTACTTTTTCTTGATACGTAACCCATATAGTAAAGTCACATGTAAGTACACAGCTCAGTGAATTTTCTCAAAGTGAAATACTCATGGAACCAGTACCCAGCTCAAGAAACAGAGTCTTACCAGAACCCCAGAAGCTCATGAATGTGCCTTTCTACTAACTACCCCCTCCTCAAGGTAACCACATCCTGACTTCAAACACCACAGACTAATTCTGCTGGTTTTAAAATGTATCTAAATGGGACCCCGTAGGACATACTCTTTTGTGTCTGGCTTCTTTTACTTTACACCATGTTTGTGACCGTCATCCTCGTTGGTACCGTTAGTTATAGTTCATTCAGTCTCACAACTGCATAGTATTCCTTGTATTAATATACCACACTTTATCTACTTCCTGTTGATGGACTTCTGGGTTGTTTCCAGCTTCGGGTTATCACAAATAGTCTGCGACTTTGTCTCTGACTTTACAGAAGTATAAAAACCCCTGACTTCCCCTCTCTCACACCTCAGGACTTCAACTTTTGGACAATATGAAGAAGCAGGAACTGGATTTACTCTCCCACCTGAAACAAACTAACAAAAAAAGCAGACAAAAAATAGGAAATGTTTTTTTAAGATACTGAATATCAGGTAGAGAAGTGATTCCTAAGATATGAAAAACGAATGAGGCGAGTCCTCCAATTGCCTCAGCTTACTATTCTGAGACAATTTCCAGGCCAGGAGACTCCTGTTTTTTTTTAAACGTTTAGTATACAAAATGCCCACAGGCAGAAATCACAACTTACTGGACCATTCATTCCACAGCCTCAGAATCTGCATTTTTACAAACATCTCAAATGATTCTGATGCAGGCTAGCGGTGAACCATACTTGAAGACCCACTACAGTAGGCTGTCAAGTCTCTAGGGTCCAACACAATGGCATGTTCACAAGTTTAAAAAATGTTAAATAAATGAAGAGTAAAAAATGTTGGCTAAATAGAGCTGGAAGGTATGGTTAGTCTAGAGACGAACATGGGAGTCACCCACAGTTTGGTAAGTACATAAGCTCTCCCAGGTGGAGCATGCCATTAGCAGGGGGCCACAAATCAATATACTATTACCAGAACCAGTAATGCATGAGGGAGACCAAGAGTGAGTGACCAGGACAGTAGAAAGAGAGCCAGGAAGAAAGTGAAGTCACAGAAGGGTTTATTTGGCTGGGCTGTTTTCTTTTTGAAAGGGTTCAAGAAAGAAAAACATTGAATGCTGTCGAGAGCACAAGATAAGAACTGAAATGTCCACTAGATTGAAAAGTCCACAGAACTGAAATGTCCACTAGAATGTGTGAACACTGGTGACCTCAGAGTACTCTGGGCAAGGGGCAGGTAGATAAAAATGGTTAAGAAGCAAATGAATGAGAGGTGAGCTGCGATAACAGTGAATAAACACTAGTTTCTCCTGCAACCTGACAGTGAAAAAGAGCCAAAGAGTAGCTAGATGGAGAAGCGTTTTTCAGTTTAATTTTTAATTATCTTTAGTTTTTAATCCTTGAGTATATACGGTCAGGGGAAAGAGCTAGTCAAAAGGTAAATAGAGAAAAAATAAAAATAATTAATGGCATGCTGGATCCACAGTGTGAAGTAGGAGTGAAGGTAAATGTGACAAGAATAAAGGTAAAATGGTGAAGATTTAGAAGAGGTGCTGCCAGTCATGGGTGTCCGAGCTATAAACAGAAACAAAGTATTGCCAGATACCAGCGTAGGCTTAGCTGAGATTTGAGACCATGAATGTGTAGTAGTACCAATCCACGTGGCTGCGTGATTACCTCTGCAAGATTCTGAAAGTTGAGAAGCTGTAAATTATGAGATGGATACAGGATAACAGGGCAGACTGATGATATGAGGGAAGGCAAGGGGCAAGATAACGAAGTGATGAATTGTAATGGAGAATTAAGTGAAACCAAGAGGTAAGCAGGTAGAGGCCACACCTGTGGATAAATTGCCTAGAGCAGCTGTTCTCAGCCTTGACTGTACATGAAAATCACCTAGGGAGTTTTTTTTTTGAAAATTCCTGATGCCCAGACCAAATAAATCTGAATCTCCTGAATTGAGACCCAGGCAGCAGCATGCTTTTTTTTTTTTTAAAAAAAAAGAACCTTCCCAGTGACTCCAAAGTGCAAAGTTGAGACCCACGGACCTAGGAAGGCTAGATTACTGTAAGGACAGAAGAGGGCTGAGATGGAAACTCTCAGAAAGGTCAGCAGTTATGGGATGGATGGAAAACAAGGAGCCTGTAAGGAGCCATGCAAGTGGCATGAGAATGGGGAAGGGTTGTATAAGAGAGAAAGTAGGGGCTCTCTCCCTAGTGAGCTAAATGTTGCCAGTTATCAGAAACGTAAGATTCATAGCAACTGGAGAAATTCCCATACAGATTACCCTATCCGTATGGACTACTTCTGGGGTTATTTTTAGGTTATCACTGGCAGTGTATATAGCATACTGGTTTAAGAGCCAGGGCTGGAGCGCAACTGTCTGGATTTCTGTACCAGCTTCACAGCTAACTAGCTGTGTATCCTTGGGCAAGGTACTTCTTTATCTCAAGTTGTTGTTGTTGTTGTTTAAAGTGTGAATAACAGTACCTACCTCATAAAGTATTGATAGTTGTGAGAAATAGATAAGATTAAGCCACAAAGTAAACATTCGGTGATAGCTATCACTGGTAATTTTTTTCAAAAACTGCTAATTTTAAGGACATTTTCCACTAAATGTAACTTCTCTGAATTACCGTAGTTCTGATAAGAGATTTAGAGATATCAAACATTGATGCGACATATAAACAAAAAGGAAGGACTGGAAATTCATAGATTTAAAGATTATTTCATATATATTTAAAGATTAGGGGGCTTCCCTGGTGGCGCAGTGGTTGAGAGTCCGCCTGCCGATGCAGGGGACACGGGTTCGTGCCCCGGTCCGGGAGGATCCCACATGCCGCGGAGCGGCTGGGCCCGTGAGCCATGGCCGCTGGGCCTGAGCGTCGGGAGCCTGTGCTCCGCAACGGGAGAGGCCACACAGTGAGGGGCCCGCGTACCGCGGAAAAAAAAAAAAAAAGATTAGACCATTATGTTGGTTTTCTTTTTTTTTTAACATCTTCATTGGAGTATAATTGCTCTACAATGTTGTTAGTTTCTGCCGTATAACAAAGTGAATCAGCTATACATATACATATATCCCCATATCCCCTCCCTCTTGCATCTCTCTCCCTCTCACCCTCCCTATCCCACCCCTCTAGGTGGTCACAAAGCTTGGTTTTCTTTTTAAACATAAAGTCAACTCTTACGTATTAAGAAAGATTAAAGGGGGAAAAGGGAATCATCAAAAGTCTCAAATCATGGTTAAAACAGAATAAGTCAAAATATGGGATAAAACATTTCATGTAAAGTTTAAATTATATCCAGTATTTAAGCTAAAATTGTATTCAAGGTTTAAATTACACTCAAAATTTAGGAACCAATTTAAAGTTCTATAGGCGTCATCCAAATGTATAAAAACAATGCAAGTATGAGAGTGAGAGGCATTAAATGTCACAAATTATTATTGCCCAAAAATGACCTGTTACTGTTTTATTAGGTGAGCTCTCCTTTAAGACTATTAAATGGGTTCTCAGTTGGGCAGAGGTGCTGCATAGTCCTGGCTTCTCGAAATCCCTCCATCCTCAGAGCCTGGCTCAAAGTGTTGGATTCTGTAGCCACATGAATCCCCCCCTTCCCTTGGCTCTGCTGGAGGGAGAGACTGTCACCCTCAGAGCTGAGAGGCGGAGGCAAGAGAATTGCCACAATGCTGCACGTACAATGTACAAAGCAACTACTGGTCACTATGTAATTCAATCAATACCACCGTCTCTCATGAAGATATTTTCAGGCATTCCAAAGTGGACAGTATTCTGTTTTGTTGACCATTAAATCACCACACCTAACACAGTCCCCAAAGCAAAGACTACAATGCAGCCTTCCTCCCGGGGGTCCAGGCCTGAGAGAAAGCCCCTCCCCGCAGCCCCTAATACCCGGCAAGCTCTCAGTCAGTGGCAGCATGTCCAGGCACCAGGACCAGCAGATCCACAGTCTGGGATTTTAATACTTTTCTTAGTTCTCTTGAAACAGAATCTCCCCATCTAACATGTATGTCCATTTGATTTTCAGAAATTTGATTTTATTACATTTTCAGGAACACATCAGGTAAAAGAGGAATGAACCTCTTATATACTAGCCAATGGTTTTGATTGGCTTCATTTTTGAAGAATAAAATGATCCTGAAACTAAGGGAGCAACTGGGGAAGACAAGAAAGCGGGGTAAATTTTCAATACGTCTCATTTTCCCAAGGAATTATTTCTAAATTACACTTGAAGTTGAGAGCTGGAGTCAAAAGAAAAAAAGAAAATCGAATTCATGTAATTAAGGCATGTCACTGTCAAAGACAGGGAGGGGCAGATGCTCACAGCAAGCTGCCGCAGGGCTGTACCCGCCAGCTGCAAGGACAGGGAACAGAAGGGTAGGTACCATCTGAGGCGCTTTCTCAGAGTAAGAGTCACTTCAGTCTAAAAGGTCACGAGAGATGAATCACGAGCAAGAAAGACAGGCCTTCAGGGTCCTGCTTTCCGTTGCGAGCTAGAAGGACATCTATTCAGGGAACACTTCAAAGAACTCCAAGGGATGCTAAGGAGTATTCCGGAATATTCTGCTGGGCTTTATGGTTGCTTTGGCCTGATGAATCTTCATGGCCTCTCTGCCTAAGGGTTTTCAACTTGTGAGCTGATAGGATGGCCTTGTTTTTCCTCGTTGATTTTTATTTCCTAACATCTCAGTCTCTAAAATTGTTATGTCCTTTCCGTCATTTTAGTTGTTTTATCTTTCAAATCTTTAGTCTCCCCTACTCAACAGTTTATTTAATGGTTTGCACCATTTTAAAATGACTGATTGTACAGTTTTGTATTCGAATTGAGTTTTGAGTGGCAGGGGGGCCTGGAATGAGGAGAAACTTCTGGGAGAGGGCTGGCTGTGCTCGTCCCCTTCTGTCAGCCTCTTGCAGCAACCTTAAGACAGCGCTACACCTCCCAGAAGTGAGGCACAAGAATCTCCCTAGAAGCTTCTAAGGGAGAAGATGGATTCCTTGAGGGCAAAGTTCACCTTGCTCAACAGTCCCAGACTGTGCTGTGCAATTCAGCTGAACCAACTTATCTGACACTAGGAATTTTCTCCTCTGCTCCATGCCATCAAGGTTGTTAATGTTTCATGTAAAATTAAGTTGATTGCTTGATCAGCAGATCCCCTACTTCATATAGTCCATGCCAGCAATTCCCAATGATAAAAGCCTTCTGTTGTTGTTGTTAGCTATGATTGTGCCCTGGAAGGCTGTTACTGTGTTTAATAATCAGTATGTGTCATGACTAATGTTACTTCCATATCGCATTTATCTTGTCAAAAATGGTACTGCAGCAAAATGGGCTTCATCAGCAACACGAAGCATACCTGGTGCAACATTAACTTTGTAGACACAAGATTCCCCAGAGGACACAGAACAACCAATAGTGAGTTAGCTTTATAGGAAAACACAAACTATTTCCAATGGACAACGGACCTGTACACTACAAAACACAAAAGATTCCATCACCATAAAAAACAAAGAGGAGATCTTTATTAATTTTGCTCCCCCTCCCTCCCCAAAAAACTCCACTCACTCACCCTTTGGTGACAAGAGTCAGCCCTAGTGTATGGGAAATAAATAGATCAAGGTATTTTGCTAACAGCAACTAATGGCTTTGCAATTTCCCAAAGGGCAGATCTAAGTGTAAAGATTATGATGGCACCATAGGTATTCCCTTTGGAAAACCGTGGGGGGAAAATTCAAATCTAACAAATAATTTGTGGGTTATTACGTTATTGATACGGCCCTGTTTCTATTTGAACCACGATTAGTTAGAAATAGTGAGATAAAGATTCCATTTGGTCCAATTAATTTCATTAAAGACCATGGCCACTGAATGCATCCCAAATTCTGTCCATCTACCTCAAATCACAATGGCCAAATGACACTAAGTTAATGAGTGAGCAAGAATCCCACCATTACTACTGGAAAAAATTCAAAGATCATTCATTCGACATGCAATAATTGAGTGCCAAGTAGCACTGAAGATACAATAGTAAGACACCTCCTTAAGGCAAGGATATACAATGGAGAAAAGACAGTCTCTTCAATAAGTGGTGCTGGGAAAACTGGACAACTACATGTAAAAGAATGAAATTAGAACACTCCCTAACACCATACACAAAAATAAACTCAAAATGGATTAAAGACCTAAATGTAAGACTGGACACTATAAAACTCTTAGAGGAAAACATAGGAAGAACACTGTCTGACATAAATCACAGCAAGATCTTTTTCGACCTACCTTGTAGAGTAATAGAAATAAAAACAAAAATAAACAAATGGGACCTAATGAAACTTAAAAGCTTTTGCACAGCAAAGGAAACTATAATCAAGAAGAAAAGACAACCCTCAGAGTGGGAGAAAATATTTGCCAAAGAATCTACGGACAGTGGATTAATCTCCAAATATATAAACAGCTCATGCAGTTCAATATTAAAAAAACAAACAACCCAATCCAAAAATGGGCAGAAGACCTAAATAGACATTTCTCCAAAGAAGACATACAGATGGCCAAGAAGCACATGAAAAGCTGCTCAACATCATTAATTATTAGAGAAATGCAAATCAAAACTACAATGAGGTATCACCTCACACCGGTTAGAATGGGCATCATCAGAAAATCTGCAAATAAATGCTGGAGAGGGTGTGGAGAAAAGGGAGCCCTCTTGCACTGTTGCTGGGAATGTAAATTGATACAGCCACTATGGAGAACAGTATGGAGGCCCCTTAAAAAACTAAAAATAGAATTACCATATGACCCAGCAATCCCACTACTGGGCATATACCCAGACAAAACCGTAATTCAAAAAGACACATGCTGTGACTTCCCTGGTGGTACAGTGGTTAAGAATCTGCCTGCCAATGCAGGCGACATGGGTTCAAGCCTTGGACAAGAAGATCCCACATGCTGCAGAGCAACTAAGCCCTTGCACCACGACTACTGAGCCTGTGCTCTAGAGCCCGCGTGCCACAACTACTGAAGCCTGCGCACCTAGGGCCCATGCTCTGCAACAAGCGAAGCCACCGCAATGAGAAGCCCGTGCACTGCAACAAAGAGTAGCCCCCGCTCACCACAACTAGAGAAAGCCTGCACACAGCAACAAAGACCCAACTCAGCCAAAAATAAATTAATTAATTAAAAAAAAAAAAGACACATGCACCCCAATGTTCACTGCAGCACTATTTACAATAGCCAGGTCATGGAAGCAACCTAAATGCCCATCAACAGACAAATGGATAAAGAAGATGTGGTACATATATACAATGGAATATTACTCAGCCATAAAAAGGAATGAAATTGGGTCATCTGTAGAGACGTGGATGGATCTAGAGACTGTCATACAGAGTGAAGTAAGTCAGAAAGAGAAAAATATCATATATTAATGCATATATGTGGAATGTAGAAAAATGGTGCAGATGAACCAGTTTGCAAGGCAGAAATAGAGACACAGATGTAGAGAACAAACATAGATACCAAGGGGGGAGAGTGAGGGCAGGTGGTGGTGGTGGGATGAATTGGGAGATTGGGATTGACATGTATATACTAATGTGTATAAAATAGATAACTAATAAGAATATGCTGTATAAAAAATAAATAAACATGTAAAAAAAAAAGACACCTCCTTACCCTCAAAAGCTTATAATCTAAGTGGGGAAAGAGACAACGGAACACCTATTTGTTTAGATGGGTAAATTCAAGATACTGTGGAAGGACATAGAGGGGGTGCCAATTCCAATAAAGAGCTAAAGTCGACAATAACTTGAATGAGTAGGAGTTAGTAAAACAAAAAGGAAGGAGGGAGAGAAGGGGAAGAAAAGGAAGGAAAGAGAATTCTAAAGAAAATGACATTGCATATTCAAGGCAGGCCAGCAATTCAGTGTTGCTGGAGAAACAGGCACAGGGGATGGCTCAGCTCTTACAGAACTATACATGTCTTGTTAAGGAATTTGAATTTTAACCTGAAGGCAATGGGGAACCATGGTAAGATTTTAAGCACATGATCCAAGATTACTGCACCAGAAAGATTAGGTTACAATAAGAAAAATAAAGTAGATAAGGAGCAAAGCTGTAGGTAAAGATACCAGAGAGCAGAGAGAGTTCAATAATCTAGGGCAGAGATAACGTGTACTGAACTAATAATGTAGGCAGGAAAAGGGAGGAATGATGAATCAAGAGAATCATCACTAAATATTAAAACTGAATTACAATTTCCTTTTTGCTTTTTAAAGTTATCACAATATAGTCCAATTCTGTATCTACCCCAGGCTCAGGTTCAAGGGGCTCAATTGCCTTATTCGTGCACCCAAAAGTGGTTCTGGTAGCAATGACCCTGACTGATCAACATCTGTCCAAAGTCCAAGTACATCCTCAGGAATAAACCCAGAAAATAAGTTCTCAATTTACATTCTACTAAGGCTCAGAACATCAATGTATTAATGAATTTAAGGCCAAAAAAAAATCATATTATCTAAAAATAACATTTGAAATGCTAAAATTCACATTAAAAACACAATTACTTTCTAACAGGAAGTTTATCACAGTTATCCTGATAGTGAGTATTTAAACTCCATTCAAAAGCTGTGCAGCAGGTATAAAAGCTGTTATACTAGAAAAATTAGGAAAGGCAGAATTAACTTGAGAAAAAGTCTTCAGGAAAAGGACCTCTGCTTTAGTAGAGGGCAGTTAATATTTATGGATACAAGAAGTATTTCCACCATACCCTGGCACCTCCAGTCAATTAATAGAAAAGATAAAGCCTAACACTGAACATTAGGATACCATGTGTAGAGGGGAAAAAATGATAAATCCAAGGAGGGAGAGGGATGGGGGAGTGAGAGGAGAAAAAAGCAAGGTGTCTTGCTTAGATACTCTTATCTAGCAGTATGGCTCCTAACGGCTAAACAGGGAAGAAAACAGCAGCCCCCAAGCTATCAAACCACACTAGCTCTCAAAAAAGGAAAAAAATCCATAAAGATCACTTAACCAACTCCGCCTACAGAGGATATAATCATTAGTGTTTTTGTTGTTGTTGTGTTTTGTTTTGTTTTGTTTTAGGAAAAATAATCTTCAAAATAAGAGCCCTGAATTTCAAATGCTCTAATCTGAATGTTATCTTTAACATTATAGGGGAATTCCCTGGTGGTCCAGTGGTTAGGAGTGTCGCTTTCACTACCACGGGCCTGGGGTTAAATCCCTGGTCAGGGAACTAAGATCCCACAAGCCATGGCGGGGCGAGGGGGAGACGTTATAGGCAAAATCCCACAAATGTCTGCCATCTAAAATATGTTATGAAATGATTAGGCATCAGTCGATACTAAATCTGGAAAGGAGCAAAGCAGTAGGTAGAGATACCAGTGAGCAGAAAATATTGAAAATAATGGTTCTCTAGTTTATAAATCATCTCAATTTTTTAAATTGTAGGCATATAGGAATTGTAAGATATTTATGAAATTGGAGCAAAAAATTTCATTGAACAATTGTTCACTGTATTAATCACATTCAGCTCCATTTTTAAAATACAGTCCAATACTTAGCTCTTTATCTCATTTTAAGAAATTACAATAGAACATTGAATCTAAATTAACTAGATACCATTACACACTGTATTTAATTTTTAAAAAATAACCACTGGTTTTAAAAAAGAATGTTTTAGCGTTTTTCTCAGCAATTTCACTACAATGTTTGTATTACTTAAACATTTTTAAACATTAGTAGCTCACAGATTATGCTCCTTAATCTGATGACCAGACATGGAGCCATATAAGGTTTTGAAAATAGGCTCCATTTCCACCAGTTGCAGGCACAAGGTTTTAGGAGAGGACCAATATATGATTATTTTATTTATACTTTACCTCACTTAAAAAGGATTTGAGAGGACACAGAACACCTGTTCAGAAAATATATTCTTCAATAAAATACAGAATGCTTAGCACAATATTTTAACCAAAATATCATTGCCAATGTTCTTTAACCTTGCTTGTCAAAATGAGGAGATTATCAAATTTGCAATTTTACTAAATACAGAAGAGAGGAGAGGACAAAACCTTAGGGCTCTGCTTGAAAACAACTCATTAAATTGGGAACTATCTTTACTTCAGTAAGAAAGGAATCAAATCAAACACGTAAATAATTTTGATGGTGGGATGAGATGAAAGGAACTTAATTTTTAAAAAGGCAAGATTTAATTTATACATAAATTAAGCTGTTGATTATTTACTTTATGTTCAGTTATCCATTTCAGAAAGATAGAAGATTCCTATTCATCTGTTATAAACTAATTGCATTTTCTCTATTCTATTTTCACATAACTTTTCTGAATCCTGTTACTGTCAATATAAAAGGTAACTCTATGGGGCATTGGAAAAGAAATACAAAGACTCTACAGTATCTTAACTAAGCTAAAGTTTGTACTAGTCTCAAAAACTAGAAGTATTTTAAGTAAAAAAGTATTTAAGAAAATTCTGCAGTTTATCATGAAGCACAAAATAACTTAAAACTATTCTGGAGTTGTCACAGTCTAAGAGTATAAACTTCCCCAGATGGTTATTTGAAGTATTAAGCTACATCACCAGTGTGAAAAAAGCGTGGCTTTATCATTATGTATACATCATAGAGGGAAGGGGATCCATCATGGTCCTATGTTGAAAGAAGTCAACTTTCTTCAAATCAAGCTGTGAATTTAACAATTCCAATTTACATACAAGATTACTTAGAGTCTGAAAAAAAAAAAGGTTCTAAAGTTCATTTTAAAATAAAAATGTATAAAAGTTAAAAATTTGCATAAGAATGAGGAGGGGCTGGCCTCGCCAGTAATACGGTAATAAAGGTAATAATACTTCATTCATTAAAACAGTGGATACTGGTACACTTTGTAAGGGTAAAGTGTAAAAAAAGAATCTAAGAAAACTCAAAATACTAAAAGAAAAACATACTTACTATATAATAGTTGGGGGAAATGGAGAAGATAAAAAATTTTACCAGTCAGAAAAAAAAAAAAGACTTGACTACCTAAAACACACAGGTACACACTTTTCCTCCATGTTAAATACATGTACAAAGTTGAAAGACAAAACAAAACAGAAACAAGACAAAACAAAAAAAAAAACAAGGTGGGCAAAAACTGCAACATATCACAGAAGAACAATCTTCCTATTAAAAAGATTAACACAGCAATACATTGCAGCACAAGCAAAAGACTGAGTATGAAATTTACAACTAAATGTAACTAGTATTAAATATATGAAAAACATTCAATGGAACTAGTAATTAAAGAAATGAAAATAAAAAACAGAAAACAGTAAAAAGCCTGATACTTAGTAAGGGGAAATGGGGACCATCATACAATGTTACAAGGACTATGAATAGATACAACCTTCCTATAGGGCAATATGTAACAAAGTTTAAAATGTGCACCACTTCTGGCCCAATAATTCCTCTTTCAGAATGTAAACTAAGGAGATCATCTCTCAAAGATGTAAGCATATGAATTCATCACCATGTTGTTTGTAATCTTGACAAATTGAAAATAAACTAAATGCCCATCAATAATAACAATGAATACATATTAGTACCTCATAAACAAAAATGTCATGCATTTATTAAAAATGATGGAGGGATCATAAATTTATTTTATTTTTTTAATTATTTATTTATTTTTTGGCTGCGTTGGTCTTTGTTGCAGTGCACGGGCTTCTCACTGAGGTGGCTTGTTGCGGAGAACAGGCTATAGGTGCGTGAGCTTCAGTAGTTGTGGCACGCAGGCTCAGTAGTTGTGGCTCACGGGGTCTAAAGCGCAAGCTCAGTAGTTGTGGCACATGGGCTTAGTTGCTCTACGGCATGTGGGATCTTACCCAACCAGGGCTCGAATCCATGTCCCCTGCATTGGCAGGCTGATTCTTAACTACTGCGCCACCAGGGAAGTCCCTCATACATTTATTGACATGAGAAAATTACTCAAGATATTTTACATGGACGCTCCATGTGAGCAGGGGCCCTGGATGTATTGTTCTTCAATCTTATTTCCAGCACCTAGAACAGTGCCTTGTATATACAAAAGAGCTTCCCAGAAAGTATTTATTAAATAGATGAATTTTGAGGCTGGTGAAAGAACAACCATAATATGGTTCCTTTCTCTCTCCCTCCTTACCTCCCTCCCTTCCTTTCCCTCCCCCCACAGAAATATAATTGGAAGGATAGTCACAAAAGGTTGACAGGTAATGGAGTTTTGGTGTGTGTGTTGAACTTTCTTCTTTCTTCCTCTCCGTACTGTCTAAATGCTGTATATAGTAAGCATGTCTTATTTTTATGATTGGAAAAAGTGACAGAATTGTTTTTTAAGAACTCATATATTTAAAATGAACTCCAGAATGTTCAGTGCCTACAGCTCACAAACTCCAAAACCTAAGATCAACAGTGTCCAAGAAGCATTTTTCTTTAATCTTCAAAGAAATATCAGTATGCCTTGTACAATGTAGCATCTTTCTCCAGTACCAGGAAATGCCACACTATACTAATAAAATGCAGCATTTCCAAAAGGAAAAAGCACACTTTTTCTATAGTGAAAAGGGAAAAAAACTATAAGTAATTAATTTCTTAATTCTCCCCTCTCTTCTACTAACATAAACCCTATTCTAATGGGTGGTAAAGATCACTATGCACCATCATCTTTGGGGGGGGGCTAAAAATCCAGTGAATCCAAGAGTAATGCGCTCTATGCCAATTCTTTCATATCCTCATGAAGGCTTCCTTCATTTTAAAGACAGTTGAACAATTGAAATATCAAAAGTAGCTACACACTCTATGTCATATTTATCCATTACCCGGGTTTATTTTATTCATAGTCTTTATCACTATCTGAAATAACCTTATTCGGAATTTTATTATCTGTCTCTCCCTTCTGGAATGTAAGATCTTTGAGGACAGGAATTCTGTCGTGCTCGCCACTGTGTCCCCAGTGAAAGGCATCTAATGAAAAGGGGGGGGGGGCACATCTAAACAAGGTAATAAATAAGGAATTGGGAAAAAAAAAAAAAAGGAAAGAAAACCACACTTAAATGTACAAGCTGACATGACTCAAGGCTACAACGCCAGCTCTGACATTTGGTGGACATTTTTCAAGGTGGACAGGTGCTTCACACCTATCTAAGGACACAGAGCTCTTCCAGGAAGAAGAAAATCCACAGGGAGGTCTCCAGGTGGCTGTGTGCAGCTCACCGAAGGGTGAAAACGATCATCACCATAATAGAAACGTGGCCCAGGTCGAGGGAAAAAAACCAAAACAAAACACAATACACCATACATCTTGGCCCAGATGAAAAATCACACGAATCCCCAACACAATCAAACCAAGCAAGCAACCTTCCGCCTGACACGTAAGAAGAGCATAGTCTCCTTTCCCCTGGCTGTGCAGTTGCCTGAAGCCCAGCCATCCCCTCACTCGCCACTTTTCTCTTGCAATGAACCCCCCGCCCCAGCTGATGCACAGGGAGAGGGAATGGGAGGAAGAGTCTGAGAATTAGCTTTCTCCACCCCCATCCGATCCCAATCCCCTCCAAAGCGAAATTTCTCCCACCCTCGCCTGTCCCCAGGCCTCGACCCCCGCCACGGGATCCTCCAGCTGCCCCTCACTCACGTGTAGATGATGGCCATGAAATGCATCAGCCACAGCACCAAGAAGAGGACGAACCCGAAGACGGCCATTCCCTCCAGCGCCAGGTCCAGCAGCGCCATCCCCCGGCCTGGCCCGCTCCGGCCGCCGCAGCGGACAGCGCTCCCGAAGAGGACAGGGTGGGCGCCCGGCGCGGGGTCGCAGAAGTGGAGAGAAAGGTGGCGAGAGGAAGGGGCGGAGGGGGGTGGGGGCGGAAGGGGCGGGCAGGGCCTGCGCGCCCCCGCCCGCGCGCACTCGCTGGCGCGCTGGCCTGGGCGCGCTCGCGGATGCAGGCGTTGCGGTGGCCGGACGCAGTGGGCAGGGCGGCCGTGGCCCCGCGCTCCGGCTCGCCTCTCCACCCCCTCGCGGCCGCCGGCCGGATCCCAAACGCCTGCGCCGCCGCCGCCGCCGCCCCGCCGCCTCCCCGCCGCCTAGCCGCCTCCCCGCCGCCTCGCCGCTGGGCTCCGGGCAGCGCAGCTCCGTGCCCTCCTTTGCAGCCGCAACTCCGCGTACTAATCGAAACCGCCGGCTTGTGCCCAGACTCGCCGGCGCACCCAGCCCCGCCCCGGCCCTCCGGAACCGCGGCCTCCCCCCGCCCTCCCGCCTCCGAAGGGCGGTGCGCGCCGCTCCTCTCCGCCCACCCTGCCGCCCTCGCGCCGGTGGCGTCACTGTCGTGAGCGCGCCCCTGGGAGACTTCTCCCCAGGACGCAGGCAGGGTTTTCCCCCACCTCCGGGCTCAGGCCTCCGCCCACCTCTCAGTGACCGGTGGAGGCTACCCGGGCGGCCAGCACTGCAGCCCTGGGCCGGCCTCCGTCGGCGGAGCGGGTCCCTGTATCCAACTCGGAGAACACTTTCCCTTTGTCCGGTTCTGGTGTTCCAGGGCGCCCCAGGAAAAGACCTGGGGTTCCAGGCAGACCCCGAGTTGTCTCGCAGTCCAACTTCCAACGCTGGTTTCGCAGCCGCTGCGCCGGGCATTACTCGGAGCGGCTCAGGCCCTCCTCCAAGACACGTTCCTGGGCGCCAGGGTGTCCCATGGCCTTCCTCCCTCGCTGGTTCTAATGCTGTGGAGTCTTGGATCACAACGGACCGAGAGTAAAATAATCTCCTTGTGCTTCGCAGATCTCTAAACACCTTAGAGGCAGCGTGTAACATAAAAGAAATTCTCAAACTCAGAATGTAAAGAATCAGTTAATACTGAAGTCCTCAAAGACTACTCCTGCCCAATACTGTAGCCATAGTGGGGTACTGAGCGCTTGAAATGTGGCTGGTAGGAATTGAGATGTATTGCGAATGTAAATCATATACCTGATATCGAAGACCACCTCATTTCTTTTATATTGATTACATGTTGAAACAATATTTTGATATACTGAGTTAAATTATTTAAATTATTTCACTGTCTTTGCTGTTGTTTTACTTTTTAAATTTGGTTAGCTACTAGAAAATTTAAAATTACACAGGGGGATAGCACTGCTCTAAAATGGAAAGAAATGGCATTTTGGATAGTAAGGTAATTTAGTGTTTATCTTAATTTTAAATCAGTCCAGGGAGATGGGTTAATCTAGTACTAAATGTTTCTGTTTGTTTCTTCAGCCTAGATGAGTTTATATAGTTTCTCTATTGTTTTATGTTTAGACGATGTTTATTCAAGTGATTTCCTTTTAAATAATCCAGGACCTCCCTTGAGAGATTTCAGAATGGAATTCAATTTTGAAAAGAAGTTGTTTATTTTATTATTGTTATTTATTATAGCTAATATTGATCGAATGAGCTACCTCAATCTATAAGTAAATGATAAACTACAATCAGAAAAGAGTTTAAATTAATATCTATACTGAGAACCAATCCTGGATTTGCTATACCCTTTGTTTTACCTGGTTAAAGTCAGTAAGAAAGAACAGGGCTTAGAAACCAAACTTCCATTGTTGAGAGTTACTGGTTGATAAATTAAAGTTATAGCCCAATAGTATATTAACATGGAAATAACACTACAAGTGGAAATTTTAAAACATCACTATTTTAGTTAATCAATTCTAAGACATACTTTTTAAGAAACATTTCATTTTAACATTTCTGAAATGGAAATGCATCTCACAGTCAACGGCATCTTACAACTAATTGGTAGATTTTTTTTTCTTAATCGTATATAAAATAATACTGCATTCAATTAATGTACTTTAAGATTTGATGAACTATATCAATTGGTCAATTTAAGCATTTTGTTGTATTCTACATTTCTCCAAATGGTTTTTGGAACCTTACAACAAAGGATTTTATACAGTATGATCAATGACTTGGAAAAGGAGGCCAAAGAAAGTTGAAAGAACCCGATATTCTTAACAGTTAACAGAACTCCTCTGATTGAGTATAATCAGTAGATAATAGATCAGCTATGTTGTACTTGAGCCTAGTTAAACTTGGTCTGTCCAAACTTGGTTGATGAGTTTAAAGTAGCAGCTTTAGAATGTGCAATCCTAACATTCTATAGATATAGAATATTCTATAGATATAGACATCTATATTCTATAGATATAGTATAAGTGTAAATTTTTTCCATGTAGCACAGCAGCATAGGAGTCTAGCAAAGACCCTGTCCACCAATCTCACTTTTGGCAGCTAACATTGTTTTGCTTGTTTGTCTAAAGGGCTCTCCTCAAATTCTACCAAGTTCAGGGCCTCTGACTTTTTCCAGTCGCAATCTAGTAACATTAGTATATATTAGAATTCATACATTTTAAGAAGCAATGTTTTTAGAGTTAAACAAAAGCCAAATTTGACTGTCATTTAATGGCCCTAGATAGTTTAGTTATAAAACCTTAACCAGAAAAGGATGCAAAATGTCTGGTTCAAACCAAGTAGTTGGAACACATTTTCAGTTTGAACCAAATCCAAGCCAAAATAATTGTAGCTGATTCCAACTGAAACTGAAATGAAATTATATTGGTTCTAGTCACATGTCCCAGAAAAGACAAGAGTGGAGGCCGGGAGAACACAGGTACATAAGTTACCTCAGAGAAATGAAACAAACTTTGGCAAGTTGATACTCTGTTACACTGTGCCCCAAATGCCTATATATAAAAGTTAGTTTTACATTTTTTAAAGTTGTAATATTTTCAATAATCAGGATTCTTTTTTTAAAGATGTATTTTATTTTTTAATTAAGTAATTAATTAATATTTGCCTGCATTGGGTCTTCCTTGTGCTGTGCACAGGCTTTCTCTAGTTGTGGCGAGCTGGGGCTACTCTTCATTGCAGTGCGCGGGCTTCTCATTGTGGTCAGTGGCTTCTCTTGTTGCAGAGTATGGGCTCTAGGCACACAGGCTTCAGTAGTTGTGGTTCGTGGGCTCAGTAGTTGTGGCTCGTGGTCTCTAGAGTGCAGGCTCAGTAGTTGTGGCACATGGGCTTAGCTGCTCTGTGGCATGTGGAATCTTCCTGGACCAGGGATCGAACCACCATCCCCTGCGTTGGCAGGCAGATTCTTAACCACTGTGCCACCAGGGAAGTCTAATAATCAGGATTCTTGATTTGGATTGCGTCTAAGAAAAACATCATCTTTAGTGAGATTTCTAGAAAAATCAAGTTTAAAAGGTGACACAAAGCCTATATACAGAAAAAAGACTAAAAGAAATTACACCAGACAATTATGAGTACTTATCTTTGAGGAATGAAAAGGGTTGATTTTTTAAAATCTACCCGTTTATATTGTTGACTTTCTATAATGAGCATTACTGTTTCCATGAAGAAAAATGACCATTTTCTATTTTACAAACGAGTTATCAATGATGAAAAAATCATGTAGAAATTTTTCATAATTTAAAAAAATATTACAAGTGAAACAGTCACTTTGGAAGATAGTTTGGCATTTACTTACAAAACTAAACATACTCTTACCATACTATCCAGCATCACACTCCTTGCTGTTTAGCCAAATGAATTGAAAACATATCCATACAAAAACCTGCACAGCTTTATTCCTAATTGCCAAAACTTGGAAGCAACCAAGATGTCCTTCTGTAGATGAATGGATAAATCCATTGTCTGGTACATCCAGACAATGGAATATTATTCAATGCTAAGAAGAAATTAATTATCAAGTCATGAAAGACATGGAGGAAACTTAAAGGCATATTCCTAAGTAAAAGAAGCCAATCTGAAAAGGCTACATACTGTATGATTCCAATTATATGACATTCTGGAGAAGGCAAAACTATGGAGACAGTAAAAATGTCAGTGGTTGCCAGAGGGGAGAGAGGGAGGGATGAATAGGCAGGTCACAGAGGATTTTTAGGGCAGTAAACCTATTCTGTATGATACTATTCAATATAATGGTAGATACATGTACTATACATTTGTCCAAAACCATAGAACGTACAACATGAAGAGTGAACCCTGGGGCTTCCCTGGTGGCGCAGTGGTTGAGAGTCCGCCTGCCGATGCAGGGGACAAGGGTTCGTGCCCCGGTTCGGGAAAATCCCACATGCCACGGAGCAGCTGGGCCCGTGAGCCATGGCCGCTGAGCCTGCGCGTCCGGAGCCTGTGCTCCGCAACGGGAGAGGCCACAACAGTGAGAGGCCCGCGTACTGGAAAAAAAAAAAAAAAAAATCTAAAAGAGTGAACCCTAATGTAAACTGTGGACTTTGGGTGACTGTGATGTGTCAATGTAGGTTCATCAGCTGTAACAAATATACCACTCTGGGGCAGGATGTTGACAGTGGGGGAAGCTGTGCGTATGTTGGGCAGGGAGTATATAGGAACTGTATTTTCTGCTCAGTTTAACTGTGAACCTAAAGCTGCTTTAAAAATAGTCTTTTTTCTTTTTTTTTTTTTGCGGTACGCGGGCCTCTCACTGCCGTGGCCTCTCCCGTCGCGAAGCACAGGCTCCGGACGCGCAGGCCCAGCGGCCACGGCTCACGGGCCCAGCCGCTCCACGGCATGCGGGATCCTCCCGTACCGGGGTACGAACCCGCGTCCTCCCCTGCATCGGCAGGCGGACTCCCAACCACTGCGCCACCAGGAAAGCCCCAGTCTATTTTTTAAAAAAAATAAGTGAGTGCTCCATTTGAAGTACTGGAAATGTTATAAGTGTCTGAATTAGTGAGATAAAGTAGTTTGTCATCAAATCCCAGGGCTTTCCACCTTCTAGGCACTCAAATATTTGTTGAACAAGTGAATTAGTTTATTTAAACTGATCTACACTGAGAGAAGTCACTAGAAAAATTGTTCAACTTTCTCCTTTGTTGCAAATACTTTAAATATGTTTTTTTTCTCTGTGGAAAACAAATACACATTAACTACTCATAACCCTCCTTCAGGTTATAAAATTAGACCACAGAGTTAGAGTGAGTGAAAGTAACTACATATTAGTTCACCTAATCACAACCTGAAGACCTGCTCCAGAGCCCATGCTCTACTTGACAGTCAACAGCATCATTTTTATGTCAATATTGGACATACAGTTGACCCTTGAACAACAGGGCTCCACTTATATGCAGATTTTTTTTCAGTAAATACTACTACAATACTACGTGATCCGAGGTTGGTTGAATGTGGCTAATGTGTTATTTTTTAAAAGACAGGTATATTGTAAATTTTCAGCCCTTATAAAAACTTTTTTAAAATGTAAAAAGTGATCCTCTAGAAATTGGGTAAGTTTGAAGTTTCAAAAACAAAGTTAGAATCAATTGATCTGAAATTTGTTGTGCTAATGCCCAAAGAAACAATTTAATTCTTGTCATTTTTTTCCCCTAAGCATGTTTGAAATTAGTAGAAAAATGCCTTATCTACTTATCAGTTCAGGTGCTTAACCTACAGTGGTTTTTTTACCCATTAAATGGTAACTTTGTAAAGGCCTTCAGATCCTCAGATACTATATCACTATGAATAGACTTCAAGTGTACAAAGGTTCTAGGCAAATTGTCAGTTCAAGGCCTGATCTTGATAAACCACTGGTATAGTGTGTTTGTATGTATAGGTGTGGTCCAGGGGAGTGCCTAGAGTTTACTAGAGTTCGTTTCATTCTCAGCTGTTTTGCTGGCTCATATCCAAAGGACTAATTAAAATGTTTTACCTCATACTCATTTCTTTTCAAATTTCATACTTGATTTTGTTTTAATCCATAGTGTGCTAGGTTGAAGCACTGATGTTAATTCCTAAAGGAAGCTAAATTCTAAAGATTTCCAAATGTGTCCCATGTAAGTATCAATTATTTTCTTTTTCAAAATGTTTTTGAAATTGCTTTCTTTTTAGATAGATATTCATGACTCAATTCAATTTATTTATTAAAGTTTATGTCAAAACTTTCACCTAGGCTCTGTGTGTGTGTGTGTGTGTGTGTGTGTGTGTGTGTGTGTGTGTGTTAACAAACTTCGTAGATTTATTGGAGAATGAGAGACAGAGACAGAGACTGAGACTGTAATACAGTCCTCCCTTGGTATCAGTGGGTGATTATTTCCAGGACCCCCTCAGACACCAAAATCCACAAATGCTCAAGTCCCTTATATAAAATGACATAGTATTTGCATATAACCTAAGCACTATAGGTATGTATTATATAAGCATATAATCCTGTATACTTGAAATCATCTCTAGATTACTTATAATAGCTAATACAATGTAAATGCTATGTAAATAGTTGCCAGGACATGCAGCAAATTCAAGTTTTGCTTTTTAGAATTTTTTTCAAATATTTTCTCTTCTGGGTTTGAATTCCAGCTGATTGAATCCATGGACTCAGAACCCACGGTTATGGAGGGCCAACTGTCTTTACTGAACACAAGAACGTAAGTTATGTGCCAGGCAAATTTTAAAATATTAACTTGACTTTCACAAATGTCATGAGATATATAATTGGAAGCCAAAAAGATAAAGTTATGCATCTGATAAGGAGGGAGCTGGAGTTTGGACCCAGGTCTATCAGACTCCAAAGCCAACGCTCCTTATATTAAAAGGTACAATATTAAGTTAATTTAAACAAAGTATAGTAGATAATCAATCCTCAAAGTTCAGATCACAAAGTAAATTTTGGTTTAGCATTATTTAGTTTGATAACCAATACTCTGTAGAAGGCAATTTCAACATCTGAGACATAGGAAAGTGTATTTAGAATAGACCATATATTTCATGCTAAGATGCACTAAACATCTTACTCTTTACCACATCCTTTACTTCAATTAAGAGGAATTTCATGAAATATACCATCATTTCAGAACAATTCATCTAAGAGAGTAAACAACAAGTAGAAGAATTTAAAAGATCAGAAAAATGACAATAAAATCTGTTTCTCATTTCATAGTATTAACAACAATATAATTAAATGTGAGTTTAACTTTTACTAAGGAACAAAGGCTGTGGAGATAACCTACATCTCTGGAGTTTAGGATCTCTTCAAAATACTTTCTATCTGAAGAAAGCTTTGAGGATACACTGTAGACTATCAGTTAAGCACATACATACATTGTGAATGTCAAACTGGCTGGGTTTGAACTCCAGTTCTACCATTTACCACCTATATGACCTGTGTTGTGAGGACTAAAGTTAACATATATAAAATATTCAGAACAGTTGCAGACATGTGTAAATTTTTTGAAACTTTTATTATTATTCCTTAACAGAGAGCATTCCTTCATTCTAATTTCATCTAGATCACTAACTTATTTTCTCAATTTCTTCCTTTACTGTTTTTACCTATGTAAAATAAAATCAACTATACTTAAAAGAATTTTTTTTAAAGCAAATCGGTTTCTCTGTAGCAGAAGCATCAACACTCAATTTTTGCTTATAACACAAACCAGGATATCCTTTAGATCTCATCTTTTTGCTAACATAACTGGTTTATTCAGTCAGAAACAAATGCAATTAGATGATAATTGTATAGAATAGGAATAATATCATAAAATAGTAAAGAGCAAACCAAGATACTTTTATTCCATAAGAAAAATAAATTTCAGGCCTTGAAATAAAATATTCTATACAAGCAAAGCATAAGATTTAAAAGGTATTTAGATACACATGGGGTCTTCTGACATGTAAGAAACAATGATATTGAGTGTTAATATTATTTTTGGTAATAAATACCTTAAAAATACTTAGAATAAAATGCATCAGGATATCAGGATTAACAGAAAGCAGTTTTCAGAGTCTAGTTTACATGACATTTTTTTTTTAGCTCTGAATTGGTTAAAAAAAAAAAAGGAACATCTGCATGAATGAGACCAAACTAACAATGAATTTGTGAAGAAGATGAGCCCTCCACCCAGTCTAATAATTTAATTGTTCAGAAAACAGATTATTTTTAAGGCTTTATTTCATTGTGGGTATAAATTTGAAGCATTATCTTAAATATGAAGAAGCATGAAACAGTTCACTGGACAATTCAGGGTAACAGAAACAACTCTTGGGGGTTTTCTATATTAAGCACATCCTTAAATTCAATTGCCTATTTTAATTATTTTGAGATAATTTGGGCTTGGGAGTCATCATTAATGGTTAGTTGCTACAATGGAAAATATTGAGCAAAATTAGTTGAACAGACTGTTAAAATGACAAAGCAAACAAATGAATGGCTTTCCTATCCAGTTATTTCTTTTCCTTTATTCCTCAGCAAATATCAAAAGAAATTGTTCCAGGAGCACATTGTTCTCATGCTTTGGATACAAAGTTAAAAGTGATATAATCTTTTTTCAGGAGATGTTCCCAGTTGGCTATGGAAGATAAACACAAGAACAGATCATTGTAATGCAATGTTATTGAGTACTGATAAAGAGGGATGAGGAGAATTGTGTGGGAGTTGGGAATAACCATTTTAACCACTTTTATTTAGAAAAGTCTAGAAAGACTTCATGGAGAAGTCCTAGGTCCTGAAGAAAGAGTAAGAGTGAGAAGAAACCAGAATGTTTCCTTTGGTTACTTTTTGAATCTAAACAACTGAACAATCTGAGGGAGGATGATGGGAGGTAGCCAGAAAACAGTCCAAATGGACACAACTTGAAAAAACGTTGACCTTAGTTAACTGCTAAATTGATTGATATATGATTGAAAATCCAATTATCTTGAGTGTGACCATATAAATGAAACTGGAACACTTTTCAGAAAGAGAAAGGGCACCATTAACAATCAAGCTAGGAAAACTGGTATAAACTGAGACTGTCATAGGCAAATTAGCCATATGGTCACACACTACTTAAAGATTATTTAAAGGACGCAGGAGTCCCGCAAGGCTCAATCAGGGCTCTTGCTCCATTTTTCTGAGGTAGTCTTGGCTCTCTCCTTCTCTGTGTGTCACTTTTGTCTTCAAGCTGACTTCTCTCATGGTTGGAAGACGGCTGCTAACCTGTGCCTCATGGTTTTCCCTTTACATGCAGAAAAAGAGAAAATGTATTAGTTATTCACAACCACCTAACAAAAACCTGGGCTTTCTCCCTCCCCCCGGCCCCCACCCCACCAACTGGAATACCCTTGATGCCACTTGTGTACTGGCTTAAGGTATGGCAAGGAAAACTAGAATGGTCAAATCAGGACCCATTGAAGCTGCTAGTAAGGATAATCACACTCAAACTGCATGGCAGCTATGTAATGGATGGGGGAAATTAGAATTGGAAAGCTAACCATAATACCCACTACACTGAGTTTTCACGAAACAATGGGAAATTTCTAGGAAGTTTTAAATATGGAAGATCCCAGTTAAACTCCTTCAGCTTTTTGTTTTTACTAACAGCTTTACTGAGACGTAGTCATACCATAAAATTCACTCTTTTAAAGTATATAATTCAGTGACTTTTTGTATATTCAGAGTTGTGCAACCATGACCACCTAACTTCAGAACACTTTCATCACTGCAAAAAGAAACCCCATACCCATTATCAGTCATTCCCCATTTCCCCTTCCCCCTAGCTCATTGCAACCACTAATGTAATTTCTGTCTATAGATTTGCCTATCCTGGACATTTAATAAAAATGGAATTATATAGGGGCAGAGTCAAGGTGGCAGACTAGGAGGATGCAGAATTCATGTCTCTGCACAAAGTCACCTACCAGGCACCGGTGGGGGACCACAGACACCTAAGGGAACAGAAGGAACCCCCAGTGACTGGCTTGCAGGATCATGGTTCCCAGGCAGGAGGTTGGGCCTGCGCTCCTGTTGTGAGAGCTCCTAGTCCAAACCACTGGACTAACAGAGAACCTCAGACCCCAGGGAATATTAGTCAGAGTGAGGCCTCCCAGAGGTCCTAATGTCAGCACCAAGATTGGGCTCTATCCAACTGCCTGCAAACTCCAGTGCTGGACGTCTCAGGGCAAATAACTAGTAAGACAGAAATACAGCCCCACCCATAAAAGAAAAAGAAAGAAAGAAACAACAAAAATATGTTACAGACAAAGGAGCAAGGTAAAAACCTACAAGACCAAATACATGAAGATGAAATAGGCAACCTACCAGAAAAAGAATTCAGAGTATGATAGAAAAGATGAACCAAAATCTCGGAAACACAATGGAGAAAATTCAAGAAACATTTAACAAGGATCTAGAAAAACTAAAGAGCAAACAAACAGTGATGAACAACTGAATAACTGAACAACAATAACTGAAATTAAAAATACTCTAGAAGGAATCAACAGCAGAATAACTGAGGCAGAAGAACGGATAAGTGAGCTGCAAGATAAAATGGTCAAAATAACTGCCAGGGAGCAGAATAAAGAAAAAAGAATGAAAAGAATTGAGGACAGTCTCAGAGACATTTGAGACAATATTAAATGTACCAACATTCAAATTATAGCGGTCCCAGAAGAAGAAGAGAAAAAGAAAGGGTCTGAGAAAATACTTGAAGAGATTATAGTTGAAAACTTCCCCAACATGGGAAAGGAAATAATCAAGTCCAGGAAGTGCAGAGAGTCCCATACAGGATAAATCCAAGGAGAAACATGCTGAGACACATATTAATCAAACTAACGAATATTAAACACAAAGAAAAAATATTAAAAGCATCAACGGAAAAGCAACAAAAAACATACAAGGGAATCCGCATAAGGTTAACAGCTGATCATTCAGCAGAAACTCTGCAAGCCAGAAGGGAGTGGCAGGACATATTTAAAGTGATGAAAGGGAAGAAGCTACAACCAAGATTACCCAGCAAGGATCTCATTGAGATTCGACGAGAAATTAAAACCTTCACAGACAAGCAAAAGTTAAGAGAATTCAGTACCACCAAACCAGCTTTACAACAAACGCTAAAGGAACTTCTCCAGGCAGAGACACAAGGGAAGGAAAAGACCTGCAATAACAAACTCAAAACAATTTAAAAAATGGTAATAGGAACATACATATCGATAATTACCTTAAATGTAAATGGATTAAATGCTCCAACCAAAACACAGATAGGCTGAATGGATACAAAAACAAGACCCGTCTCTCTACAAGAGACCCACTTCAGACCTAGGGACACATACGGACTGAAAGTGAGGGTATGGAAAAAGATATTCCATGCAAATGGAAATCAGAAGAAAGCTGGAGTAGCAATTCTCATATCAGACAAAATAGACTTTAAAATAAAGACTGTTAAAGGAGACAAAGAAGGACACTACATAATGATCAAGTGATCAATCCAAGAAGAAGATATAACAATGGTAAATATTTATGCACCCAACATAGGAGCACCTCAATACATAAGGCAAATGCTAACAGCCATCAAACGGGAAATCGACAGTAACACAGTCATAGTAGGGGACTTTAACACCCCACTTTCACCAATGGCCAGATCATCCAAAATAAAAATAAATAAGGAAACACAAGCTTTAAATGACACATTAAACAAGATGGACTTAATTGATATTTATAGGACATTCCATCCAAAAACATCAGAATACACTTTCTTCTCAAGTGCTCATGGAACATTCTCCAGGATAGACCATATCTTGGGTCACAAATCAAGCCTTGGTAAATTTAAGAAAACTGAAATCATATCAAGTATCCTCTCCGACAACAATGCTATGAGACTAGATACCAATTACAGAAAAAAATGTAAAAAATACAAACACATGGAGGCTAAACAATACGCTACTAAATAACTAAGAGGGCACTGAAGAAATCAGAGAGGAAATCAGAAAATACCTAGAAACAAATGAAAATGCAACGCAAAATGACACGGCGACGCAAAACTTATGGGAAGCAGCAAAAGCAGTTCTACGAGGGAAGTTTATAGCAATAAAATCCTACCTCAAGAAACAAGAAACATCTCAAATAAACAACCTAACCTTACACCTAAAGCAATTAGAGAAAGAAGAACAAAAAAACGCCAGAGTTAGCAGAAGGAAAGAAATCATAAAGATCAGATCAGAAATAATGAAAAAGAAATGAAGGAAACAATAGCAAAGATAAATAAGACTAAAAGCCAGTTCTTTGAGAAGATAAACAAAATTGATAAACCATTAGTTAGACTCATCAAGAAAAAAAGGGAGAAGACTCAAATCAACAGAATTAGAAATGAAAAAGAAGTAACAACTGACACTGTAGAAATACAAAGGATCATAAGAGATTACTACAAGCAACTATATGCCAATAAAATGGACAACCTGGAAGAAATGGACAAATTCTTGGAAAAGTACAACCTTCCAAGGCTGAACCAGGAAGAAACAGAAAATATGAACAGATGAATCACAAGCACTGAAATTGAAACTGTGATTAAAAATCTTCCAACAAACAAAAGCCCAGGACCAGGCGGCTTCACAGGCGAATTTATCAAACATTTAGAGAAGAGCTAACACCTATCTTTCTCAAACTCTTCCAAAATATAGCAGAGGGAGGAACACTTCCAAACTCATTCTAAGAGGCCACCATCACCCTGATACCAAAACCAGACAAAGATGTCACAAAAAAAGAAAACTACAGGCCAATATCACTGATGAACATAGATGCAAAAATCCTCAACAAAATACTAGCAAACAGAATCCAACAGCACATTAAAAGGATCATACATCATGATCAAGTGGGGTTTATCCCAGGAATGCAAGGATTCTTCAATATATGCAAATCAATCAATGTGATAAACCATATTAACAAATTGAAGGAGAAAAACCATGTGATCATCTCAATAGATGCAGAAAAAGCTTTCGACAAAATCCAACACCCATTTATGATAAAAACTTTCCAGAAAGTAGGCATAGAGGGAACCTACCTCAACATAATAAAGGCCATATATGAGAAACCCACAGCCAACATTGTCTCAATGGTGAAAAATTGAAACCTTTCCTCTAAGATCAGGTACAAGACAAGGTTGTCCACTCTCACCACTATTATTCAACATAGTTTTGGAAGTTTTAGCCACAGCAATCAGAGAAGAAAAAGAAACAAAAGGAATAAAAATTGGAAAAGAAGAAGTAAAGCTGTCACTGTTTGCAGATGACATGATACTATACATAGAGAATCCTAAACATGTTACTGGAAAACTACTAGAGCTAATCAATGAATTTGTAAACTAGCAGGATTCAAAATTAATGCACAGAAATCTCTTGCATTCTTATACACTAATGACAAAAAATCTGAAAGAGAAATTAAGGAAACACTCCCATTTACCACTGCAACAAAAAGAATAAGATACCTAGGAATAAACCTACCTAAGGAGACAAAAGACCTGTATGCAGAAAACTATAAGACGCTGATGAAAGAAATTAAAGATGATACAAACAGATGGAGAGATATACCATGGTCTTGGATTGGAAGAATCAACATTGTAAAAATGACGATACTACCCAAAGCAATCTATTGATTCAATGCAATCCCTATCAAACTACCAATGGCATTTTTCACAGAACTAGAACAAAAAAATTCACCATTTGTATGGAAACACAAAAGACCCCGAACAGCCAAAGCAATCTTGAGAAAGAAAAACAGAGCTGGAGGAATCAGGCTCCTGGACTTCAGACCATACTACAAAACTACAGTAATCAAGACAGTATGGTACTGGCACAAAAACAGAAATATAGATCAATGGAACAGGATAGAAAGCCCAGAGATAAACCCATGCACATGTGGTCACCTTATTTTTGATAAAGGAGGCAAGAATATACAATGGAGAAAAGACAGCCTCTTCAATAAGTGGTGCTGGGAAAACTGGACAGCTACATTAAAAGAATGAAATTAGAACACTCCCTAACACCATACATAAAAATAAACTCAAAATGGATTAAAGACCTAAATGTAAGGCCAGACACTATAAAACTCTGAGGAAAACATAGGCAGAACGCTCTATGACATAAATCACAGCAAGATCCTTTTTGACCCACCTCCTAGAAAAATGGAAATAACAACAAAAATAAACAAATGGGACCTAGTGAAACTTATAAGTTTTGCACAGCAAAGGAAACCATAAACAAGATGAAAAAAACCCCCACAGAATGGGAGAAAATATTTGCAAACAAAGCAACTGACAAAGGATTAATATCCAAACTTTACAAGCAGCTTATGCAGCTCAATAGCAAAAAAACAAAGAACCCAATCCAAAAATGGGCAGAAGACCTAAATAGACATTTCTCCAAATAAGATATACAGATTGCCAACAAACACATGAAAGGATGCTCAACATTGCTAATCATTAGAGAAATGCAAATCAAAACTACAATGAGGTATCACCTCACACGGGTCAGAATGGCCATCATCAAAAAATCTACAAACAATAAATGCTGGCGAGGGTGTGGAGAAAAGGGAACCCTCTTGCACTGTTGGTGGGAATGTAAATTGATACAGACACTATGAAGAACAGTATGGAGGTTCCTTAAAAAACCAAAAATAGAACTACCATATGACCCAGCAATCCCACTACTGGGCATATACCCTGAGAAAACAATAAGGCAAAAAGAGTCATGTACCACAATGTTCATTACAGGTCTGTTTACAATAGCCAGGACACTGAAGCAACCTAAGTGTCCACTGACCGATGAATGGATAAAGATGTGGCACATATATACAATGGAATATTACTCAGCCATAAAAAGAAACGAAACTGAGTTATTTGTAGTGAGGTAGATGGACCTAGAGACTGTCATACAGAGTGAAGTAAGTCAGAAAGAGAAAAATAAATACTGTAGGCTATCACATATATAGGGAATCAAAAAAAAAGAATAAAGACGCCGACGTAGAGAATGGACTGGAGGACACGGGGAGTGGGAAGGGTAAGCTGGGACGAAGTGAGAGAGTAGCATTGACATATATACACTACCAAATTTAAAATAGATAGCTAGTGGGAAGCAGCCGCATAGCTCAGGGAGATCAGCTCGATGTTTTGTGACCACCAAGAGGGGTGGGATAGGGAGAGTGAGAGGGAGACACAAGAGGGAGGAGATATGGTGATATATGTATATGTATAGCTGATTCACTTTGTTATACAGCAGAAACTAACACACCATTGTAAAGCAATTATGCTCCAATCAAGATGTTAAAAATGCTTAAATATGTATATATTATATATATATATATAAATGTTAAAATATTTATTTTATTTATTTGGCTGCGTCAGGTCTTAGTTGCTCACACAGGATCTCCATTGCAGCACGCAGGATCTTTTTGTTGTGGTGTTTGGACTTCTCTAGTTGCAGTGTGTGGGCTTCTCTCTAGTTGTGGTGCATGGGTTCAGTAGTTGCAGCACGTGGGCTCTCTAGTTGTGGTGCTTGGGCTCTAGAGTACACAGGCTCAGTAGTTCTGGCGCGCAGGCTTACTTGCCCTGCGGCACGTGGGATATTAGTTCCCCAACCAGGGATCAAACCTACGTCCCCTGCATTGGAAGGCAGATTCTAACCACTGGACCACCAGGGAAGTCCCTGCTTATTTATATTTTGAAATAATTGATTTGGATCTTTTCCTTTTGTGGATGTACATATGAAATGTTACCAGCCAAAATACTATTTCAAAGATAAACAAATCTCAGTTCCTTATAAGCAGAAGCTAAAAAGAAAGTCATCTTGAGAGTGTCTGAAGGTCATTCTGAAGCATATAAACTTTTTAAAGGGCTATCAGATATAGTTATGCTCAAGGTGGTCCAGTATTAATGTCATTAATATTAATCCTCCATAGACAGTAAAAACTGATTGTGATTTTTAAAGGAGCTCCAACTCAGTTGTACTAAAAAATCTTTATGCTGGTTCAATGTCAGCTTTGTGATCACTTTTGAGCCCTGAAATGGAAAAGTCTAAAGAAATGTGCTGCTTCAATTGGAGCTTATTACCAAGTCCCTAGAGCTGCTGATATTTTTATCATTCAAGTAGTTTTCAGTGTTATAATAATAATTACAATCTTTGGGTCCCAGTGTATTTCCAAGGAGTGCAGTAAAGGGGAACCAGTATTTATCTCTAGGATATCACTGATTCTCTGTTACTAGCTCCTTTGTTTCTGAAGTCCCCAGCAAACTTGTTTCATTCTGACAGTGTGTGAATAACAAAGGCTGTTCCAAAATTATAAGTGATGATTTGAAATTAAGTTGATTCTTACTGGAACAAGTCTATCTAGTATGTTCTGTGGCAGGCTATGCTCTGGAGAGGAGAAATGAAAGAGAGAACATCCTGAAGGGTAAAAGGATGTGCTCCTCTGAAAGGGGAACTGAATGACACAGTGACCATCCAGGCTACACATATTAAACCTGGTTACGTATATGCGTATGCCACCTGGTTTTCACTTACAATAAAAAAAAAAGAAGACATGTAGAGTATATTGCTTGCTTAGACATTGACTAAATTAACAAAACCCAAAACTTACTATACCCCCAACCAAAGAAGGAATATTTGTATACTCATGAGGGGTTTACTTTCGATATGAGGAAAGAATTACATCATGTGATCATACATAGAATATATGACCTTTAAGCCCGTGAAATTATTTTTATCATTATAGGAGCAGCATGACTCATAAAGTTACATGTTTCTCTTTTTGCTTCTTTTTTATTGTTTAGGTCTCAACTTAAATATTACCTCTTCGGTGAGGTCTGCTTAGACCATCAAGTCTAAAGTCACTTGGTTTTAATTTTCTGTCAAGTATTTATTATATCTGATTTTTTAAACTTATCACTTTACCTCTATACTTTTGGCCTCCCCCACTTTAGAATAAAAGCACTATTTCGTGAATGCAGGAACCTTGTCTGTCTACTGCTACAGCCTCAACACCTAAAATTAAGCTCGACATGCCATAAATATTTATTGACTAGAAGAATGAATTAATGGATATGCATGACTGAGTTGCTTTGCTGTGCACCTGAACCTATCACAACATTGTTAATAGGCTATACTCCAATATAAAATAAAAAGTTAATAAAAACAAACAATAAATAAAAGTAATCAGTTAACCTTAAAAAACAAAAGAATGAATTAATAAATGAGCATTGAAAAATTAGCAAACTTCCCATTTTATTATGTAAACCTAACACAATCCTGACACCAAAACCAGAATTAGCACATACAGAAAGAATACTGGCCAGAACAAATTTATTAATGAAAATAGGTGTGAAAATTCTAAATAAAACACTAGAATAACAAATAAAACTGCAAATTAATAGAATTTAATGCCACCATGACCAAGTAGGGTTTCTCTCAAGATTTTGGTACTTTTTTTACTTTAAAAAAGGATTATCAAAGTAAACAAAGATGTGATTTAATTCTTCATAATAGGATAGAAGCATAGAAAATTAAAAGTGAATATCTTTTATAAATTCTTACTCCCAAATCTCATTCCACTTTCTATATTTGCTCCATTACCCCTACCCCTCAACTTCCCAACTTCGGCCAGATACACTGATATTGCCAAGGTTAATGACATTTTATCCCTTTCATTTATCATAAATAATACTTCTCTGCTCTGTGGCAAAAGGGAAGATTGGTTCAACACAAAATCAGAGTGCTAGACAGTGGTCAGATCATTCAGGGCATAAATAACTTTTAGTCTAAATTTTAATATAGATCTGAAAGCTCTAGTCAATGTTGCAAGATGAAAAATAGATATAAAAGGTATAACTCTGAAAAAGGATCAGAGAAATTTAAAATTATTTGTTAAAACTACATGTGAAGGTACAAATCACATACTTCGTAGTTCAATCGTATTTATTTTATCGAAATCTTCTAACCTTATTTATTTTCTGTCTACTTAATGTTACCAACTGGTAGTGTTGTGTGAAAATTCCTGATACACTTTTTGTTTCTTTCCATTTCATTTTGTATTTCTAATAGTCTTTTTTTTTTTTGCGTTACGCGGGCCTCTCACTGTTGCGGCCTCTCCCATTGCGGAGCACAGGCTCCGGACGCGCAGGCTCAGCGGCCATGGCTCACGGGCCCAGCCGCTCCGCGGCATGTGGGATCCTCCCGGACCAGGGCACGAACCCGTGTCCCCTGCATCGGCAGGCAGACTCTCAACCACTCCGCCACCAGGGAAGCCCTCTAATAGTCTTTATTTACGCATTTTGTACAGTTACATAGAACATGAAGTTCTAATGATCCCATTTGAATACAAAAATATGTCTTGCATTTATTATTTAACAATGGAGATATTTTTGTCTCATTTACTTCAATTTTTAATCTACTACATAGTGTTCTAGTATATGAGTAACTCATACTTTATTTTAACCAGTCACCTATCAATCAAGGGCATATACTGGACCTTTGTCCTTGCTGTTCTGTTTGCCTGAAATGTTGTACTCTCAGTTACCTGCGTGATTGACTCACTTCCTTCAGATTTCTGGTCAAATGCCATTCTACTAAGGATGCATTTTCTGGCTGCTGCCCACTAAGATAGTGTGCATGTGCACACATATGTAAGCACACACATACACACACACTGTTACTCTTTAGTTCCTTTTTCAAACATACATATACATACAGTAGAAACACTTTTATCCAATGAAGTCAAGACTATCAGCGGTGGTTTAATCAAAAAAGTAACAAAAGAGGAAATAATAAAAAATTATATACTTTTGAACATATTTTAACAATTTAATTTTAACTTAAAATCTTTTCTCTGGGTGTGAGTTTATTTATTAGCGTTTCATGTTGCTTTTCTTAAACAAACTACATACAAAGTGCATTTTCCATGCTTTTCATTTAAAGCAAGACTGTAATTTTTAAAACATTATTTATGCCTCAGTAAATGAAGTGAAGACTTAAACAATTTTGAAGCAATCTCATCACAAAATCCTTCTTGATATTTCAGTTTTCCCCCAATGATTTTTAGTTGTTTCTCCCACAGCTAATTTGATAGCTTTTTTTTTTTAAAGAAGTCAACTTTATCAAGTCTTTCCAAAGCATTCACATAAGTGATGGCTTCTTTTGCATTCAGTTTTTAATTAGCTTATATAACATTTAGTTTAATTACTTAAATATATTAATACCCACAATTGGCATAAAAAGGCTTAAAATAAATACAACTGACTTTTGGTAAGCATGAAACTCACCTGGTAGAAGCCGTCATGTGGATGCCATAGGTATTCACTGTGTGTTTTACAAGAAGAGTGAAGAGTGTTGGTTAATCTTATGAGTCAGTTAAGTGGCTATTTGGTTAAGAAAGCATCTATTTTGAGTGGAGGTATGTGTTTATGTGTTTATGTTAGTATACGCAGAGAAACTTTCTGGTTGAAAATTCAAGAAATTGCTAACAATAGTTCCCTCTGAGGAGGGTGACTGGAGTAAGATTTGGGAGAGGGAATGACATCTCATTGTACTGTTTGAATTTTTTGCCACATGCCTATATTACTTTTCTCATTAAAAATACTTTTAGAAATGATCTGTGTTTATCACATTTCAGACTACTGTTTTTGCTTGTTAGGCATTCCTTCTACCTCTTCTGGCGAGAGATCCTGAATCTCCTGCCTCTGGCCCAGGTGAGGCAAATCAGAGTACCATCCCCTATGGACAGTGATTGGTAGAGGGAAGAGCACATGACCAAGGCCAATAATGACTAGGCTAATCAGGTTCTTCCTGGTGTGTTTTTCTTAACTGAAGCATCTTTCTGGTGAAGAAGCTGTAAGAAGAGAGTTCTGTTCCCACTTAGGAGGTAGAAAGCCTCAAAACACCATTACTCCCATTCTAACTGCACAGAAAAGCCAGATAATAGACAAAATCTTAATTTTTTTGAGTCTATCACAGAGCTCAAGTCATAAGGCAAGTAAACTGAATTCCAAAGAGTGACAAGCTACTCCAAAGAGAGATGGAACCCACAAACTCTCTCACCTGTGGAAGATCATGGGAGAAAAAGGTTACCAAAATAAAAACAGGTAAGAAGAAACTGTCTAAAATGTTAACAAATTCTTGAGGGCCAAGTGTGATCTAGTATCATTTTGAAATGACTAGAATTCCCAGACACAAGAAAAGTTTGCACTCACTAGCAAACTCTATTACTTGGCCTCCACTGGGTACTCACAAGAAAGACTGGGGGCAGGATAGGAAAGTTGTGAGAGGCTCCCCACAGGAGGTACAAGCATGAAGAAAGTGATCAGCTGCTACTGGGGGTCAGGCACAAAATCCCACCCAATTTCCCAGACCCTTCCTCAAAGGAAACAAGAGCCTTAAGCCACTGGGCAGGGACAGCAAAATTTCACTCCCAGAGCCAGGCAAAATTCTGTGGCCTGTGGGATAGGAGTAGAAGCAAAACCAGTCTAGCACCAAGTAACAAGTAATATCCATCTACTATTGGTAGCAGGGGGCAAGAGTGTGGCGAGAGACCCCATCTGTGGCACAAGTATACAGGAATTGCTGAAAGCTGAGAGTGAAGCAAGAAAACAGATAAATTTTCTAGGAAGCCAGGCCCTACTATAAGCATAAGGTAATAGCAACCAACTGCTGGAAGAATAAGAAGACTGTGGAGCAGTGAAGGTAATGAAACAACAAAACCCAAACAGCTCAATTCGTGACTAGGTTGACTAAACTCTTACAATATTAGTCTGACAAAAGAAGAGGTATACTCATTTCTGGGCATAAATACTATTAACTCAGTCTCTTCTGCCTTGCTATACACATTATCTAGCATTCAATAATTTAAAAAAATGATGAGTTATACAAACATCAAGAAATAAACAACCTATTGCCCAGAGATAAAGCTAATTAACAGAAACAAACAGAGATAACCCAGATGTTGAAACTATCAGAAAGGGAGTTTAAAACATCTATGATTAATATTTAAAGGATCTAGAGAAAAAAAAAAGGTGAACAACATGCATAAATAGATGGTAAATTTCATTAGGGAGATAGAAACTATAAAAACCAGTCAACTGGATATGCTAAGGAAAAAACATGAAAGGAATGAAGAATTCCTTCAATTGTCTTGGTGGCAGATTGGATATAGCCAAGGAAAGAATCAGTGAATTAAGTCAGTAGAATTGTCCAAACTGAAACATCTTGAGAAAAAAAAATAGAGAAAAGAGCATCCAGAGTTGCGGTATCAAACAGCCTGATAAATGTATAACTGGAGTGACAGAAGAATAGAGAGCAAAGCAGAAGAAATACTTGTTGAGTTAATGGCCAAGAATTTTTCAAAATTAATGAAAGACAACAAGACATAGATCCAAGAAGCCCAGAAAACCACAAGCAGGATTAAAACAAAACAAACAAATCTTCCCAGACACCGCAGAGTCAAACTTCTGAGAATAAGAAGTTAAAGAGGAAATCTTGAAGGCAGTCAGAAGGAAAAAATTACATGCAGAGAGTCAAAGATAAGCATTATAACAATTTTTAATGAAAAAAGAATTACAGCATACTTAGAATTTCAGCCCAGAATTTCATGCCTCATGAAAATATCTTTCAAAAATAAAAAAAGGCAAACTGAAGATTATTTTCAGACAAACAAAAACTGAAACAATTTATTGTCAGAAGTCCTGAACATTAAGGAATGCAGGTAATTTATTTGGGAGATGATCCCAGGGAGCAAGAGGGAGGGAGAGGTAGAGTGAGACAGAGCAGGCTTATGTGGATAGCAGGGTACAACTGATTTTAAACAATATGGGTTTTTTTTCTTTCTTTTGCCCAGATCATTTTCCCTCACTATGCAAGTAGCAGGAAGAGATTTTTCTACACACACACACACACACACACACACACACACATACACATACACACACACACACGGGTTGAATTATTTGGATTTTGAGCTCTTGAGTAATCTTTTATAAAATCTAGCAGAGATTTCAATAATCTTGAAAGTCATGGTTTTCAACTGATTGCTTTAGAGAGAAAGGAATAAAAATTTGACTTTAAAAAATAAGGGGAAAGCTGGAGGACTCAGAGCATAGAATTCCTAAAAACTTTTTAGTCAATTTGGGAATCAATGAGGTTAACATAAGAGCCATTTTTCCACCTAAAGAGATTAAAGTTTGACTGACTAGATGAGAAGGGAGAGGGCGTGACTAAACCCTAGGTACTGCCTAAGTCCTTGTGAGGGTTTCTAAAACAATGCCTGCTGGTGGTGGGATAAGAGGAGGTCCAGGGAAAGAAACCTCTGACAGGGTTTAAAAGACTCCAGAATCCAGCAGATGCAAGCCTCATAAAAAAGCCAAGAGTACTATGTGGGCCTTAGAGAAATGGGAAGATGGGTCTGAGGTCAGCCAGCCTCACCTTAATCCTACTCTCTCCAGTGTAAACTGGGAAAATTAGGTCAGAGGTCCTGAGTACTCAAGAGTGTGGCACATGGAAGTGCTGAGTTTGGGTCAATGTTCCAAAAAGGGCTCAGAGTTAGTGTAAGAGGATGTAGGATGTATAGATGGCCTCATCCAAGGTCAAGTCCCCTTCCCAGGGCAACCCTTATCCAATGCTGATCAATTTGGGGATATAAAGACCCAGCCATCCCACTCCAACTTAGGACAATTCTGATGGGTCATCCCAATTTCAGATGGGAACATATTGGCAGCTGAGGCTTCCCTGAGACTACTTCACAGTTTAACTTCTTTTTCTGTTCAACCTTGCTTCCTTCCTTTCCCTTCATAGATGTGGCACCAAGAGGACCCCCTAATAAACCTCCTGCGTGCTAATCTCCATCTGAGTCAGCTTTCTGGGGAACCCAACCTGCAGTAGTCTTCCAGCCTGCTTTGGGTGTGAAAGACTGTAAATCAGGTTAAGAGTTTCAACATTACTCTGAGGAAAAGGAGGAGTCATTGAAGAGTTTTAAGAAGGGCTGATGTGATCAGCTGTGGGTATCAAGTCCCCTAGAAAGTGGACCAAAGAGGGCTTGATTGGAGGCAGAAACACCATATATGTGACTACTGAATCACACAGACAAAGGTGATAATGCCATGAATTTGGAGATGGGACAAGAGAGACGGAGGTAAGCTGACAAATTCTAGAAATATTTAGGATGTTCAATCAAAAGGACTAACTGATTATATGTGGGATTGAAGGAGTGGGAAGAGTCAGAAATGATGTCCAGTTTTCTGGATTGAGCAACTAGTGATGCTAACACTGATCCCAATTCAAGACACACCTCTCAAAAAAGAGGAGGACACTTCCTACTTCCTATTGCATCTGAGCAGCCCTGTAATTTGGTAAGCAACCCAATAATCTCTTAGGTCCTGTATATTGCAACTTTCTCCCACTCACTCCTGATAGACTGTATAGCCAGGCATCCCACGTCCAATGCCTAACCACCACTAAAGGAAAGATGGAGTATTGGGACCAAATATTTGTGCCGCCAAAACATATATATAAATATTTATGCCTAGAAGAGCACATAAATTTAACACATGAAAACATTGAGGAGAAGTAATACAGAATAGAGGTTAAAAGTATGCATTTGGAATTTAGACTGAGTTCAAATCGTGGATTTACCAGTTATGACATATCAATTTGGGTAAGTTATTAACTTCTCTGTGCCTCTACTTCCTTTATCTACATAATATGGATAATGATGGTACCTACCCTAAAGGATTGTTGCAAACATCAAATAAGTTAGTACAAGTAAGATGTTTACGACCATGCCTAGCATATAGTAATCATTTAATAAATGCTATCAATTATCATTCCACTAGAATGCAAATTCTGTGAAGATAGGAATTTGTTCTTTTTTTTTTCCTGATGAATCCTCAATATTTGGAATAGGGTATGGTGACTAATAAATAGAGTCATATATTTGTTGGATGAATGAAATCCCTGAGAAGAGAGTACTAGCTGCCTATCTCAACACGAACTCTTCCCTCCCTCCTTAGTAACGGAATCCAGATTTTTGTGTGGGCATATTACCACCTGGAATTATGTCTGCAACTTCTCTTGCAGCTACTTTTGGTCAATGGAATGTAAACTGTTGTTTATTTGGTCAATGGAATGTAAACTGTTGTTGAATGTAAACTGAATGTTTACTGAATGTAAAATGTTTTGTGGAACATGAAGGCCACATAAAGAAAACTATCCCATCCAGAAGTGGCCCTTTATTGTCTTCATGCCCTTTTTCCTTCTGATCTACAACTAGGACAAGATTCCATCCTGAATCATAAGGTACCTTGAGGATGGAAGCCATGTGCTAAGATGTTGGACATAAATATAGCAGCTTGAAGCTCTTATGTTATCAGAGGGCTGCTGAGCCAACCCAGGAACGCCTACCTCCAAGACATCTTTTATATGAGAAATACATTTTTGTATTTTTGAGCCATCACTGTTTTTAGGGCTTTTGGGTAAATGCTGTCAAACTAATCCTAACTAATACATTTGTCAAATTGATGATTTTAAACTACAGTAATAAGGCCAATTACTCAATCTCTGAGTCCTGTTCAACAATCTTTAACAGCAGCATAGTATGAGAAAGATGGAAGATCAGAGATGGAATGGACAAAAATAAAGACACTTCTTACAGGGCTTAAGGGTTACTTTTTTTAATACCATGCATTACAGGGAGAAGAGGATTACTTCACACAGTCAGGAAAGGCTGCAGAAAAGGATTTTGAAAACCAATTTACAGAAGGTACAGTAGTATTTAGTTAAATGGTCTGAATAGGCCATTTTACACTTTAGGACTTTTTATATGAATTTAATAGGAGACATACTTTGTCCATAATAAGAGGAAAGGGAAACCCATATTTTTTTTTTTTTTAATTTTTTTTTTTTTTGCAGTACGCGGGCCTCTCACTGTTGCAGCCTCTCCCGTTGCGGAGCACAGGCTCCAGACACGCAGGCTCAGCAGCCATGGCTCATGGGCCCAGCCACTCCGCGGCATGTGGAATCTTCCCGGACCGGGGCAAGAACCCGTGTCCCCTGCATCGGCAGGCGGACTCTCAACCACTGCGCCACCAGGGAAGCCCTTATATATATATTATATACCCATAATGAGTTAACTTCTTCCACATACAGGGACTTATTTAAACATCACATCTGGGACAGTGTGTACTATTTACTACACTTTCAAATAAAGAAACTGAGGCTATATTTGTTTAATTAGCTTGCCCTCAGTCACAATACAAATAAGTAGTAGAGATGGGATTTGAACCTGTGTCTGTTTGGCCCCAGAGCCCTTGTCCCTCCCCTCAATCCTCATTCCACACAATGAACTACATAAACTCACTCTCAAAGGTGCAAGATCTGTGCTCCTCATCACATGTCTAAGGATTGTAGGCATATTTATTTCCTTTGGCATAACCTGCCTTTACTTTTTCATTTTCTGGCATTTTCTTTTTGTCTTTTTTTTTTTTTAAAATACATTTATTTATTTATTTATTTATGGCTGCATTGGGTCCTCTTTGCTGTGTGCCGGGTTTCTCTAGTTGCGGGGGCTACTCTTCGTTTTGGTGCGTGGGCTTCTCATTGCGGTGGCTTCTCTTGTTGTGGAGCACGGGCTCTGGCATGGGGGCTTCAGTAGTTGTGGCACGTGGGCCCAGTAGATGTGGCTCATGGGCTCTAGAGTGCAGACTCAGTAGTTGTGGTGCACAGGCTTAGTTGCTCCACAGCATGTGGGATATTCCCGGACCAGGGATCTAACCCGTGTCCCCTGCATTGGCAGGCAGATTCTTAACCACTGCACCACCAGGGAAGTCCCTAATTCAAATTATTATTAGGAACTAAATTACCAGGATACTTCGGGGTTAATATATTAATTTCTAAATTCTCATTCCTTAGCTTGTGCTTTAGACAAGTGATATTGAGGGAGAAAAACACTGTAAGTGTTAAATAATTAATTATTTGATTCATAGAATTAGATAATCTTAAATCTCATCTTACTGAATGTCTCAACTGGTAGGAAAGGATGAGGATTTTTCAAAATACACATGCCTCCAGCACAGGAAACCATAAACAAGACGAAAAGACAACCCTCAGAATGGGAGAAAATATTTGCAAACAAAGCAACTGATAAAGGATTAATCTCCAAAATATACAAGCAGCTCATGCAGATCAATATCAAAAAAAAAACCCAATCCAAAAATGGGCAGAAGATCTAAATAGACATTTCTCCAAAGAAGATATACAGATTGCCAACAAACACATGAAAGGATGCTCAACGTCACTAATCGTTAGAGAAATAGAAATTAAAACTACAATGAGGTATCACCTCACACGGGTCAGAATGGCCATCATCAAAAAATCTACAAACAGTGAATGCTGGCGAGGGTGTGGAGAAAAGGGAACCCTCTTGCACTGTTGGTGGGAATGTAAATTGATACAGCCACTATGGGAACCGTATGGAGGTTCCTTAAAAAACTAAAAACAAAACTACCATATGACCCAGCAATCCCACTACTGGGTATATACCCTGAGAAAACCATAATTCAAAAAGAATCATGTGCCACAATGTTCATTATAGCTCTATTTACAATAGCCAGGACTTGGAAGCAACCTAAGTGTCCATCAACCGATGAATGGATAAAGAGGATATGATACATATATACAATGGAATATTACTCAGCCATAAAAAGAAACGAAACTGAGTTATTTGTAGCGAGGTGGATAGACCTAGAGTCTGTCATATGAGTGAAGTAAGTCAGAAGGAGAAAAACAAATTCCGTATGCTAACACACATATATGGAATCTAAAAAAAAAAAATGGTTCTGATGAACCTAGGGGCAGGACAGGAATAAAGATGCAGACATAGAGAATGGACTTGAGGACACGGGGAGGGGGAAGGGTCAGTTGGGACGAAGTGAGAGAGTAGCATGGACATATATACACTACCAAATGTAAAATAGATAGCTAGTGGGAAGCAGCTGCATCGCACAGGGAGATCAACTTGGTGCTTTGTGACCACCTAGAGGGTTGGGATAGGGAGGGTGAGAGGGAGATGCAAGAGGGAGGGGATATGGGGATATATGTATACATATAGCTGATTCACTTTGTTATATAGCAGCAACTAACACAACATTGTAAAGCAATTATACGCCAATAAAAATGTTAAAAAAGATAAAATACACATGCCTCCACAGATTCAGTTCCTGGAATTCACAACTAAGGCAGAACATTAGAATAATCTGAGGAGCATTACAAAAATACTGGTGCCTGGAGACCCAACTCTAATTTGAGCCAGAGTGAGTCTTTTTGAGGCTTGCCTACCATAAAACCAAATAAAGCTGTAGTCAGAAAGTTCTGGGAAAGGAAAATGATTTATTGACAAGAAACTAGTATAGAAAAAACAGTAGACAATTACCTTCATGGTTCTTGAGTGCTAGGAAACCACAGGGTCTGTCATGGTTTATATTAAACTATCATTTTCGATAGGAAACCTCCTTTAATGAGGAAAGAAGATTATCAGGAAGAAAGATGAGAATAATATATACAAGGTAATATTGCAAACATCTGCTCTTAAACTGGAACATCTATTAGCAAAATAAGACATCTGACTATCTAGCTGAGATCTTGAGGCTGATATAGATTCTAATATCTTGAGTGTAACTAACCCGTTGTAATGTGTCAAGGAATAAATTTAATTATGGGCCTTAGAGAACTGGGCCCCAAGTATTTTCACCGAGTCTGTTGAAGCAATGGTTGGTGTCACTCTGGTCTATTCTTCCTTCCTCCAGTGGCCCTTTTAGTTATAAATGGAATGTACTGGCAAGTACTCCTCCACTGGGCCCACAAGGACCCTCCAAAGAGGATTTAACCCTGCTCAACAAATCTAATCTTAACCTGGATCTCAGATGTGGTCTCCCTGACCCTTGAGAGCTAGATTAAACTGACCCAACTCTCCTAATTCCATGACCAGCAAGGGTTCAGAGCCCTTTGTAAGGTTTTTGCATAGTCTAGGAGCTTACATCTTATAGTCTCTTCTCCATCCTGGGCTTCTGCCTCCTTTGTTCCATTTTCTACTCTGAGCAGGTCAAACTATTCACGAAAATCAGTCCTTCCATTGGTTTGCATACAAACCCCCACTCATACCTGTAGATTTTATTTAAGAGTTGGGGTTATGGGGGAGAGATTACATCACATAGCACACATTAAACAACTTTTAGGGCTTCCCTGGTGGCACAGTGGTTGAGAATCTGCCTGCCAATGCAGGGGACACGGGTTTGAGCCCTGGTCTGGGAAGATCCCACATGCCGCGGAGCAACTAGGCCCGTGAGCCACAACCACTGAGCCTGCGCGTCTGGAGCTTGTGCTCTGCAACAAGAGAGGCCGCAACAGTGAGAGGCCCGTGCACCGCGATGAAGAGTGGCCCCCGCTCGCCGCAACTAGAGAAAGCCCACGCACAGAAACAAGGACCCAAAACAGCCATAAATAAATAAATAATTGGGAAAAAAACAACACCTTTTAGAAGCCAATTTAGATAGTCTCGTTTTAAAAAGTCTTTTTGGTGGCCCTCCCCATTTCCTGATTCAGGGGACTCCTCCTCTCCTGGCCATTCTGCCCACGCAGAACCCAGTCTCATATCTTCCCCCACATTCCCTCTTTTTCCTCTCCCATTACAATCAACTGTTCTCTCATGTCCTACTGCCACTCCATCTTCTCCAGATAAACAAATTCCTCTCTTTGACTGAGGTAGCAAGGCTGGTCCTGTCAGCCTGGACTTCAACTGACACACATGCTTTTTGGGTCCCATCTTCTACTCCAAGCAGTTTTGAGGCATTTTTCCCTCCTTAAGTTTCCTCTCTTAGAAATTTGGGTGCCAGTTGTTAGTTGAATATTTTCCCCACCTTATTACAAACTTTCCCCGGGGTTAGAGGTGGGCCTGGAACAAACAGGATAGACTTGCTTTCCTCATCCATGCCAGCTCAGCTACCAGACTGCTTCTTCCCCTCTGTGCTTGCTCTACTGTGAACTACGGACAAGAGGGAGGAAAGGGAAGGAACAGATGCGGTAGGGCTGTTAAGAAAGGCACTCAGGGGAAGTCAGTGCTTGTGACTTGAGAAAGAAAAAACTAAAACTACAAAAAAGAATCAGAGAGTACGGTGCTCCCCCTGCTGCATGCGACCCCCTTTCTTTCCCTCTCACTTCTTTCTCAAGCAGGATTTGTGGTCCTGAAATCTGGAATCTGGTGCCCTTGGGTTCGGGTGGGTTCTAGTCTGATCCTTACTTTCATTAAAATGTTGATATTTTGTTCATCATGACTTTTTTCTTATTAATTTTTTAAATAACAACTTTATTAGAACATAATTCACATACCATAAAATTCATCCTTTTAAAGTGTACAATTCAGTGGTTTTTCAGTATATTTACATTTGTGTAACCAACATCACTATCTAATTTTAGAACATGTTCACCACCCAAAGCATTCATTTTAATTTTTAAAATATTACTTCGAATATTATTTATCTTGATTACTGAGTTTTTTGACCCCCTCCTTAAATTCTGCCCAAGGTGGCCAAGGAAAGCACTTCATTCATCTGACCCTAGTCTTGGCCCTGCTAGGCTCCACTGATAGATGAAATTTGGGGCATCTCTTATCTTTAGTGACTCTACTGGACAGAAGTACTCGTCAGCGTAGCAGGCAAAGGTAAAAGCATCTGTTGAGGACAGAAATGGGAGTCATGTTCACGGACTGCTTGCTGTGGGCCATGCGTTTAGTATATGCATACTACTTAATTTTTATAACTATGCACGGTAGTCATTACCGTACTATTTTACAGATGGGGAAGCTGAGACTCAGAGAGTTTGAGAAACTTGCCCAGGGTCACACAGTTAAAGATGGAGCCAAGATTTTCAGAGATCTATTTGATTCTAGATTATGAGTTCTTTCCCGTTGTTCTTCTTTTTGACCAGTAAGCAGAATAAACATGAGATCAAAGAAGGCAGAGAGGAAATAACAGATAAATTCAAGGGGTTCAGAGAATTATTTTCTGTAAGGTCTGTTTTGGGAAGGCAAAAAGGGTGGGATAGTTCCTATTTCTTCTAAGAAATAGGTTTCCTAAGCACACAGCTTCATAATTTGGGAAGACCAATGTTTGTCTTCTTAGGACAAAGGTTGATGCAGAAAAATGCTTTCTACACCACCTGATATTTTTAGTTCATTATCCATTATGAATGTGTATTTCACAAGTCTTATAAAGGTCACGATTGTTCATCTTCCAGTTTTCATTGAAACTCATGTAGCATGTTTATTATTTCCCCAAGTCCCACATTATGTTGTAGCAGATCTTCATCTTTTTCTAATTAATTTCATAAAGAATGCTTATTTAGTTCAAATGCTATGTTCATGCTTGTACAGATGGAGCTAAATAAAGATAGACCCACCTACAAAAGGTTAAAGTCTTAAATGGGTGGTTCAGAGAACCTCAAGCTGGCAAAAAATACGATCATAATGCCGTTTCACACTGAGCAGGATTCTAACCCTTTCTGGGTCTTAGATTGCTCTTCTCTAAAATAAGAGAGGACTGCACCAGAGAAGTATTTCTCAATTAGAGGAAAAAACAGTAACATCCAAGTTATCTAAGGAGCACTGAACCACTCTCTCATCCCCACTCTCAATCAAGGTCTAAGATTCTGTTAGTTATCACCCCCTCCCCCATTATCCTAAATGAGAACCACTAGCTAGCGTACCTCTGATCTAAACATTCTTCGGGTCTACAAATTTCCAGGACAGAGATGAATAAAATATTAATACTGTATAAACAAAGAAGCTGGTATGTAGCCTCAGAGATGTGGCTTAGACTCAGGGATGCTAAGAGGGTGAACACACAAAACCTCAGTGTGGGGAACTTCCTTGGTGGTCCAGTGGTTAAGAATCCGCCTTCCAATGCAGGGGATGCGGGTCTGATCCCTGGTCAGGGAACTAATATCCCAAAGGCCATGGGGCAACTAAACCCGCGTGCCGCAACTACTGAGCCCACAAGCCACAACTAGAGAGAAGCCCGTGTGCTGCAAATAAGAGCCTGCGTACCGCAATGAAAGATCCCGCGTGCTGCAACTATGACCCGACGCAACCAAATAAATAAATAAATAAATATTAAAAGAAAAACCCTCAAGGTGAACATTCTTGGGTAAACCCTTTTCTCCTGAGTTCCAAGAGAGCACATTGAAGGCCATGCCCAGGGCATAACTGAGGAGGCACTGTGTTGGAATCTCACTGCCCACTTGTGTCTCAGGCATGACTAACCCAAAGGGCAGGGACTGAAGGTCTTCTTTCATTCACATTCAACCTGCTCTGAGCCAGAACTCAGTGTATCTTCCTGGTACCTGGCGACAATGGAAACAGGATAAGCAGGTCAGACAGAAAAACTGCATAATGGTGACTTGGCATTCCTTCTTGTAGGGTCTTACTGTTACATAGGACCTACAGCACACACCTACTAACCATACATACACATGTGTCATAAACATGTGTACACTGGTCTATATGCCAACACAGTAGAGCCCCATCCAGTACATATACTCTGTCCTGATACACACAAACACACACATCCTTCTCTTACACTTGTCCAAACATAAACATATAACCTGTCCATACACAAATAACTTACAAAAACATATCCTACGCATAAATAAGCATAAATGTCCCAGAGGTAGCTTCCTCTTTCTCTCTCTCTCTCCCTCCCTCTCTCTCTCTCTCTCTCTCACACACACACACACACACACACACACACACACTACATCCAATCCCACACCTCTAAATATCCTATCACGTACATCCACATACTTTGTCCCTACCACTTTACCCCACACCATACACTTGGCTACCACCAACCATTTTCCCGTACACACACAAACATGCTCACAATCAGTCCATTCACACTGACTTTTTCCTCTTTTATGTTATACAATTAGGGGCCCACACCATACTCACCTCCACCCTCATACAGACCTAAACCACATATACATCTACAACCTTTGCTCTACCATCCTATCCATATCACATACTTGGCTTCCACCTATCATCCTTATTTTTGCGTGCACACACACACACACACACAAAGCCTCTACTCAGCCTTCACATCTGACACACACGTCCCGAGCCATCCCATACTCCCTATCCTGGTCCCAGGGACATCACATAGCTTGCCCCCGCTCTCCTTTAACACTTTCTCTCCCTCCTCCTGACCCCACTGCCCACCAGCACCAGAGGCACTGCTCAGATATGCACAGTAACTCTATCCCAAATATCCTGTCCTTTCCTTCACACATTACAACATTAAAAGAATTGGGAGATATATAAGGATTCCAGGGTTATTGGGGGGAATGGTTATGCTTACTACACCTACAGTTACTTTTTTCTTTCATGTTGAGGGACTAGTTTGGGATTCCATTAGTGACTGTAATTTTGGGTAACACATAACATTTCCCCAATGGACATGTAGTCAGTTACCACACATTTTCAATTATTACACTGTGATCTTTTTGAAAAAGGCCAAGGAAAGCCTGGACACATATAGACACAGAAACACATAAATCAAAGATAAACTGAAAAATTAAGGGCTTTTTACTTTCCATTGACAGGAACTGCTTCCTTATCTTTATGCCCTACAAGATCTGAAACCAAAAGTAGTTGGCACATCGTTAATATGTGCATGCAACCGTTACACCTGCTAGGTCTCAGAAGAGGATTCAGGAACATAGGCAACTTTCAAGCTTGAAAAAAAAAGTGTGTGTGGAGAGAGTGCATTAGCATCCTTGAATCTTAGGGTTAGAAGTAGTCTAATAATTAATTCTCACTGCAGTCCAGAAATTCTGTCTGTGGCAGCAGCTCCTTACCAGGTGAGAATTTGGCTTCTTCCTGAACAGTTGAGCAGCTCTTGACTTCTCAACACTACCACTTTGACCTCTGATAGTAGGGAATTTGGGGCCGTGTTGAAGTAAAAACGATTTTCCTAAATGTTAACACTGTTGGCCATAGTCCTCCCCTCTGGAATAAAATAGAACACTCTGTTCCATCTAATCTAGCAAACAGTATGTAGGGAATTTATTCTTTAACTCATTCAACAAATATTTATTGAACTCCACTGGGTGCCATGCACTATAGTAGCATGGAGAAATAATGGTGAGAAAATGAGTCACAATCTCTGTTGTAAAATCTAATAAGCATGACTTCTCTGGGAGTACTTGGCAATGAAATTATGAAAGAGAACCTGAATAAACGTAAAGGATTAGTAATGTGACTTGGGAAAGATAGGTGATTGTTCAGTTAAACTCAGGATCCGCTAGTCATTCCTGCCCTCTTGATGAAATGGGAACTAGAGAGAGGAGGTGGAAATTGCAGGAGCCAGAATCTGACATTAGACAAATCCAGGAGACAGTTTTGGTTCCAGAAAATAAAACTGAAGAGATGCCAATGGACTCCAAGGAGGTTAGATGGTAGGCATATCTTGAATGTCTGGGGCAGCCCAGGATCTATGCGTGCCCATGATGCTAGGCTTCCAAGATAAAATACAGAACATTCAAACAAATTTGAATTTCAGCTAGATAACAAATAAAATTTTTAGCATAAGTATCTGTCATGCAATACTTGGAACATATACTAAAAAACGATCCATTGTTTATCTAAAATTCTAATATAACTGGACATCTTGTATTTTTATTTGCCAAATCTGGCAACTTTACATGATGCCACTGATAGGTGAAGAAGACAAGGTTCTCCAGTTTGTGTAACTGGCCTTTCAATGGGCTAGTAAACAGAAAGTAAATGGAGCCAAACTGAAGAAGCCAGGAACCTCATAGATTTCTAATGGGTAGAAAGAGACAGAAGGAGGTCAGAAACAAGGGATTGGCAAGTGATAACGAAGCTACAGCCAATGACCTAGGGCTCATTTCTTGTTGCCAACCAAAATCTACCTCAGGTCATGTGCATATCGTAATTTAACATTTGGGGCAGCTAAAAATGAGGTGGAAAGGAGCCAGAAGCTATAGCCCCTCTTAACTGTGCTAACAGCATTTTTTGGCTGAGTTCCAGTTCACTTTAGGATTAATCTGTAATCTGAAAGTTTATTCTTTTCTAGCTATCGGTGTAGCTGACATTGTTTGTTTGCTAGATCATCTTCATAGCAAAACTTCCTTTTGGAAAACTCCAACTGGTCTAAGAAGAAAAGAATGTTTTCTATACCCAACACTGGCTACATAATTTGTGAGGCTCAGTGTAAAATAAAAACGCAGGTGCCCTTGTTCAAAATTGTTGTGAATTTCAAGTGGGAGACATTAAACCAAGCATGGGGTCCTTCTAAGTGTAGATCATACATCCACGAAGGCAACACTTTCCATACCTTAATCATGATAGGGAAAATCTGTATACTTATAGCTAGGGACAGTTATGGAAGAAATTTGGACTCATTTTAGAACTCACAGGGATAAAATAAACTGGGCAGAGACAGGGGACACAGGTAGGACAGACTGACCTTGGAATGGGTGAACTCATCTAGCAGGTCTCCTCCTCCTTGTTTCCTTCCAAGTTTTTTGGGTTTTTTTTTTTAACACTTTCATCTGACATGATTTATTTATAGACCCTCTTAGTTTTATTACCTCTCACTGTCCTTCCCTCTTCATCTACCTCTTTTCTGCCTTCCCATAGAAAATCATGTTTCACACATGGCCAGACAACACACAGTAGAGTAAGACAATTCCTCCCTTTGATCTGGACCCTACTTTCAATCACAGTCTAATAATATGTTAGCCTTTTCAACAGCTGCTTCATGCTTTGGACTTATATTAAGCTAAGATTCAATTAAAACCTTTCAATCTAATCCACATGACCCAATCTAAGTCAGGACCTGATTTTCTAAAAATTCCCTTTAAATTTAACATGTCAGATTTTATATCTGCCTGATTTAAATTTCAGTTTGTTGGTTTCATATAGCATTTCAGCCAACTGAGATCACTTTTGAAACTGATTCTATCATCTACGGTCTTAGCTGCCCTTCCTGGCTTTGATCCACCTGTAGAGTTGGCAATTCTACTATCCATGTCTTCATACACATCTCTGTTTAAAATGCCAGACAGGACAGGGCCAAAGACAGACAGGATCCTCCACAAGAGGCTTGTTCCGGAGTGACACAGAGACAATAATACCATTCCTCTAGGTATGGTTCTGTCAAGCATGGGAGGAAGTATGCGAGGAATCGTAAGAGAAGGTAATTTGACATTCCTTGAGAAGTGAGCAGTCTGAAGAGTTATTTGAAATATTTTCTAAGGGAAAGTGTTAGAAACCCAAGTATCACCAGCAGAAAAATTTAGATGCGCAAAGAGATAGCTGTAGGCATAAGACAAATTAAGAAGGGAAAAAAATAGGGAAACAAAAGAAAAAGAGATTGGGCAAAAAGGAAGGATGAGGATCAAAAGGAAGGATGCAGAGAGATCAAGAGGGAAAGATGGAGAGAGACCTCAGTGATATCAGTTTTAAAAGTCATGTGACCTTGTTTTAAGATTTATCACTTCCTGCCTCTGCATGCAAAATGAGGCTAATAGCCAGTCCTTAAATAACCTCACCTCTCTGGTGAGTACAATAATTGGACTTATGGGCCACATCAGATAAAAATCAGGATTTCCTGCACCTAATCCAAACTGACGTGGAACTATTTGAGGTTTGGATTCTACTTGATACAAGTGGTTATATTCCTCTCTTATGAAAAATGGAATTAACAACCTTCTGAGTTGAATGAAATACTGCCAGGAAAATCAGCTGAGAATAATTGAGAAATTATTCCCGTGACTCTACTCCTATTAATAACCACTGCCCTCAGTGAAAGTTAAAGGGATGAAAAATTTCCTTTGACTTTCCTCTCCTGTATTTGGTAGTAAGGCACTTCTGATTAAATGATATAGAATCAAATTTCATTCTTGTCAGTTTTTTAAGGATTCTGCCAAGAAGAGGATTAAAATTAAGAGCTAATTTTATTTTTACTGCAACGCCATCAGCAGAATAGGTGAGCAGGACTCCCCTTTATCCACATTCACACATGCTCAGCCATGCCACCCGTTTCCAACTTCATGTGCTCTCACTCTTCCATGGTGTGGCCCATGATGTCCTCCTGTTTGGAATGCCTTTTCTCCTTTACCTGTTTGGCTAATTGCTTCTCATCTTTTAAAGGATGAGTTCAAGCATCACCTCCCTAGAAATATTTCCTAATCACTCAGTTGAGTTAAGGAATATAGATGTCCTACCTGGGCTCCTGGATGTAGTAACAAAGTCTCTCCTTTCTCTACTAGACAGAGTATTAAGGCAGGAACTGATTATTGTTCATCACTAAATCCTCAATAATTAATATAGGACTTGAAACATTGTGGGTGCTCAGTAAATGTTTATATAAAAGGAGGAGAGGGAAGAAGAGAAGAGAGGAAGAAGAAAGGGAAGGAGATAGGAATAGATGATAAAATCTCATCCTATGGAATGGCTTTTATAGTATAGTACCTGAAAAGAGTAGGTGACCTTTAAAAGACTCTTCTAGTCTTAGCATTCTAGCCTGTCTTTTCATTGACAGGTTTTCATCTATCTGAATTCTGTGTGATGACCTATGATTCAGAGAGAAGACAGATGACCATTTGGCAGCGCTGCCCTGAAGACAGTCAAGTGCACTGATGAACGTCATCCTCAAGGAAATCTTCAAGTTTCTGATGAATGTTCAAGTGCACTTTGTGATGATATTGATAACCAGTGTGTTATAGTGAAAAAAGGATATGTTGATTAGTTTCAAGCAATAGAAGATAAATTTTAAATATGTAATGAAGTAGTTGAGGCTGAGAGAACAATTATCCATCAGAGAAATAAAGCACAACTTTATCTGAGTGAATCTGGAATATAATAAACTTCTGAGGAGTAGTTTCAACCAGAGGCCAAAGACATGCTACCCAAGAGCTCATCAGCATTTCTCAGCCTCTGCTTCTTTCTACCCTAAATGTAGCACATACTATGTTAGCAGATGTACTCCAAAGGGGAGGTTGACACATCTGTACATTAGTGCATAGTAGTGCATTTTGACTCCCAGAGAAATAGTAAAGTTATTTTTTATCAAGAGTTTTGGGAGCCTTTCTTCTAATAAATATGGCTGCACATTGTCCCTAAGTGATTCCTTAATTATAGAAAAATATAAAATTCCCAACAAGGACCCAGAGTCACACTGTCATTTCCTGCTCTGTCATAAGACTAGGTAATTTTTTTCTGGATTCCATTTCTGGAGATTGAGATGAAATTCAGAGTTGTAACATGTGGGTTTTCAATACTACTGAAATATCTTTAAAATCAATGCATTAATATGCCAAAAACTTAAAAGCCCTTTGGAGGAGAAAACACTATGAAAAGAAATACTCAGGGACCACCCCCTCCGTCCAAGCTCATGCACAGTTACATGCCTTTGATGTATCAGAGTAAGGAAGAAATTTGAATGTCTCGGACTGACCTCTCTCCTAAAGATACTACATGTTTGCATCTCCAAACTTCCTACTTTACATTTATACTGGAATAGCCCATCAAACTGTGAATTTAAAAAACTAAATTCTCAGTTCCTAATTCCTGTTCCTAAAAATATTCCCCCTTTTCTGACTTACTTCTATCAATGGTGTCCCTGAAGAAATGCTCAAAGAGGATGTTTCCCAGGTGAAGCAAAGGCCTAGGGAACAAGGACCTACCTGGTCTAGAAGCTTCTGAGATGCAAGTAGAGAGGGAGACAATAATGACACTGAGAGTTAACTGATGGAGTAAGGCCCATGAGGAGGTGGAGAGGGATAAAATTCACAGCACAGGTAGCTTCGGCTTTAGATTAGCTTTTGATCAGAGGATTAGCTTTAGACCAGGGGAAGGAGGAAAGGATGTGAACAGATGAAGGTAATTTTGCATACTGGAGATGAGGAACAGAACCTTAAGTAATTACTCTTTAATACTTCTTATTTTCTCTGTAAGGTAGCAAATGAGGCCATCTCGTAAGAGTGAAGAAATAGGGTGGGACACAGAAGTAGTAGAGGTTTGAAAAGAATAGAGAAGTCTGAAATAACTGCTATCCGGAAATAGAAAAGAGAGCTGACCAGTGATGTGTCATGGAAGTCCCAGCTGTTTTTCCAGGTAGGTTAGGTAAAAGGTTAAGGGGACAAAAGAAAAGACACTTCTGTCAACACCGTAATTGATCTGAAGGGCTAAGAATTTAGGTTGGATAGGAAAGAGACAAATAGACTGGAAGAAAATGGAAGAATCAAGTACTGAGAGGTCTTGTTAGGACCAAAGAGGTCTAGAAGGAGCAAGGCATGAGAGAAATGGAAGATTGAAGCCAGAGAGTAAGATACTAGAGTTTAAGATTCTGGAGGTAGAGTAGTTTGGGGCAATTGACGAGATCCAAGATTCGTTTGTGAATGAGGGTGACTAAAGTTACATGGAGGTAGTGGGGTTGAGAAGGTCAAGAAGCTGTTGGATAGGTCATCCATATGGACATTGTGGTCACCCATGGTGATTGTGGGACTGGAGATGGATCAGGGTCACAGGTAAATGTGGGGAAGGGACACAAGAAATATGGTAGTTTGAGTCACAGAAGGGAGCTGTGATATAGGGAGCCTGAAATTCAACAGAGGAAAGTTATTTACTTGAGGTTATAGGAGTAATAGTCTGTAAATGACACTGGGATGTAAGAATGCTGCTCTTTCTTCTGGGTCTTGTGGTAGATGGAGTATGGAAAGGGCAGTAGGGGAAATAGTGTCCTTAGGGGAGAACCTATGTCATTTACAATAGGAGGAAAACGTCAAAGATGTAGAGGACTTTGGTTATTACGGTCCAGGGGTGGGAGTGAGGGGAAAGTGGGAAGCTGATCTTGGAAGTGGGAGTAGAGTATGAAAGACCACATCCTCCGGGGAACTTTTCCCCTCATTCCCCTTATCCCTCATTCTCTGCACTTCTAAAAATGAATGTTTTCAAGTACAGAAACTGAATGGCATTCCTCAGCATTTAGATTGTCTGAGTCATTGTAGAATGCTTCCTTCCAAGTATCCTCCTAGATTCTGATGAGGTTACATACTGCCCTGAGTTCAGACTTCGTGAATATCCAAGCTTTCCTCAGCTGGCCCAGCAAGTTGAGAATGATCAAGGGTAGGTAGTCAGTGAATGCTCTGACTGAAAGAAGCCTTAGTAATCCCAACGCATCCTGATTCCTGCTTTTTTTTTTTTTTTTTTTTTTTATGGCAGGGTAAATGCCAGAGGAACACTTACCAGCAGATTCTCTGCTGTATCCTTTCTAAGGACTCAGGCCTTCAGCACCAAAAGCAAGCACTCTTAGGATTCAGGCATAAGCTCATAGCCAGGGGTAGCTCTTTTGCCTTTTCTTCTGCAAAATACTCTCCATCAGGTACTCCAAGTCCAGGTGAAGCCATTTGGTCCCTGACACAAGATGCATATACTGTTCACAGCAGCAGACTGAAGTAAAGGTCATGAGCTAGAAATTCCAGAAGATGGTTGGGCCATGACCATCAAACTAACAATGCCAAGATGGCTGGTGATCAGGAATTCACAGACTTTCTGACATTAGTGGGCTTAGATGTCCCAGCTGGCACAGAGGGGAACTTGAGCTCTCTTATATGATCAGGCAGGAGATCTATAGGCAGAAAACTGCCTTTCACGTTGAATATCTTCTATTTGCTTTTATGGTCTTTCCTACCAGTTACAATGGTCTGTCTCAAGATAAGGTTTCTTATCTTGAGGACCTGAGGCCGGGTATATCTCAGAACCAGATGGTGCAAGTTCTAGGTACTGGCTCCTCTCCACCTACCCTGTTCTACTGCAGTTAACTGGGCCATTCTCAGCTTTGTTCTAGGATATGACAACCTATCATGTGGAGAAAAGATCATTATTAATAATAATAGACATTTATGAGAACTTATTATGTACCAGACACTTTATGTATATAAATAGACTCATTTAATCACCTCAATAACCTAATCAGGTTGGCCTTATTGGCCCCATTTTTTAGATAAGGAAACAGAATTTAACTATACCCAAGATCACAAAGCCAGTAAGTAAGCAGTTGACTCATTCTTCAAAATCAAACAGTCTGAATATGGAGGCCTTGCTCTTAACCAGTACGTTATACCAACTTGCTTATTTTATAAAGATAGAGAAAACATACAGATGACCAACCGACTCCTGAAAAGATGCTCAACATCCCTAATCATTAGAGAAATGCAAACCAAAACCACAATGAGATATCATCTCACACCTGTCAGAATGGCCATCATCAAAAATACCACAAATAACAAATGTTGGAGAGGGTGTGGAGGAAAGAGAACCCTTGTACACTGTTGGTGGGAATGTAAATTGGTGCAGCCACTGTGGAAAACAGTATGGAGGTTCCTCAAACAACTAAAAAAGAACTGTCATATGATCCAACAATTCCACTACTGGGTATATATCTGAAGAAAATAAAAACACTAATTCGAAAAGATATATGCACCCCAGTGTTCATAGCAACGTTATCTACAATAGCCAAGACATGGAAGCAACCTAAGTGTCCATCAACAGATGAATGGATAAAGATGATGTGGAATACATACATATATATATAAAATGGATACTGCTCAGCCACAAAAAGAATGAAATTTTGCCATTTCTATCAACATGGACAAACTTGGAGGGGATTATGCTTAATGAAATAAGTCAGACAGAGAAAGACTAATACTGAATGTTATCGCTTATATGTGGAATCTAAAAAATAAAACAAACTAGTGAGTATAACAAAAAAGAAACACACTCACACGAATAGCAAACAAACCAGTGGTTACTGGTGGGGAGAGGGAAGTGGGGAGGGGCAAGACAGGCGTAGGGGATTAAGAGGTACAAAATACTATGTGTAAAATAAAGGGTAGGACTTCCCTGGTGCCCCAATGGTTAAGACTCCACTCTTCCAATGCAGGGGGCACAGGTTCAATCCCTGGTCAGGGAACTAAGATCCCACATGCTATGCGGCGTGGCCAAAAAAAAGGGTATATTGTACAGCACAGAGAGTATAGCCAATGCCAATGTTTTATAATAACTATAAATGGAGTACAATCTTTTAAAAATTGTGCATCACTATGTTGTGCACCTGAAATTTATATAATATTGTAAATCAACTATACCTCAAAAAAAGAGAGGTAGGGACAGTGTGTGGTTGCTGCAGATTGTACATTTCACTAAAAGAGAACTCTCCACAGATGGAATGGGTGCCTAAGTGAGGGGGTAAAATTCCTCGAGCAGTGGCTCGGTATCAGGGACACCATAATGGGGCTTCGAATCATGGATGGATGGTAGGAGACAGTCAATTTAACAGAGTGCTGAGGCTGAAACTTAGGTGAACCTTCCAATGCCATCTGAGTGGACCCATTGGATGCTAAGCTCTTCCATCACACACATGTAGGATTATCACATCCAACAAAACCGGGGACACCCATCACTTCAGAGAGAACAATATGTTCTTTCATTCTAATGAGACATCTCTTCCGATGAAACGCATACTGAAAAAATCTCAGGGGTGAGATTTCGAGCCACAAATAACCCAGTGCATACCTGTTTCATGCCTGAATTTGTGTCATTAGCCAGTCAACCCAGGGTGCAAAATTGTTAATTGTCTTTACTGACAAGTGCACCCTGGTGGGGGGCAGGGAGGATAGAGGGGAAGGAGAGGAAAGGAAGTGATCATGTATCAGCCAGGTCCAGTGCTACCTGCTTTTTAGACAAAATTTCATTGAATCCTCACAGAAACTCCATTACATAAACATTATTATCTCCACCTTACAGATTAGGACACTGGGAATCAGTCACATAACTAATAAGGGGTGGAACCGGGACTTCAAAGCTGCTGGGTTTTTACTGTAGCATTCTGCATACTCATGTACAGGTGGGAGAGATGGCAACTTCCACAAGGCCTTAATGAACAAAAGGAGAAGCTGAAGCTGAAGTCGGTATAAGTAATGTTTGGTATGCCGAGAGCTATTATATCCTTGATTCACTCGGCTTGAACTGAATACGGAGAGAAGCCAGGGCTCTGTGCCTGTCAACCATATCTTCCCTCTTGTCCTAGATGCAGGCTCCGCAGAGCTTGCTCACAGTTCACCTTTCTGCTTCCAACCTCTGGAAGCCAAACTGGGTATAACCGCAGCCTGACAGAACTAAATAAAGACCCAATCCTCTTATTGTACAGACCAAGAGACTGAAGCCCAGAGAGAGGTAAGGACTTATTCAAGAGCAGGCAAGAGTTAGCATCAAAGCCACAACTGGAACCTGGACCTTTATTCCGGACAGGTTTTTTAGGTAACAACAAGGCTGGCCCTGGAAAATTAGCGATTCTATGCCACATCTCCTTAAATCCTGTGTTCAAGTCTAATTGTATCTTTCTGGGGATTTACCATATGAAAACGTCAGTGAGGATGAAGAGGATACATTGTATTTACGTTCAGGAGACATATTTATTTGGGAGATAAACATCAATAGGACTAATGTGAAGAGTGACTGGGTAGAAACCAAGGGATCCATTATGAAGTCCAAACCCCAAGTAAGAAATGTATCAGGACCTTCAGAAAAACCCTGGCCCTCGGTTGTTTCAAAGAAGGGGACCAGGTGTGGATGGACAGTGATATTCACTCTGTACCTTGCTCTGTAAAGCCTGTGCTTTTCCACACAGTCTGTGTTCCCATTCTGGTTTATAACTCCCTGACCTTCCCATCAGAAGATTACAATCAGAGTACATGGATCTGCTTCTTTGGGGAGAATGAGAAAAATGTGCCCATCCTCTGGGTCCCTAGCCTCGTGTCTCAGTGAGCAGAACATGGGCTAGATTTCTGCCCTGACTTACCTTCTCCAGGCACTCCTCTACATAGCCCAAGTTGCACAATCATACTGGGCAGTGGTTCTTTCTGTCCCTCCCCCAAAGAGCCCGTCCGTGTACTTACAATTGCCCACAGAACCTTACCAACCAAGTGTGGGTGTAGGACAGGGTGTTACTCAAGCTGATGCAACTCTGATGGGAATTACTCAGTTTTAACTGAACTCTGTTCTACTTATTGCTGAGTTACGAGTCTGACAAAAACGCACTTCAGCTCCTGATGTTGGGATTTTTTAGACTTTCTTAAATTGGAAGTTGGCATATGATTCTTAGCACCTTCTTATTGAAGTAGTATCTGGCACACATAGCTCATATGATGTCTGGTGAGTGAAGGAAAGAAAATGGGAAGAAGGAAAAGAGGGAGGGAGGGAAGAGCAGGGATGGAGAATCTTCCGTGACAAAGATTATGTCTATGTGATGAAGAATATAGAATTCCCGGATCAACCTTGGGCCATGCTGTATCCAGGTGGCTGATGCATGATTAGTTGGGTTGAATGGTATGTCTAGGTGACAATGACCTGCACATGTCTCTCCCCCTACCCCCAGTCTGCAGGTCTGCAATTGCCAGACAAAGCTTAGTGGACGTGTTCGGCACCGGAGAGACAGGAGCACATCACTTAATAATACGCTTTCTGTGCATGATACTTCGTTTGACTAGTTAGCACTTACGGCTTCCTGAAAGGTGGGTTCCTCCCAAACACCGTGGGTTGCTCTCAACCACAGCATCAACTACTGAATGGAAAGAATTTCTAGAGTCAGGGTTACCAGAGCTGATGATGAGATACCTGGAAAAACCCTTTGGGGGGCAGAATGATATGCTGAGAGAGTACAGAGGAGAGACTCTTTATAGCAGGGAGAAGCCATGCCAAGGGGGCTCAGCCCTGAGGGAGATGGGCAGTGGCATTGTTGACATGCCATTCTGGGGAAATCAGCGTGTTCACTCTTCACAGAGAAAGCTCCAGTGCTTTGCCTTATGGGATGATGAAATGAGTTCCTGCTCATCTCATTATTGGCCCTATGATGAACATTATTTGCAGTAATAACACCAACGTCAGCACGTAGTTATTGGGTGCCTACTCTATAAAACTGTCAGCAGGATCTCTGGGCTTAGCTTCTGAAAGCCTTGCTCTTCTTAAAAACCCTTATACAGAGAGCCTTAAGATTAGTAATATTGTCCATTTTAGATTAGTAATATTGTCAATTTAAGATTTAGAGATTAGGGCTTCCCTGGTGGTGCGGTGGTTGAGAGTCCGCCTGCCGATGCAGGGGACACGGGTTTGTGCCCCGGTCCAGGAAGATCCCACATGCCGCAGAGCGGCTGGGCCCGTGAGCCATGGCCGCTGAGCCTGCGCGTCCGGAGCCTGTGCTCCGCAGCGGGAGAGGCCACAGCAGTGAGAGGCCCGCGTACCGCAAAAAAAAAAAAAAAAAAAAAAAAGAATCAACAACGTAAATCATCTATACTCTTTATTGGTAATTGTATGGGTAGAGATGTAAATGTCACATTTCAGAAGTTGTTTTTTTTGTTTGTTTGTTTGTTTTAATTTATTTGGCTGTGCCGTGTCTTAGTTGCAGCATGCGGGATCTTCGTTTTGGCATGCAGGATCTTGTTTTTTTTTGTTTTTTTAGTTGCGGTATGCGGAATCTTTAGTTGTGGCATGCAGGATCTAGTTCCCTGACCACGGATTGAACCCAGGCCCCTGGCATTGAGAGCGTGGAGTCTTAGCCACTGGACCACCAGGAAAGTGTCGCATTTCAGAAGTTTTTGACAAAAGGAAACCATGTAAGGGTCAGTCTCTTTCAACAAGTGCCAGTTCACAAGAAATAAATGTTTCTGATGTTGTACAGACATTTAGATACCTCTCCATGAATGTCCTTCTAGTTAAATAAAATCTTAACTAGATTTTAACTCAGGATGCTGAAAGGAAATGCAAATTAACTTCATCATCTTCATAATAAATATTAGGTCTTTGCCATTCTTATAATGTCTCCTTTGGCTTCGGTGAATCCTACCAGGCTCTCTGCTTCCAAACTTCTCCATGTTTATAGAACACAGGTCATAAAAACGGGGTCTATTTTTCCCAAGCAGAAAGAAGCACACCATCTTCTTAAAGTTAATGGGCACCCATGTGACTGTCCCGTATCAATGTGATATCAGAATGGCTAATTACTCACTGGCCTCAGACAATGTTCTCCTAGCACTAATTTGTGTCATCTGAAGGCTCACAGCGTATCCAACACAGGAGGAACATTATGTGCCAGCACCCTGCTGGTGCTTGTGCACCCCTGATCTCACCTATTTCCACAACAACCCTAAGAGTATTTTACACCTGAAGAAACTTAATATTAGAGTTTAAGAACTTTCCTCCTACGACCACGTAGCTATAAAGTGACAGAACCAGGACTCAGACTCAGACCTCTATGACACCAAGCCCAGGATTTTCCTGAGATGATATATGAAAAGTATTCAGAACAGTCTCTGATTCACAGCAAGTTCCATTTAATATTGGCAATTCTTTAAGTCATTATGAGACATTCCAGTGTTTCTAAAAAGAGCACTCCCTCTTTCTTCTGAAAATGATTCCCATTTGCCAATCATGGGGAAATGGTTGAATATGACTTTCTTCCCAGATCTCATTCATACCAGGAACTTGAGAACAGATATTGCCCAATTTATAAGTAAGGACATCCTATTTCCCACCTTAAAAGCCAGTTTTTAGAAGTCGTTTGAGATTATAACTTCCTCCTATATTTTGCCCTCCCCCTGACCTTTCCGTCAGATGGGAAGTTGCTGACATTTTCTTGAAGTCCCCAGGGGACACTGGGCCGGCTGTCATAGGTTCACCTCTTTCTTTAACTTTATGAAGACAGGATCACATCTTGTGACTTGTGTGGTGTGTGCCTCTAAAGCATTTAGCTCAGATACACAAATTTATGAATAAGGCAGACTTGTTCGCTCTTTGCTTGGGGGAGATACGAAAAGCCATGTGAGCAGCACATAGGAAAGACTCAAGTGCTTTCACCACAAAAAAGACACGATAATTATGGGACATGATAGTTGTGTTAGCTACCGCCCCAGTGATAATCACATTGCATTATATAAGTGTATCAAATCAACATGCTGTATACCTTAAACATACAAAATGTTAGATGTCAGTTGTACCTCAATTAAAAGAAGAATCAGGAGGGCTTTATTGATCTATAAGCTACTCTGCATAAAACTTCAATTTCTAATTAACATTCTAACACTGCTGATTTTTTACACACCAGAAAGGGGGCATAGAGTTCCTGCTCTAAAGGACAATATGAAATACGGACTTATCTTTTACATAAATGGTGTACCTGTCCAGCAGCCATACTGATAGCCACTCTGGAGTTCCCCCCAAACTACACCTGTTTTGCTGCTAAGTGTAGCTAGCCAATAAAGTTCAAGTATGTGTGAAACTAGTTTAATTTTTATGTTGAATTCCGCTCATATTCTAATGGATAAGAATGAAAAAAAGTAGCTGGGGTTATAGGAGAAGCCATTAGGAAACTCTAAGGAAATGAGGACAGAAAATGAGAAAGTAGATGCAGGGAGAGAAACTCTCCAGAACTCCCTTTTCCTCCACTTGTAAAATCCTGAGTATGTTTACACAAAATGTAGTTTATAATTAGGGTGACAATACTCCCTGGTTTGCCTGGGATAGCCTCCATTTGTTCTTGCTGCCCTGGCATGATTATTAGTTTTCTTCTTTAATTCTTAGAAGTATCAGGTTTAGAGAATAAATTATATGGTCACTTTATTTATAATCTAATCTTCAAAGTTCTGGCTTCATGCCTATATAGTATTTTTCAACTATCAAGGATTAGATTTCAGCAAGTCAAAATTTTTATTTATGTTGTGAGTATAGAAATGTTGGCACCATTCAAAGAAGGTTTGACAGACATTCCAGAATTAGCTGAATTAACAGAAGTTAAATAGCTTTAGCAGAACTTTGGAGATCATGTACTGTCTTTTAATAAAAAATGGTTTGTTTTCTTAGATTGTCATATGAATTCCAAAGTCAGATTCTGTACAGGGTTATTTAGAACTGTCTTTATTTTTTTTGGTCAGCCCTTCTGCCTTCACACCTGACTGGTTGAGGTAGGATGGTATAAGAGTGGGGAACAGTCCTATTCTGTAAAATAGATATGTCTGCTGGGATAGAGTGGTATTGGATCGAAGCCCAGCCAGACACCGTAGCTCAGAAACAAAAAAAAGTAAGTAGTAGTAGACAGACCACTTCAACATCCTTATTGTACCAGACCTACCTGCCTGGCATCAGCTCGTTATTGTTAGGTAGTCCTCACAAGACAGTTAGTTAAATCTTTCAGCATTCACACTTTAACCTAAGGTACTTTTACCAAACAGCCAGATCAAATTACTTTTGACTAAGAGGAACCTCTGCACATATCAAAACCCATGGGGTGGGCTTCCCTGGTGGCACAGTGGTTGAGAGTCCGCCTGACGATGCAGGGGACACGGGTTCGCGCCCCGGTCTGGGAGGATGCCACATGCCGCGGAGCGGTAGGCCCGTGGGCCATGGCCGCTGAGCCTGCGCGTCCGGAGCCTGTGCTCCGCAACGGGAGAGGCCACAACAGTGAGAGGCCCACATACTGCAAAAAAAAAAAACAAAAAAAACCAACTCATGGGGTGATTATATCATGATACTTCTTAAACTCCCTCAATTCTGAATTTAGTGGAAGCCTCTATAATCATTGGAAATCAGAAACCGACCACCTGAAGCTTGAAGAAGCAAGTTTTTCTTAGTTTTCTAACCAGAATTTTTGACTATTTACTTAGAAATTTCTCAAAGGATGAATGTGCCCTTAAGATTTTACATCCAATTCTGATGTGTGGGTTTTTTCCCCATACCAAGCAATTTTCTGACACCAAGATGGGTGTTCTACAATTCAATAAAATTCTGAAACTATATACCCAGAAAGAGCATCAGATCTCACAGGTTAAGGGCTCAGTCCTACAAGACTGCCTCCCACTATCACCACGACAGATGCCAATCGCAAGTCCAGGTTGTCACCAGTGCTTCTGACCACCTAGCTGTAGATCGGAGGGCGTCCAAGAACCTTCTCCTTGGGTTTGATCAAATTGCTTGATGGACATACAGAATTCACAGAAACATTTTACTTACTGGATTACCAGTTTATTATAACAGGATATAACTTAGGAACAGCCAGATGGAAGAGATGCATAGGTCAGGATACAGGGAAAGGGAGGCTCTCTCAGAAAATGCTGCTCTTCCAGAATCTCCACATGTTCACCAATGCGGAAGCTCTCCAAACTCTATCCTTTTGGGGTTTTATGGAGGCCTCATTACATAGGCATGGTTGATTAAATCATTAGCCATTGGTGATTGGACTCAATCTCCAGTCCCTCTTCTCTCCCAGGAGGTGGCAGGGGTTGGGGGTTGGGAGGAGGTGGAGGGGATGGATGGAACTGAAAGTTTCAACCTTCAAATCCCATGGTTGGCTCCACTGTTGTGTTTTCTAAAAGTCACTCCATTAACATAACAAAAGATAACCTTTATCTCTTTCATCACAGGAAATCCCAAGGGCTTTAGGAGCTCTGTGCCTGGAACCAAGACAAAGACTAAATATATATATTTCTTTTAATAAATCACAATATCACAGCCACATTCCTTTTGGAATATTTCCCAGGTATATATTTCCTTTGGGAAGAGCTGTACTCTCCCCAGCTTCCTCTCATCTCAGGCATCATTATATGTATTGGCAATCCAATTAACTTTTTCATAGCATTTTTCAATACTCTCCCTAGACTCTTAGACAACTGTACCTTAGTACCACAGACAGTTTCTCTGAGTCTATATTTCTCCCTTCACTGCTTATGTTAGAAACAACCCATCATTTGTGTTACATAAATACAGAAAATAAGAAATGACATGACTACGGGGTAGGGGGGAGTCAAAAAAAGGAAAATGAGGAATAGAAGTAAAAAGAAAATAATTTAAGAAAAAGAGGAATAAGAGACAAAAACATAGGGGGGAAAAGATGCAAGAAGAGAATATAGGCAATAAAAGCCTCAATAAAATTTAAGGGTTTAAGGAAGTTGCTCTTGGGACCTCCCTGGTGGCGCAGTGGTTGAGGGTCCGCCTGCTGATGCAGGGGACACGGGTTTGTGCCCCGGTCCGGGAGGATCCCGCATGCCGTGGAGCGGCTGGGCCCGTGAGCCATGGCCGCTGAGCCTGCGCGTCCGGAGCCTGTGCTCCGCAACGGGAGAGGCCACAGCAGTGAGAGGCCCGTGTACCGCAAAAAAAAAAAAAAAAAAAAAAAAGAATCTGCCTGTCAATGCAGGGGACATGGGTTTGAGCCCTGCTCTGGGAAGATCCCACATGCTGCAGAACAACTAAGCCCATGTGCCACACTACTGAACCTGGGCTCCAGAGCCCGTGAGTCACAACTACTGAAGCCCACGCACCTAGAGCCTGTGCTCCGCAACAAGAGAAGCCACCGCAATGAGAAGCCTGTGCACCGCAATGAAGAGTAGCCCCCACTCGCTGCAACTAGAGAAAGCCTGCAAGCAGCAACAAAGACCCAATGCAGCCCAAAATAAATAAATAAATAAATTTATTTTTAAAAAGTTGCTTTCAAAATCTGAAGTCAAAGCAATCTTGAGGAAGAACAAAGCGGGAGCCATCACACTTCCTGACTTCAAACTATCTCCCAAAGGAAGAGGGGTCCAAGCCCCACATCAAGCTCCCCAGGCTGAGGGTCCTGCACCTAGAAGGCAAGCCCCCAGAACATTTGGCTTTGCAGGCCAGTGGGGCTTACTTTTGGGGGAGCCAGAAGGCTGTGGGAAATAGTCTCCACTCTTAAAGGACACACACAAAATCTCACAAGCTCTGGGATCCAGGGCAGAGCAGTAATTTGAAAGGAGCCTGAGTCAGACCCACATGCTGATCTTGGAGAGCCTCCTGGAGAGGCAGGAAGCAACTAGAGCTCACCCTGGGGATGCAGACTCTGGTAACAGCCATTGTGGGGAGCTTGGTCTACCACAAAGACCCTGGTGCTGGCAAGCACCATTTTGGAATCCTCCTTCTAGCTTATTAGTGCTGAGAGCTGGCTCAGCCCACCAGCCTGTCAGTACCAGTACTGGGACACCTCAGTCCAAGCAACTAGCCTGGCAGTGACACAGCCCCACCCACCAGGCTGGCTGCCTTAAGACTTCCTGAACCCATAGCCTCCCTTAGGGCCCTGCAGCCAGAGACCCTAAACCTGGCTCCACCCACCAGAGTGACAGCACTACCCCCAGGACCAGCCTCATCCACCAGTTGGTGAGCACCAGCTCTAGGATCCCCTGGACCCTGGCCCCAACCACCAGTGGGCCGAAACCAAGACCCAGGACCACCACAGCCTGACATCCTGTCATGTCAGGATTCAGTCCACCCACCATCAGGCTGGCACAACCTGGGGACCCCCTGGGCCCTAGACTTGCCCAGCAGCAGTCCAACATGAGCTCTGGGACACCTTGGGCCCTTCAGCCAACTGCCCAAGGATGCAGCCCCACCTACCAGTGAATGACACAAGTGTTGGGACACCCCAGACACCACAGCCAGCTATGTTAGGAACAGGCCAGCCCTGCCTACCGGTGGGTTGACACCAGGCCTGGGACCCCCCGAGGACCCTACAGCCAAAGACTCTGGGGCCAAGGTCTGCCCAACAGTAGGCGAGCTGTAGCTATGGGACCCCCCTATGTCCTGGTCCCACCCACCAGCAGCCAGCACCAGTTCTAGGACACCCAAAAGAGAATCACACAAAGACACCTTGTAAGTGAAATGGCAAAAATGAAAGATGAAGTGAGAATATTAAAAAGCAGCAAGGGAAAAGCGACAAATTACATACAAGGGAACTCCCATAAGGCTATCAGCTGACTTTTCAGCAGAAACCCTGCAGGCCAGAAGAGAGTGGCCTGATATATTTAAAGTGATGAAAGGGAAAAACCTACAACCAAGAATATTCTTGTCAAGGCTATCATTCAGATTTGAAGGAGAAATCAAAAGTTTTACAGAAAAGCAAAAGCTAAAGGAGTTCAGCACCACCAAACCAACTTTATAAGAAATGTTGGGACTTCCCTGGTGGCGCAGTGGTTAAGAATCCGCCTGCCAATGCAGGGGACATAGGTTCAAGCCCTGGTCTGGGAAGATCCCACATGCCATGGAGCAACTAAGCCCATGAGTCACAACTACTGAGCCTACATTCTAGAGCCTGTGAGCCACAACTACAGAGCCCATGTGCCACAACTATTGAAGCCCTTGTGCCTAGAGCCCGTGATCCACAACAAGAGAAGCCACTGCAATGAGAAGCCCACGCACTGCAACTAAGACCCAACACAGCCAGAAATTAAAAATTTATTTAAAAAAAGAAATGTTAAAGGTACTTCTCTGAGTGAAAAAGAAAAGGCAACAATTAGAAACATGAAAATTACAAAAGGAAAAAATATCATTGGCAAAGGCAAATATACAGCAAGGGTAGTAATTCAACCACATATAAGGCTAGTAAGAAGGTTAAAAGACAAAAGTAGTAAAATCATCTATATCCAAAATAATTAGTTAAGGGACACACAAAACAAAAAGATGTAAATTATGATGTCAAAAACAGTAAATGTCTGGGAGGAGGGGTGAGTAAAAACAAAGGGTTGTTAAAATGTGTTTGACCTTAAGAGATCAACAACTTAAAATAATCACATACACATATAGATAGATAGACAGATAGATAGATAGCTATATATAAATCTCATGATAACCACAAACCAGAAATCTGTATTAGATACACACATACAAAAGAGAAAGGAATCCAAACTTAACACTATAACAGTCATCAAATCACAAGGAAAGGGCTTCCCTGGTGGCACAGTGGTTGAGAGTCTGCCTGCTGATGCAGGGGACGCGGGTTCATGCCCCGGTCCGGGAAGATCCCACATGACGCAGAGCAGCTGGGCCCGTGAGCCATGTCCGCTGAGTCTGCACGTCCAGAGCCTGTGCTCCGCAACGGGAGAGGTCACAACAGTGAGAGGCCCGCGTACTGAAAAAAAAAAAAAAAATCACAAGGAAAAAAAGCAAAAGAAGAAGAAAGGAACAAAAGAGAACTACAAAAACAAACCCCAAACAATTAATAAAATGGCAATAAGTATACACCTACCAATAAGTACTTTAAATGTAAATGGACTAAATGCTCTAATCAAAAGACAGAGAGTGGCTGAATGGATACAAAAACAAGGCCCATATATATGCTGCCTACAAGAGACTCACTTCAGATATAAAGAAACACACAGACTGAAAGTGAGGGATGAAAAAAGGTATTCCATGCAAATGGAAATCAAAAGAAAGACAACATAGCAATACTTACATCAGAAAAAACAGACTTTAAAATAAAGACTGGACACTAAATAATGATCAAGGGATCAATCCAACAAGATACAACAATGATAAATAAATAAATATATACATATGTACCCAACACAGGAGTACTTAAGTACATAAAGCAAATATCAACAGACATAAAGGGAAAAATAAACAGTTATACAATAGTGGTAGGGAACTTTAACAGCCCACTCATATCAATGGACAGATCATCCAGATAGAAAATCAATAAGGAAACACCGGCCTTAAGCAGAACATTAGAACAGATGAATTTAACAGATACATATAGAGCATTCCACCCAAAAGCAGCAGAATACACATTCTTTTCAAGTGCACATGAAACATTCTCCAGGATAAATCCCACACTAGGCCACAAAACAAGCCTCGGTAAATTTAAGAAAACTGAAATCATAATAAGCATCTTTTCTGACCACAACGCTATGAGACTAGAAATCAATTACAAGGAAAATAACTGTAAAAAACACAAATACACAGAAGCTAAACCCAATGGGTCACTGAAGAAATCAAGGAAGACATCAAAAAAATACCTGTAGATAAATGAAAATGAGAACACAATGATCCAAAATCTATAGGATGCAGCAAAGCAAAGCAGTTTTAAGAGGGAAGTATATAGGTATACAAGCCTACCTCAGGAGAAAAGAAAAGTCTCAAATAAATATTTTAAGTTACACCTAAAGGAACTAGAACAAAGAAAAACAAAACCCAAAATGAGTAGAAGGGAAGAAATCATAAAGATTATAAAAGAAATAAGTAAAATAAGAGACTAAAAAAAACAATAGAAAAGAACTGCATCTTTGAAAAGACAAAAAAAATTGATAAACCTTTAGCCAGACTCATCAAGAAAACAAGAGAGAGGGCCCAAGTCAATAAAATCAGAAATGAAAAAGGAGAAGTTACAACCAACACCACTGCAATACAAAGGATCATAAGCGATTACTGTGAACAATTATATGCCGATAAAATGGACAACCTAGAACAAATGGAGAAATTCCTTGAAATGTACAATCTCCCAGGATTTATCCAGGAAGAAATGGAAAATGTGAACAGACCAACCACCTGTAATGAAATTGAATCAGTAATCAAAAAACTCCCAACAAACAAAAGTCCAGGACCAGACAGGTTCACAGGTGAATTCTACCAAACATTTAGAGAAGAGTTAACACCTAGCCTTCTCAAACTATTCCAAAAAATTTCAAAGGAAGACTTCCAAACTCATTCTATGAGGCCAGCATTACCTGATACTAAAACCAGAAAAAGATATCACACACAAGAAAAGAAAATTACAGGTCAATATCACTGATGAGTATAGATGCAAAATATTAGCAAACTGAATTCAACAATACATTAAAAGGATCATACACCATTATCAAGTGAGATTTATCCCATGAATGCAAGGATGGTTCAATATCCACACATCAATCTGTATGATACACCACATTAACAAATTGAAGAATAAAAATCATACGATCATCTCAACAGATGTAGAAAAAGCTTTTGACACAATTCAATATCCATTTATGATAAAAACTCTCAACAAAGTGGGTATAAAGGGAACATAACTCAACATACTAATGTATGACAAACCCATAGGTAGCATCAACAGCGAACAGCTGAAAGCAATTCCTCTAATATCAGGAACAAGACAAGGATGCCCACTTTCACCACTTTTATTCAACATAGTATTGGAAGTCCTAGCCATAGCAATCAGATAAGAAAAAGAAATAAAAGGAATCCAAATTGGGAAGAAAGGAAAACTGTCACTGTTTGCAGATGACATGATACTATATATAGGAAATCTTAAAGACATCATTAAAAGACACCATTAGAGCTCATCAGTGAATTCAGTAAAGTTGCAGGATACAAAATTAATATACAGAATCTGTTGCATTTCTATACACTAACAACGAATTATCATAGATGACACAAACAGATGGGAAGATATACTGTACTCATGGATATGAAAAATTAATATTGTTAAAATGACCATACTACCCAAGGCAATCTACAAATTCAATGAAATCTGTACCAAAATATCAAAGACATTTTCCACAGAACTAGAACAAATAATTCTAAAATTTAACAGAAACACATAACACACCAAATAGCCAATAGAATCTTGGGAAAGAAGAACAAAGCTGGAGGTATCATGCCATCTGATTTCAAATTATACTACAAAGCTACGGTAATCAAATCAGTATGGTACTGGCACAAAAACCAACACATAGATCAATGGAATGGAACACAGAGCCCAGAAATGAGCCCACACTTATACAGGCAATTATTCTATGACAAAGGAAGCAAGAATATACAATGGAGAAAAGACAGCTTCTTCAATAGTGTCAGGAAAGTTGGAAAGCTACACGCGAATGAATTGAACTGGATTTCTCTCTTATTCCATGCACAAAAATAAATTCAAAATGGATTAAAGACTCAAATAAAATACCTGAGACCATAAAATTTCTAGAAGAAAACATAGGCAGTAAGTTCTTTGACATTGGTTAGTAATTTTTTTTAGATATGTCTCTTCAGGCATGGGAAATAAAAGCAAAAGTAAACAAATGGGACTACATCAAACTAAATAGTTTTACATGGCAAAGGAAACCATCAACAAAATGAAAAGGCCACCTACTGACTGGGAGAAGATGTTTGCAAACGATATACCCAGTAAGGTGTTAATATCCAAAATTTACAAAGAATTCATACAACTCAACATCAAAAAACCAAACAACCTGGTATAAAAAATGGGCAGAGGATCTTTTTCCAAAGAAGACATACAGGTGGCCAACAGGCACATAAAAAGATGCTCAACATCATTAATCATCAAAGGAATGCAAATTAAAACCACAATGAGATATCACCTCACACATCTCAGAATGGCTATTAACAAAACAGCAAGAAATAATAAATATTGGTGAGGACATTGATAAAAGGGAACCCTCATACACTGCTGGTTGGAATATAAATTGGTGCATACTTTATGGAAAACAGTATGGAGATTCCTCAAAAAATTAAAAATAAAACTACCATATGATCCATCAACTCCACTCCTTGGTATTTATCCAAAGAAAATGAAAACACTATAATTCTTAAAGATATATCACCCATATTTCATTGCAGCATTATTTACAATAGCCAAGATATGGAAGCAACATAAGTGTGTATATATATATGAAATTATTCAGCCATAAAAATGAATGAAATCTTGCCATTTGTAACAACATGGATGGACTTAGAGGGTATTATGCTAAATGAAATGTCAGACAGAAAAAGATAAATACTGTATGATTTCACTTATATGTGGAATCTAAAAAAGAAAATAAATGAACAAAAATAACAACGGAAACAGAGTTATAAATACAGAGTACAAACAGGTAATTGCCAAAGGGGAGGGGGTGAAGGAGATTAAGAGGTACCAACTTCTGGCTGCAAAGTAAATGAGTCATGGTTATGGAATGTATAGTGTGGGAAACATAGTCAATAACTATGTAACATTTTTGTATGGTGACATATAGTAAGAAGACTTATTGCATTAATCATTTTGAAATGTATAAAATATCAAATCACTATATTGTGTAACAGGAATGAACATAGTGTTATAGGTCAATTATACTTCAAAACAAACAAGCTCATAGAAAAAGAGATCAAATGTGTGGTTACCAGCGGCAGGGGGTAAGTGGAGAGGGAAATGGATGAAGGCAGTCAAAAGATACAACCTTTCGGTTAGAAGATAAATAAATACTAGGGATGTAATGTACAACATGATAAATATTTAACACTGCTATATGTTACATATGAAAATTGTTAAGAGAATAAATCCTGAGTGCTCATTCACAAGGAAAAATATTCTTTTTTCCATTTCTTTAATTTTATATCTATATGAGATGATGGATGTTCACTACAGTTATTGTGATAATCATTTCTTGATGTATGTAAGTCAAATCATTATGCTGTCCACCTTAAACTTGGAAGGAAGGAAGGAAGGAAAGAAGGAAAGAAAGAAAGGGAGAGAGAGGGGCTTCCCTCGTGGCGCAGTGGTTGAGAGTCTGCCTGCCAATGCAGGGGACATGGGTTCGTGTCCTGGTCCGGGATGATCCCACATGCCGCGGAGCAGCTGGGCCCGTGAGCCATGGCCGCTGAGCCTGCGCGTCCGGAGCCTGTGCTCCGCAACGGGAGAGGCCACAACAGTGAGAGGCCCGCGTACCGCAAAAAAAAGAAAGGGGGAGAGACAGAGAGGAGAGAGGAAGGAAGGAAGGAAGGGAGGTAAGAAAGGAAAATGACAGTAATTCACAGGAAAGCGGAGCCCTCTGGAGGCTGAAATTTCAGTTTAGCATTTTATTGGGACTGTACCCTATAATCACAATTAATAAAGTAAAAACCATCAGGAAGATAATAGAAAAAAAATATCTCATTTGTAATAACAATGTATAAAACACAATTAAATTTAGTATGTAACATGAAATGCATACAGTATATAAACACATAAATCATTAGGTAGTACTTATATGGTACTTACTATGTGCTAGATACTATTTTAGGTACTTTATGTATATTAACCCATTTCATCTTCACAATAAGTCTAGGAGGCACTATTATTATTGTTCCCATATTACAGGAGGGAAAAATGAGGCACACAAAGGTGAATGAATAGGTTACATGATTAGTTAATGGCACAGCTGAGTTTGGAACCCAGGCGGTCTGATTCTTGCATACATGCTCTAAAGCACTATACTCTACTAAAGGGTTCATGCATATACACACAGCTATGCAAAAATCGTAAAATTATAAAAGTAATGGGAGAAATGAGAGAAGGCTTGAGTAAATGGAAAACCATATCAGGGTTTCTGATTTTGAAGATTCAAAATCAGACTATTAAATATGTCAATTCTCCAAATTAATCTGTAACTTTTATCCCATCTAAATCAGAATCCCAGTTTTTTTAAAAATGTGGAATCTTGACAAAAACTTTTCATATGCTGATTTTTTTTTCATATGCTGATTTTTAAGAGGGTAGCCAGGAATATTTCTTTTAAAGAAGAGTAGTAAATGAGATTGCCAGCCAGAAGTTAAAACTTTAATAATTAAAACAATATAAATAAATAAATAAAAACAGCTGAGGAATAAACCATCAATAGAAAAAATGACAGATCTAGAAAGTTGATATATTTATACACATATGAGAATTTAGCTTATGGGAGTATGTAATTTAAAGTCAGAAAGGTAAATCAATAAATAACTCACTAAATTATATAAGAAAAATATTAAATTATAAACCTATGTTATGCCATACACACATACACACACACACACACACACACATAATCCCAGAGATTCTAAACATAAAGGATGACATGATTAAAACAGAAGAAAACATACTTGAATCTTTGGAATGGAGGTGGCCTTTCTAACCATGACCCTAAAAGCAGAAACAGTAAGAAAGAGAATGATAAATTTGGCTACATAAAAATGAAAAACAAAAATTGAAAAATTACTCTCCCATTTTCTTCCTACTCACTGATTTTAAATAACATAAAAAAACTCGTTTGTTAAAGGTGTGTGGCACTGGTGTTTTTAACTGGATAATACAGACTTCAACCTAATGTTGCCTAAGATATTTTATCAGAATGGGAGGGTTTGTTTTTCTTTCTGCCTAAATGAACAATAAATATCATGTATGGGGATGAGTCACATCCTGAAGTGCTCTTATTCCTGGTGGCCAATAAATCTCTCATGATTCTCAAACTGAAAGAATATGTTCTTAACAGACATTTACTCATTCATTCAGAACATATTCAATAACTACTCAGACCAAGGTAAAGTGCTAGAATATATGGGGGGAACCAAACTCAGAAGCCATAGGTAGTGTAGTAGAAAGAGCACTTAACTGGAGACATAACTCTTGGGCTAGAGCTTAGAACAATTTTGCTCTTTCGTAGGTCTCTTGATCTCTCTGAGCCTTAGTTCCCTTATCTTTTGTAAAGTATAATCATACCTTGGAGAATTGCTATGCAGATTAGAATCAAACAAACATTTATTGAGCTCCTACTCTTTGCCAGGTTCTTAGCATGTATAAAAGAGTTTTTGTAAAATTCTACACAAAAGTATGTTATTATTACATAACAAGTTCCCTGCTCTAAAGGAGGGCAAAAAGCATACATATGATTAATAATAACAAAGTCTGAAAGTGAGGAAAGCTCCACCAGGGGGATAAAAGGAAAGAAGGAAGGAAGGAAGGGGGAAAGAAGGGGTAAAGGAAGGAAGGAAGGAAGGAGGGAGGGAGGGAGGGAAGGAAGGAAGGGAAGAAGGAAGAAGGAGGGAGGGAGGAAGGAAGAGGGGAGGAGGAAGGAGGGAGGAAGAAGGAAGAAGGAAGGAAGGAAGGAAGGGAGGATCAGAGAAGATTAGAGAATTCATCTGGGAAGTTTGAGCTGGGCTTGAAAGGTGGGTGTGTATTTGGACCTTTAGAGTTGTATGAGAAGGATAACATAGACAGAGGGTATGATACAAATGAGAGCAAATAGAAGAAAAGAAAGCAAAGAGAATATGAAGAAAACAACAGCACTTTAACAAGAGTGTGGGGTAGATGAAGGTCAGCAGTAACTGGAAAAAGTCTGGAGCCAGATCACAAAGAATCCTGAAGGCCCAACTAAGGAGCTTAGACTTGATTCCTTAGGGAATGAAGAGTTCAGTAAAATGTATGACTTTGGTATAAGACTGCCATGGATTTGAAACCTGGCTCTGCACTCCTAGCCATATAGTTTTGACGCCACCTAACCTCTCTAAGCCTGTTTCTCTTCTATATGATGGAGATACTACTAACTTGGGTCAAGTTCCAAGCACAGCACCTTGTAAATAGAAGATGCTTGATATGGCATAGTTATTATGTATAAGCATTGGCTGACTGCTGAAGGACTCTGATGAAAATAGTGGACATAATCTAAATTCTACAGCACTATGCAGACTACATTAGAGGCTTAGGAGAACAGTTAGGAGAAAATTACAGCAGTCTAGGAGTCCTAGGGGATACAGAAAAGTTAAAAAGTAGAAGGATCAAAATAAGTTTTAGAGAATATTTTAGGATAGAATATAATTAAGCAGACTTTGGACACAGTGAAAATACAGTACAGCAGAGAGAATGACGATGTACACGAGAGGAAACAAGCTATGAACTAAAGTCTGGAGGAGGTGAGTGGGGATGAGATAAAGAATCGAAGAGAAGGGACTTCCCTGGTGGCACAGTGGTTAAGAATCTGCCTGCCAATGCAGGGGACACAGGTTCGATCCCTGGTCTGGGCAGATCTCACATTCTGTGGAGCAACTAAGCTGGTGCGCCACAACTACTGAGCCTGTGCTCTAGAGCCTGTGAACCATAACTACTGAGCCCACATGCCATAACTACTGAAGCCCACGCACCTAGAGCCCGTTCTCCGCAATAAGAGAAGCCACCACAATGAGAAGCCTGCGCACTGCAATGAAAAGTAGCCCCTGCTCACCACAAGTAGAGAAAGCCCACGCAGAGCAACGAAGACCCAACACAGCCAAAAATAAATAAAATTAAAAGAAAAAGACTTGATGCTGAACTGTCTCATTCTAATAAAAAAATATTCATCAAAAAATTTTTTAGGGCTTCCCTGGTGGGGCAGTAGTTGAGAGTCCACCTGCGGATGCAGGGGACATGGGTTCGTGCCCCGGTCCGGGAGGATCCCACATGCCGTGGAGCGGCTGGGCCCGTGAGCCATGGTCGCTGAGCCTGCGCGTCCGGAGCCTGTGCTCTGCAATGGGAGAGGCCACAACAGTGAGAGGCCCGTGTACCACAAAAAAAAAAAAAAAAAAATTTAAAAATTAATAATATAAACAAATAAGAATCCAAGGGGAATAGTACTCTTTGCCTGATTTCTTATCTGTTTTTATTCTGTGATAATGTATTTTTGTAGGTGGCATAATTTGGGGAATAAGGTAGGGCATAAGTATTGAACGAAAATAGTCTTGAAAAGAAAGAGAAATACTTATCCATAGAAAGAAGACAGTAAGAAAATGCCAAATGAGGATACATAGACATTTTGAGACAAAAAGAGAAAAGTGAAGGAACACAACTTCTCATTCAAGAAGAATGTGAAGCCATCTGCAAGGAATGCGGTAGGTTTTATATATAAGACTAGAAAAGTGTGGAAATAGTTTAGTCTTTAGTTAGTTAATATCAGGATTTCTCAACCTTGGCACTATTGATGTTTTGGGCTGGATAATTCAACCTTTTTTAGGGAAGATGTGGGGTTTTCCTCTCCTTTTTAGAATGTTTAGCAGCATCCTGGACTCTACCTATTAGATGGCAGTGGCAGCCTTTCCCCCAGCTGCAACAACCAAAAATGTCTGCAGACATACTTACACGCCCCCTGGGAGACAAAAATACCTCCATTTGAGAACCACTCGTCTAGGTGTTGTTGGAATATGATAAGGGGCCTAAAGATACAGACATTGTCTTGTTTGAAGCTATTTCTCACATCTAGGACATTGTTGGCACATACTGACTCTCCAGATAGATAGACAGATAGATAGGTAGATAGATAGGAAGAAAATGAAGGAAAATAATGATTGATAATTGGCATTGAAGGACTAGATGAAGTTGCATAGCATATATTTGTAGTGGAACCAATGAGACTGATTTTACAGTTAATATTTTCTCCCAAAATTATGGAGGTTCCAGGTCCAGAAGAGGTGAGAGAAACCAGAAAGCTAGAAGTCAAAAGAGGAAAGTATTGGGGCTTCCCTGGTGGCGCAGTGGTTGAGAGTCCACCTGCCGATGCAGGGGACACGGGTTCGTGCCCCGGTCCGGGAAGATCCCATATGCTGCGGAGCAGCTGGGCCCATGAGCCACGGCCGCTGAGCCTGCGTGTCCGGAGCCTGTGCTCCACGACGGGAGAGGCCACAACAGTGAGAGGCCCGCGTACCGCAAAAAAAAAAAAAAAGAAAAAAAAAAAGAGGAAAGTATTTAAAGAAAAAGTGTTAGTTGTTTTTGCTTCCAGCTATTTTTCTTTTTGTTCTTTTTTTTCCTGTAAAAGACAATACAAGTTGTTTAACTTCCTATTAACTTTGTACATACTGAGCACATAGTAGTTGTTAAAAAATTATTTGTTAAATTAATTTATATTCTAAAGTACAAGATTGGGTCTAAATTCAAAATATGAAGTGGTCTGAAAGGGAAGTTGAGAAATAGGATAGAGATAGGTTAAAAAGTAGACCTTAATTACATCCTTTGTTACTAAAAAACAAAACAAAACCTAGTTGAAATAAATAATAGAAAAATTGAATATTTGTTAGTTCTGGATGGTGGGAATATCTATGAAATATCAAATAAATAGAAAAATAAGGAAAAATAAAATAAAATAGAATAAAATATGAAGTGGTGAGAATTGCTGTTTACAATTCAAATCTTTTGATTTATGGGAAAAGCACTCCCTCAGTTTTTCATATAATTATTTTTCCTGCATTTGGAAATGTAGCTATTAATGTAATATCCTCTTCCCAAATTTAGTTTAATCTCCTCCATTTAAAAAATATAAAGCATAAATACAATCAAGGATGCCTCATACAATATTAAGACTTCTTTTGGAGAGAAAAACAGAAGTAATAGTTTTCCCACCTTTTATAAGTATGATATTGGCTACCTTAGATATTTGTGACATTTGTTATAACTAATTATAGTTTGAATTTGCAAATTTAGACCTTAGGAAGTTATTTATTTTATGTTGGTTCATTTTTCATTAGGTACATAGTAGTACTGTTACTGCTTTTGTGGTTCAAACAGCTAGATTTCCTATAGTTGTGGTTAATCTGGTGAAATATCTAAATGAGTTACCTAATCAATTATTCTTCTGTATCTCTACAACTTACTTGTTAAAACAATACAACATTTTCTCCTTTTTATACTCCCATAACTCTCATGACATTAATTTTCTGAGGGAATAACTAGTTATTTATGTGAATGTCTTCTTTTCCCTGACACAGTGACATAGTAGAATCATCTGCTCTCCCCCAACTAGCATGGTTCCTCCATATAATATATGCTTAAAAATAATTGATGGAGGGCTTCCCTGGTGGCACAGTGGTTGAGAGTCTGCCTGCGGATGCAGGGGACACGGGTTCGTGCCCCGGTCCGGGAAGATCCCACATGCCGCGGAGCGGCTAGGTCCGTGAGCCACGGCCGCTGAGCCTGCACGTCCAGAGCCTGTGCTCCGCAACGGGAGAGGCCACAACAGTGAGAGGCCCATGTACTGCAAAAAATAAAATAATAAAAAAAATTTAAAAATAAAAATAATTGATGGATAAATCAGTGACTGAACAATTACACCTCACTGGTTGAAGTCAGAAGACTTGTGTTCTAGACCCACCTATGTAATTTTGGGCAAATCGCTTAACCTCACTGGACCATGAAGTACTGTAACTGAGCAGGACCTTATGGGGCCTTCCCAGGACAGACTTCTCCTCCATATCCTCTGCTTTAACTCCTCTCTGAAGTACCTACATAACAGTATCTGATGCATATTTCCTGAGTTGTTTTACAGATGGTAAAACCACCACCAAATGGAAGAAATGAACTACTTGATGATCATAAGCACGTAGCCCCCAGACCTACTGGCGCCTAAAGATTGATAATGTTGGCCCCTGTCACATGCCCTGTTACCTCACTATCAACCAGTCAGAGAATTGTGCATGAGCTGATCACATACCCTGGGATGTCCCTCCCTCACCTTGCCTTTTAAAATGCCTTGCTGAAACCCATAGGGGGAGTTCTGGCTTTTTGGAGCACTAGCTGTCTTGAACTCCTTCCTTGGTGCCCTGCAGTAAATGCTGCACCTTCCTTTACCACAACCTGGTGTCAGTAGATTGGCTTTACTGCATAAGGGTGAGTGGACCCAAGTTTGGTTTGGTAACAATATGAAAGGTGTTAGGGTAAATGTTACCCAGGGAAGTGTTAAAGTGTAGAGCTGGCTTTTTCATTTTTCCTAAGGAAATGGACACTCAAGCATAACTGTTTATTCCAGCCTGTGTTTTCTTTGGTGGGCACAGAGTCAAATATAAGCATGGATAAAGTTTTCATCCTGGCCAGAAACTTCACTTATGTGAATTTTCAATGCGTGTGAAAGATCTGATAAACATGTGAGGTATGAGATGGCTCATAATTAGAAAAATGTTGAGGGGTTGGACATGTGGAACAGAGAAAAGTGATAGTGTTTATAGAGACAAATGTTGCAAAAATAAGCTACAATAACATTTGGCTTCTTCATGTAAAAAAAAAGTAAACTCCATGAATATGAAATGTTAGGTTTCTCTTCTATACTTGAGAAAATTTCTTTACATGCTGATGCTACCACAGCTCTTTTCTAGCACTATTATCTAGGTTAATTAGATTAAATATGTTGTGCTAAAATGTTTGCTCTCAATCTATTTATGTGAAATAGTCCCTTACTGGTCAAAAGATAGTATGTGAGGCTACACCCATAAATTAGCAAACAAGACAATAAGCTACTTATGCAACACATTTGTGCAATATTATTTCATTTTATATATCCAGATTTTCTCCATTATCAGTTTCAGACTAATCTGCAATTCTGTTTCAAGATGATTATCTGCCATATTCATGCCATGTTCCCTTTGGCTGATGTGTGTGTGTGTGTGTGTGTGTGTGTGTGTAATATTTCATACACATTAGTGCTCTTGCAAAAACATCAAAAACCTAAAAATACCAAAAAAAATTTTTTTGATAGCTATTATTTCAAAGTGACCTAGTGCCAGATTTTAAGTAAATTAAATATTCATTTCAGAGCTTATTCTAGATAAAGCATTGTGCTAGTTACAAAATATATAATTAAGACATGGTCCATGGTCTACCATCTCAGGAAGACTGCAGTCTAGTGGGGGAAGCAGACACAAACAAAACAATTACAATGCAAAGCATGAAAATTTCCCAAAGTGGGATGTTGACAAAAACTCTAAGAGTGCTGAAAAGGTAACAACTAATTCTAAAAGTATCAGTGGGAGGAGGAAACATTTGAACTGAACCTTATAGAATAAATAGGGTTTCAACATGTGATCAGAAAACAAAATAAAACAGCAGCAACAAAGACTTGGAAGTGGGAGGACCTGGGAGATGTTCAGAGAATGGTTAGTGGTTCAGGGTTCCAAAGTAAATGGGGTTGAGTGAGTAATTGTTCCTTGGTAAGGATTTCAGATTTTATCCTGTATGTGAGAGAAAGATGAAAGAATGTGCAGCAGAATGATATTCTCAGTTAGTTGTTTTAGAAATATCATCCTGGCAGCAGTGTATAGAATTGTCTGAAGAGATGAAAAACCACCTCAGACGAGGATTTGTGAGCTTCCTAAAGGTAAAGATTTGTTTTCCTTATTTTTGCATCGTCAGTGCTTCGTATTGTGCCTGGCACAAAGTATGTTCTCAAAAACATTGAACATTATTACTATGGCCTCGACAGCACAGCATGTGAATATAACAATGAAGCTTAACATCATCACAGGAGATTTCCCCAAATGTGTGGAATTAATCTGGATAGAAAGGGAGCTTTCCCCCTTCTTTTATGGCTCCTCAACTTAGTTATATTCAAGTGTATCTAAACATTTATTTCCACCTAGATTCAAAATAATAATGGTGCAAATAATGGTGAATTAAAACTTATGGGGAAAAGTAATTGTACTAAGATTCTCTTTAAATGCATAATTTTAGAAATTATGCAGAAACATTACTGAGAAAAAATATAGATGATTTAGATATGATAAAATTCACTGTAGATATATAAAGAAAACTTTTAGAAATTTCCAAAGATAAGCAAAGAGAAAATATTCGCAAAACATACAGCAGACCAAGAACAAATATTCCTTTTAAAGAGTGTATGGCCTAGCTAAAAGCATGGATTCTGAACCAGACTGTCTGGGTTTGCAATTCTGTCTCATACTTTCTAGCTTAACACTACTTAAATTAGATACTTAAGTTCTCAATGTCCCAGTTTTCTTATCTGTAAACTGGGGTTTGTAATATGGTATCTAGTTTACAAAGAGTGGCAAAGTGTTTATAATAGTGTTTGTCACATAGTAAATGCTCAATAAAAGTTAGCTGTTTTTAAATTATTATTCTTAATGTGGCAGACACTTACTATGTATGTCCCCCAGATCTGTTCTCTCCTTACTATTTTAGTAATAGAATCTCCAAGTTGTAACTATGCACATGACTGTGCAGAATAAAACCTGAATCTTCTAATCTTTATTACAGAGAGGACTGACCATGTGACTAGGGCCTGGCCAATGAGAGGTAAGCAGAAGTGTCATGTGGAAGCTTACGGGAACCTTCCTTAAGAGACAGCTAGATACAGCTTCTTAAGGAACCTTCCTTAAGATACAGCTAGATACCAGATTCTCAAAATTAAATAGAATGAAATTGATCAGGGTCAGTGAGAATGTAGAGCAATAGAGCAAACGTTGAGCAATAGAGCAAATGTAGAGCAAACGTTGCTGGTGGGAATGTAAACTGGTATAATCATTTTGGAAAACAATTTGGCATTCTTGAGTTAAATGTAAAAATATGCACATTTCTCAATAATCAAGAAATTCATTCCGAAATTTATATTCTAGAGAATGGTATATGTGTACTAAGATACATGTACAAGGATATTGACAGCAGCATTATTTGTAATTGCCCAAAACTAATAATCCAAAGATCCATCAATAACAGAATGGATAAACAAGTTGACGTATATTTATACGAAGGGAGTAATTCAACAATGAAATTGAATTAACATATATACGTACAACAACATCCACTGAATGGAAGAAGCAAGAACCAAACTAACACAAACAGTAGGATTAAAAAATATGCGAAACTATATCATTTATAAATGCATACTTGGGTGAAACTTTAAAGAAAAGCAAGGCAATGATTATCATAAAGTCAGGATTATAGTAATCTCTAGATCTAGGAAGAGACTTCCTCTAGGGAGAGTTATGATTAGAAAAGGAAACGGAGAGCTCCTGAAATTCTTGTAATGCTGTTTCTGAGTAGAGTTTGCATGGATGTTTCTTTAAAATAATTTTTAAACTATACATTGTCTTATGGACTTTTCTACATGCACATTGTATTTCACAATTTTAATTACAGATTATATAAAGGAACATTGTGCTCTTGGTCTCTCCTCTTTTTCATTCCTTCCTCCATCCTGATGCCTGAAATATAGATACTGTCACCTGAGACCATGAAAACAAGGATCACAACCTAGGAATATCAGAGTAATGAGCTGGAAGGTAAGTCCCTGAGGACTTTGTGAGGACAGCTGCCATATCAGTTTTGAAGCTTTTACCTCTATGCTTCATTTACACGAAAGAGAAATAAATTTTATATTATTTTGGAATATTCTGTTTTTTACACAGCCAAACTTGATATTAACTAATATACCTATACTCAAGATCTTCAAAAAGACAACCTACTCAATAGAAAAATTGCCTGATCACACACACACACACACACACACACACACACACACACAATTCCTGAGCAATTAGTTCCTGGAAGAAGAAATCCAAAGGGCTCATAAACTTCTAAAAAGTGCTTAATCTCAGCAGCAATCAGAGAAATGCAAATTAAAACAAGATAGTATTTTTCACGTATCAGATCAGCAAAAATATTTAAAGAGCAATATATTCATTTCTGTTGAGTATTCAGGAAAATGGTTCCTCTCAGGCACTGTTAACATAAAATGCATAAATTTGGGGGAGGTAAATTGGTAATAGCTATTAAATCTGAAATGGTCTCACTTATGTGAGTCAGCAAAACAACAAAGTATATACCATAGAAATAACAGCAATAATATTCAAGACCATATGTCCAAGAATTCTTACTGCGGTATTATTTTCAAGGTAAAAAGCTGGAAACAATCAGTTAAAATCCATCAGTAGTAGAAAGTTTGGATAAATTATGGCACATCCTTACTATGAAATATGTGGCTGTTTAAAAATGAGTTAAATCTGTATGTCTTGATCTGGAAGGTTGTTCAGAATGTATTGTTTAGTGAGGGAAATAAGTAACCCATTTTTATATAATTGGCCAAACTATTTTGTGCATGCATACCTGTATAAATTTGTATGAACATGCAGGAAAGTGTGAAAAGATACACCCCAGATTGTTAACATCATCTACCTGGGAGTTGGGGTGGTAACAGAGATTACTTTTTCTGTATCCATCTTGGGATGGTTTTATTGGTTAGGATGAGTATAACTACTTCGTGTTACTTTTGTAATTTTTGCAAAATTATATTAAAATTGGTTTAAAAAAAGGTATACATCCAAGAACACAGAATAATTAATGTACTTCAATGCCAGATGAACACCTTTACAACTGATTCTTGCTAAACATAAAATCCGTATCGCTGTAGCAAACTGCACAAACCTCTACAACGTAGAATGAAGTAGGTAACTTACTGTGGCTTAACCACTGAGTTTCATAATTAGTATTTCGTTAATAATTAACTTGAAAGAAACCCATGTGTTAGTAAAATAAATAAGTCTATGTTACTTCTTGCAATCCTCTGGGAAGGAATCAAAGGCCAAGCTATTAGGAAACGGAAAGAAAGGGACAAGTCTCCTTCCTTCTCAAGTGGATCTAGGGACTCCTAAATGAGTCTGCCGGTGAAAGGGCGGCTGTGATCAAGGTATACAATTTGCATTTCCCCAGTCTAACTCGTTCTTTTCCTGCCCCTCCTCGAAGGTTCTTCTGCTAAGGCATGACCATCACCTAGCCAGACATGTCTGGAGTCACGTTTGCCTCCTCCCTTTTGCTTTCCTTTGCCCCTGAATCTGGCTGCTAAATCCTCTCATCTGCCCTCCGGCTCGCCTCTGCCCTTGTCCTCATCTGGTCCCTCCGCGTTCGGCGCAGCCACACCAAAGAATTTCAGACTCCTGTGGCCGTCGCGACTTTTCACACTGGCTCCTCCGAGCTTCCCGCCACCATCCCCACGGTCACTGTCCCTCTTGTGCCGCGAAGGTTTGCTCACCTGTGAGAACCTCGGCGCTGACCACATCACGTGCTTCGGCCGTCTCCTGCCTGGGCGTCCCAGGATGTGGGCCCCCGCAGACGGAAGTGCCCTCATCCCGAGGAGCGGGGCAAGACGGCGTGGCGGGGCGACGCCAGGCCCGGCTGGCCAATGAAAGCACTGAGCGCACGGTCAGAGGTCACGTGTCCAGTGGGCGGGAATTTTCTCCTCGGAAGAGCGGGAGGACGCGATTTCACCTCTGGTGAAAACTCTGAGAGGCTGGAGAGAGGAGGGAGGTAAGGTGTTCTCGAGCTGAGGGGAAGAAAAGGTCGGGCTGGGGCTAGAGTATGGCGGCTCCGAAATCTCTAGAAAACAGATTTGTGAGGCCCGGCTGATGTGGTTCTGTGGGGACAAGACCCCAGAACCAGCGCCCACCTAACCTAATTGGGCAAGAATAGAGGGTGTGAAGGGAAGAGAAAGGCCAATAGGATTTCTAGCCACTAATTAGGTTGCATAGATTAAACAACCTGAGAATATCCGTGAACCTTACCTCCTCTGCGATTTGACAATGGTGAAAGTGTGGTTTTTGTGCAAGGAAGTGAGGAAGGGAAGAAATCTCCCGATGCCTGAGGCTGGTGGAAGGAGATGGGAAGCCTGCAATCCACCCTCACCTCTGTGTGATCTTAAGTACTCTTGGGAATAATATTCCATTTTATATTTGTACGCTGTAAATAGATACAATTTTTATTGTATCTATTCTGCCTCAATAAAGCTGGGTGGAAAAAACTAACTTCTCTAGCATTGTGCATAAGAGCCTGACCTAATGATTTGTATGCATTTCTATTCTGACCCATCAGAGTCCTGTCAGGAGGTAGCACAGGAGCAATAAAATTTTTAGGAATATGTAAGGAAAACTATTTCAGGAATTGCTGCAATTCAGAAGTTGATTATTTTAAGATACCTTCTCTCTAACCATGATTTTGCTTGTTTTCCCCCTTGTCTTGGATTTTAGAAGTAAGGCCAGTTTCTCTCTCTTCATGTCCACCCACCGCTATGAGATGGATTCAAATATCTATAATGCAATGAAATCCAGTTGACAGATGAAAGAAATTTTATGAATGTATATGATGTCCGGTATCTTATTTAAGTACTATACATTTAGCATGAATTTAAATGATTAACTTCAATACAACAGTAATTATTGTTTAATGAAGTTGATGAGAGTGATGAATCCAAAGCTGATAGAATATTAGGCTTCACAAGAAAGGAAAATTTAAGATAAACGCTGACAATAAACTGAATGGATATACTAGGTAGAGGTGGTTGATTTTTAACTTTTTCTACTATCGGGCACATTCAAATAATTTTTCCTGAAAGTGCAATATCAAGAAGTAGAAATTCTAGAATCAATATTTGCTTCAAAGATCAGTGATACTCTGTATGGAAAAGGTATGGAAGTACAATGATTGGAAATATTTCCAGAGAAGTAATCACCAGTTAGAAGATGCTTATGTTGGCATTAAGAGTGAAAGAGGGCACCAACACTATGTGTTCCCCACACTTGTTGATATCACAGAATCTAACAACATTAAAAAGTTTTCACATAACTTATTGGGTTTGTTTTCATTGGAATGCTTATTATAATATCCAAAATGTCTTCTGATTCATTAGTGAAATAAAATAATTGTGCTCTATATTAAGAAGTTTGCACTTAGATTTTTAACCCAGTAATTGAGTAGTTAAGAATGTTCACTTGACGATAACTGAAAATAGGAATAGATTCATAGCCAATTAACGTAAATGAGATCTTCAGTTCTTCTGGAGAGCAGTTTTACTATTTGGAAATAGGTAAACCTCAAACAGATTTTAAATGATAATGAAACTAAGCAAGACCATTTGGATTAAAATGTGTATTTCATTCACTGAAAGCTTACTGACAAACTACTACTGTATGGAAACTTCTAGTTTATATCTGAATTCCCAAAAACATTTTAAATGATTGATCAAAATGCTAAGAACTTTCTGATAAACTGGACTGTGTCCTAGAGTAAATATTCTAAGCTGTAATTCCTCTGATTCTCACGTAAATGAGAACCATTTTGGACTCATTCAGCATTCAAAATTTATTGAGACAATCTGGGACTAGCAGATGCAAACTATTATATATAGGATGGATAAACAACAAGGTCCTATCGTATAGCACAGGGAGCTATATTCAGTATCCTGTGATAAACCATAATGGAAAAGAAAAAAAATTTACTTCATTAGGTGAATTTGTTGATTTACTAATAATGACCCAATGACCTAAAAATAATATACTATAGTTGCTTTATTCCAAATGAGCTAGTAGGGAATTCTAACTCAGGCTTTTTATTTTCTAAGAGAGTGGAATTTTCCAAATCCTACTCCACTGAGCACAGTTTTGCCCTTTTTCAAGACCACTTAGGAAATACAGTTATCCTGAGAAAATCACTATCAGTCTTGTGAACCCCAGCCTCTTTTGCAACAAAATGATCACATTAAATATATTGCAATCTACCAGCTAGGAGTTGTATGGATAAAATAGTATGAAAAATATATGAACAATTTTATACCAATATATATTATTTTCATATTAGATTTAAATCACAGTAATAAATGTTATTTTCATAGTTAAATTTTTATCATTCAGAGCCTTTTTTAAAATGAATGAACCAATGGTTTGTGATTAAGAATGGTTTTCTGCTCCTGGCTTTGCTGTTTTACCAACATTTACTTTTAATTTTTATATTTCCGGACGTTGTAATTTGTACTGCTTCCAAAGAAAGAAGACATGTTTCCAGCATTCAAATATTGCGCAATAGACTATTCATATGAGGTAGAGTATTACTGGATCACTACCTGTTTACTAAAAATTATGATATAAAAATGTTATCTACATTCACTATATGATTATGATTATTTTTCAGTAGTCCTTAGAGTAATCCTTAGTCTAATTACTTTGAAATTCATTTAAAATTACTTTCCACTTTTAATATACCTTAAAAATGCTACTTTGGGAAGGAAATTATTGACAATTTAACATGAATTTGAAGCTGTCAGCAGGAAAAAAATATAGAAACTCTTGACAAGTTTGGACTGCTTTTATGAATGATCTTGAGCGATCTTGAGAGGAGTGGGGAAAAAGCAATCCCAGTTATCTTTATGATAAAATGACAGTAACAATATGTATTGGCCACTTACTATGGGCCAGATACTTCGCTCTTTTGATGGATTATATCATTTGATCACTTGCTCTTTTGATGGATTATGTCATTTTGATGATCATAACTACTCCATGAGGAAGATACTATTATCTTATCAGGTTTTACAGTTTTACAGGTTAGAAAAATGGTGTCTAGAGAAGTTAAATAGCTTGTACAAAGCTGAAATTCAAACCAGGCACATCGTTAAGAAACTAATTAAGGACTTCCCTGGCAGTCTAGTGGTTAAGACTCTGCACGCCCAATACAGGGGACATGGGTTCGATCCTGGTGGGGGAACTAAGATATCGCATGTCACGCAGCAAAAAAAAAAAGAAAGAAAGAAAAAAGAAACTAATTAGAATAGTTGTCACACAACAGTTCATAGTTCTTATGATCTTAATTAACAAGTTAAATTTTGGTTTTCTTTATAACCTTGACCCCCATCTATCAGGAAAAAAATTGCTCCACTATAACTAAAACTGTGTTATATTTTATAGGAAATAAAAAAGGTATATAGGTATCTTCAGGTTTTCTTATTCCCTCATAACCGAGGAAGGCAAATGTATCATTATAACACATATATGGTAGGGAATCAGAGGTCATCGTTACACAAATATTTATGAATGTATTATCCACTTGCAAAATTAGTCTATACTCAAACATCCTCACACTTTCATCCTCACCAATGGTATCTTAGTTTCTTGCTGGTATCTTAGTTTCTTGCGATGATACAATACAGATATACTAATCAATGGCAAATCTTGCAAAAGATACTGGGTTTTGTAAAGTTCGTGAAAACAGTGTTGAAGAACCACTCAAATAACAGGTAAAGTTATTATCAGACGAAGATTTTACAAAATTAGACCAGATTACAGACAAGAGAAAGAGAATGGTTTGAATATCAAAGGAGTCAGAGATGCCTTGGGAAAATTTGATTAAATCTTCAAATATTTTCTAGAAATATTTATGATCAAAGGTGAAGTAATGACTAGTATCATGCATATCGTCATATAACACGGTTTTGAGGGAAATTATGACAAAAAATCAGTTATAAATATAAGCTAACTATGAACAAAATTTCATTAAATATAAATTTTAATTTTTATAACTTTATTTCATTTTTTAGACAAAGTTCTAATCAAGCTTTTCTTTCCTTTTTACTATGAATCTTTGGTCCTCATTTTATATAAATTACTTTAACTGAGCTTTTCTTTGTACCATTTATTCTTAGATAATGAAGACCTCTTATTTAATATGTTATTATACCTTCAGCAAACATAAAACTTGGGAAGTAATGCAAGAAACTATTATTTGTCCAAATACGTAGAATAATGAATTCTGTGGGAAGTTGAGAGTCACTGAGGGACGGCTTCATAGAGGAAATATTGCTTAAGATGAGCCTTGAAAGATGAATAGAATTTTGATAGCTAGAGAAGAGTATCAGGGCATTTTTCAGAGGCACAGTGTAGACCACAGTGTTGATGAGGAAGTGACCACTAAATGTTAACGGGGTAGTAATTGATCTATTTAAAGACTACAGTTAGTATTGAAGAGTAATGGGAAATAAAGCAGGAAACTAAAGGCAGACCCAAGTATAGAGAATTTTGATTTATAAGCTTACTTAACTGATTTAACATCCTTTTAAGGTTTAATTATTAGATTTTTAAAAAAATTAGTAACATATTTGCTGGATGTCACAAGTGAAACTGTGCAAAGATGTAGAAAACAAAAGTTAAGATAGCCATATTATACTGTTAAGTGAAAAACAGCACATTGCTAAATGGTATATAAATGATGTGATCCCATTTTTTTTGTCACACGCGCGCACACACACACACACACACACACACACACACACACACACATATTTTAGCCTAATCTAGAAAAGAAAGTATCTAGGAAAATACACCAAACTATTACTGATATGACTAGGGACCTTGACTTTCTCAGTTATGTGGTTCTGTGTTAGATATTTTATAGTAAGCATGTATTACCTTTAAATAAAAATAATATAAATTTGAGAGAATTTTAGTATTCTGAATATTGACAGATAAGTATTTTAAACCCACTATATATTAAAAGATTTTATAATCTTACTTTCTTACATAGAATGTAGTTAGAAAGAAGTTTTGCAGAGATGCTTTATTGCTTCGAATCCCTTCATGTTTATATCAAGATGAAAATTATCCTGCAAGAATTACTGATAATAAATTTAGGAAGCCATGGACAAGAGGTACGTTTTATTTTTATTTTTTAAAAATTTATTTTTTAAAGTGTTTCAGAGTTTAGCATAATAAATTATTAAGAAAATGCAGTGATTTTCTCATTATATAAAAGTGTATTCATATCAGAATTCCAAGAAGTTTACAAATTAATATTTTTATGACAGAATTTAGGTGACAAAGTAAGGAATTGGAAAGTTTATACTAGATATGAATAGAATAAATAAAAGATATGTAGGTGATGAAGTCTTAAAATATTCTAACATTGTAACATTTGTTGTACTATAATAGGATCTTGTTCAACTGTAGGAAGGCTACTTTAAGTTGTAATATTACACTGAATATAAAACTATTTTTAAATGTATATGTACAAAATACCATCTTTTGCTTTTATCACGTCATAGACTTAAGAAAGACTAGCCTCCCTGGAGGATACAAGTCAGTTAACGACATTTATTTACCCTGTATTCTGTATAGGCACCGTTACAGGTGCTAAGAACACAGTTATGAATAAGTCATAGAAATAGTCCCTGCCTTCACTGGGTTTTCAGACAGGTAAGGAGGATGCAACAATAAAACCATTAAACATGTAAACTAATATTTGGTATTGATAAATGTATAGAGAAGATACATAGTGTAATGTTACATGAAATTTCAGGAGTAGGGAATGCTATTTCCTAAGATGGTTAGGGTAGGACTACAATGAAGAGGTGGACATTTGAGTTGAGATCTGAGTAATAAGACAGCAGCAGCCATAAAAAGATATAGGGGAGAAGCCTTTCAAGCAAATGCAAAGTTCCTGACTCAGGAGTAAACTTGATGTGTGTAAGGACCAGAAAATTAGGCCATCGTGACTACTTAATGAAAAAGGGGAGATCTGACAAGTAGGCAGATTCTGAAAGATATGAGGCTTTGAAGGCCATAAGATGGAGTTTGTTTGTTTGTTTTTTTATATTATGGCTGATATGGTAAGTCATTGGACAGTTTTAAGAAAAAGTGGCATAACCTGATTTTTGCATTAGAAAAACCATTCTTGTTGTTTGCAGGTTGGAAGGGGTAGGGATTGGGAGGCAAGGGTAGAGGCGAGAAAATCAATCAGGAAGCTACTGTATGGTTCAGAATCTAGACTACTAGGTGAATCTATACTCTACATAAAAGATGGTACCTTAAACTAGGCTTATAGTAATAAAGATGTGAGAAGTGGTTGAGATTGGGATAATTTTAGAGGTCCAGCCAACAGTGAGAGGGTTAAAAAAAAAATAGAAGAATAAAGAGTTTCTTCTAGGTTTTTGACCTGAGCAACTGGTGGATGGCAGTGCTATTTCCTAAGATGGGGAAAGGCTTGTGGGGAAGCCTATTCGTGGCTGGAGTCAATAGCTCTGCTTTGGCCAGGTTAAAATGCCTATTAGGCATCTAAGTGGAGACATCAAGAGGCAATTGGTTATATTAATCTTGAGCACAGCTGGAGTTTCAAATTGGGGTCATTGATATGTAGACGCACATTAATTTGTAGAACTGTATGAAGTCACTGAGAGCATGAGTATAGATAGAGCAGAGAACCTAGGACAAAGCGGTAGAACACTCCAGCCATTAAAAGGCTGATATAGAAGGTGAAACCAGCTAAGAAGACAAGTGAGGTAGAAAAACCAGAAGAGTGTGGTGTTGTAGAAGTCTAAAGAAGAAAGTGTTTCAAGAAGGAAGAAGTGGTCAAAAGCATTGGTCCCTGTTAAAGTGTCAAGTAAGATGAGAATTGTGTGTTGACCATTAGCTTAATTAAATGTAGATCATTGATGACCTTGGTAAGAGCAGTTCCACTGGAATATTGTGTATGAAAGCCTGATCAGAGTATGTTGAGAAGAGAATGGGAAGTGGGATGTGAGATGGTAGTTATAAACAACTCTTTTGAAGAATTTTGCTATGACGGTAAATAGAAAAATAGAGGTGCATTAGCTGAAGGGAGAAATGGGGTAAAGAGTTTTTTTTTTAGATGTGCGAATTAAAAAAATATATGTGTGATAAGGAAAGAGACTATAAAATGTTTGTCTGCCAATGGAAATAATCTTGGTAAAAAGAAAGAAAATGATGATGCAGGAAATAAAAAGGATAACTTAGTAAAAGAGGATATCAAGAGCACAATGGGAGGAGTTGGTATTAGAAGCCAGGATGGTTCTTCCACTATGATACGATAGGAAGGCAGGGTTTGTAGGTACTTATGGTAGTGAGATGTTAGAATTGGTGGTAGAAGATGAGGTCGTTCTTTTCTATTTATACTAACTTTTTGTGTGGAGGCAAGGACATAGAGAGTGGGTAGGGGGATGAGTATCAAAAATTTGAGGTGGGGGGAGTGTCAAATAGTTGTCCTGAAGAATGAGAAAGTCAGTTTTATTAAGAAGGATATTAAGATGAATTACCATTATCATCTGTCAATGTTGGATGCCCATTTAAAAGTTATGGTCAAAATCTCAAGTGAGCTTATTCAGAATGGCTGGGGGTTTTTTTTCCCAAATAATTTTCAGCTGTTCTAGTGTACATATACAAAGTGAAGAGTAGGGGGTTTCCTAAGTTGGTATAAGGGAAAGAGAGGCAAGGGAATTAAGAGTCTTTGTGAGGGAGTGATTGTGAGACTGGCCATGGAACCTAAGCTGTATGAGAAAGGAAGTGAGGACATGAGGGAGGATGAATATATTGTAAAAATGGAAGGGTCAGTGGATTGAAGGTCTCAGTCAGGTTGGAAATAAAGTAAAGAGTAGCTTTCATCAAATGCTTCTCTAAAACTATAGAAGGAAAAAAATGAGTTAATTATTTTTCCTAATTCTTTTCCTTTTCTTCTTTTTAAAAATAATAATAACAATAACACCAAAATTTATTAGGCATTTACACCATGTCAGGCACCATTCTAAGCAATTTACATGTCTTATCACATTTAATCTTTACAACACTATGAAAAGGCCATTATTGTTCCTAATTTGTAGATAAGTAAACTGAGGTAGAAAGAGGTTAAGAGATTTACCCAAGATCATGCAGTTAATAAAGTAGCAGTATAAGTATCTAGGCAGGGTGATTCCAGAACCTGTATTCTTAACCACTAAACTTTTATATTTTCAGTGAGGCACAGACTCAGATGTTCAGTTATTTGTTCAAGGTAACAAGAATAGTAAGAGCTAACTCTTAGGTAGAATACAGGTCCTTTGCCTCTTCACTCAGTTGCTGCTTCTGACACTAGCATATGACGTGGTTCCTCTCCTCAAGGAATGAAGGGTCTAATTTGGGAGACAAGCTATAGATACAAATAAAATTTTAAACTATGACTGTATATGATTAAGTACTGAAGTGAGTGCCACTGACAATATTATGGCCCTTCAAGGAGAATGTATCAGAGTGAGCTGGAATGGTAAATAAAGCCTTTATGAGAAGTTACATGAGCTGTTGAACAGGATTATCTGGGATGGTAGTGCTGTATAAGGAAAAGAGAGGCTGTATAAATGAGAATGCTCTTTTCAGGTGATATTGTTCTGACTGTGGTAGAGCGGGTTTTTTTTTAATTTTTTAGTGGGTGTTGTAATAATGAGAATGATTATTTAAGTATTTGGAATCTGGTATAACTTGAAAAAATTACATTTGTGAACAAATAAAGATAACACCATAATGTAAAAGGTGAATGTTTGGCTTCCTTGTATTAAGTTTAAAAGAAAATTCCAGAAGCTAACATTTACCATTCTCCTTTCTAGTTTCAGCTGTTTCAGTTAGTGAAATGACAGAAATCTCACTCTTGGATCAATGGAAAGCAAGTCTCTTTGTGGAGGAGTTCCCTGCGAAGTATGTATCCTTAATCCCAAATTTCCCCTTTACATCTAGAAGATGAATGGTAAATTCTCCAGACAGCTAAGAGAGAAGATCCTTTCCTTTACATCCTCACAGGTTTTCTTCTTTTATCCAAAAAACAAGCCCTAGTCTGAACCACAAAGGAGGGGTTAATCGAAATGATTTACAGCCTCTTTTCTATCTTTTCCTCATTTGTCACATATTAACAGTTTTCTATGCATTTGTATTGGAAAAGACAGAAATAAAGCCAAGACGGTATTATGCTTTTAACAATAAGTAAACTTTTGGTGGAAAGTGTCTATAAAAAATCCTTTATATTAAAATCAGTCTTTTTAATCCCTGTAGTAGAAATGCAGATTAAGGCTATTTTCTAACATACTTTGTCAAAATGTTATTTATTATTAGTTCACTCATTCATCAGATATTTATTGCATACTATTCTGTATGCTGGATACAGGATAAAAAATGAATAAGATACAGTCTCTACTCTCAAAGAACACAAGAAAATAGGGATAGAGATTTATAAATAAATAATTACGATAGAATGTGGGAAGTACAATGCCAGAGATAGGAACACAGAGCATAATATGAGGAAGAACATCTAACCCATTCTATGATGTTCAGGTAGACATAAAGTAGAGATTTTAGTGCAAATGTAAATAATTTACTCTGCTGCTTCACTTCATGCAAAGAGTACTGATCAGACCCAGGAAGGATTTAGTTATTGTTCAGATTTCCAGTTTTAGTAATTTAAGTTTTCCTCAGTTACTCTTGAAAGAAACAAATAACCAACTTAAATGTGTCCAGCCTCTAAATACAGAGAAGCCCAATTTACTATTTCTGTCATCTAGGAATTTGAAAATCAGATTAGGAAGATAATATATGAGCAGAAAAAAATTAACAATGTTAAGAATTAAATGATAATATAAAATGACCATCAAAAGGTCTATCACAAGGTATAAGGTCACTACAAAGTATCTATCACATGACTAAACTCTAGAGCAGGGAGGAAGCAGAAAAGTGTAGTAAAAAGAGCTCTGCACTATGAAATAAAAGATGTGGACTTGATTTGAAAAGTCAAGTAGTGACTCAACAAGTCATTTTCTCTCTCTGATCCTCACTTTCTGTATCAGTATAATGATGATGAGTCAGTGTTTCTCAAACTTTAATGTACATATGAATCGCTGAGGATCTTATTAAAAATGGAGATTCTGATTCAGTCAGTCTGTGTTGGGACCTGAGATTCTGCACTTCTAATATGCTCTTAAGTGTGCTGATGCTGCTGGTCCAGGAGCCTACTTTGAGTTACAAGATACAAGATGCTCTCTAAAATTTCTTTTCACCCTAAGAGTTAGATTGGTAGGGCTGTGCCTTTATAAGCAGGAGAGATCAGCTTCACAAAGAAGTAGGAACTGAGCTTGAGCTGGACAAAGAAGGATAAACTAAGTTGAGAGAAAGCATTTCAGGCAAAGGAAACAGCCCGTCTGAATAGAAGCAAAAATGTGCAATAATTACTCAACAAAGGCAATGATCAGGCTCAAACAAAGGATTCCTGTATGAGAGAAATGCGAGGCCCTGAAGCAATGGGCACCCCATCATAACCGACCCTCCATTTTGCAGTACCAAGATCATGTCCATGGCAAAGAAGGTGGAATCTGTGGCACCACGTAGAATAAAATTTATATTTCTCTGCCTCCCTGTAGCCACGTGACTGAGCTTTTCCCAAAGCATATAATCAAAAGACGCTTATGCAATTTCTGAAGAATGTCCTTAAAAGGAAATGGTGTGTTTTTCTCCTCACTTTTCTCCTTTCTGATGTTATGATAGATTACAGATGTAACAATTGGTTCCAGCAACCACCTTGGAGTATACAGGATAAGAACTAAATCTAGGAATGGCAGAGTGCAACAAAAGAAGCCTCAGCCCCTGATGAATTGAAACTGTCTCACTAGCCATGACCTGCTAGCCTCGAGACTTTTTGTGTGTGTTTTAGTCATCATTAATTTCAAGTTTGTCTCATGAAGTGAAATTTAATTTTTAATAGCCTTTACTTTTTAGATCACTTTTTGGTTCACAGCAAAATTGAGCAGAAGGTTTAGAGATTTCCCACATCAAAATTTAATTTTAAATTCGGGAGCTTTGTTACCTAATGGAAATTAAGAATAAACATTCTGATCATTAGCACTACCTAGATTTCCTAAACCTTGCTTTTCCTCTCTTTCTCACCTCTGTTTCTTCCTCCTGTTTTGTTACTTCTTAATATTGATTCTAAGACCTCAGTTTTTTTACTTTTATTAATTTGTTGGTACACTGTTTTAACATATATAGGCATTTTCTGTCATGTGTCCTGAAAAACCTTATGTTCTTCAAAACTGCACACTAAAAATAACAGGGCATACAGGAAAATTAGCTTCTGTAGTCACAGCTATGCTACTTGCAACAGAGCACTAATAAAAATAATAACTATTCTAACTTGTTTTAAAAAAAGACCACCAGCATACTTGAAAAGACATGTTAAATTCCTAACAAATAAATACATATTAGGGTAAATATAGAAATTTGAAAAAAATGAAGATATCTTAATGGGCAGGCTAAAGGAGGAGTTGAGGCTACTGAATTATGGAGACAAGGGCAAAATGCAAAAAGATCATGGAGAACCATGCAGTAAGCTTCCTAGCTTCCAGGACAGAGCTCATGGCCAACTAGAGCAAGAGGAAGAACATATAACAACATTCTCTATTCCTCTGTGGCTTGCTGCATTCAGATGAATGCAGTTGAATACAGGACATTGCACATATATTTAGTTCATGTACACCTCATAATAACTATGTGAGATGGGTATTACAATCCCAAGATTACATGTAAGAAACTAAGACTCAGATTAAGTCAATTGCCCACAGACATGTAGCTAGTCAATAGTTGGAGTGAGGATTCAAACCCTCAAACCCTAGTCTGTATGACTTCACACCCTATACTCTGGTTTGGTTTATATAACATCTTTATTGAGATAAAATTCATATCCATATAACTCCCATTTAAAATGTCCAACTCTGGGACTTCCCTAGTGGTCCAATGGTTAACACTTTGCCCTCCAATGCAGGGGGTGCAGGTTCGATCTCTGGTTGGGCAGCTAAGATCCCACATGCCTTGCAGCCAAAAAACAAAACATAAAAGAGAAGCAATATTGTAACAAATTCAATAAAGACTTAAAAAATGGTCCACATCAAAAAAATCTTTAAAATTTTTTTAAAAAATTAAAAAAATAAAGTGTCCAGCTCAGCAGTTTTTAGTATATTCACAGGGTTGTACAACCATCACTACAATCAATTTTAGAGCATTTTCATCAACACAAAAGAAATTCAGTACCTATTAGCACTTACTCCCTATTCTTTCCCCCTTACCCTGGACAAACAACCACTAGTCTTCTTTCTACCTCTCCAGATTTGCCTATTCTGTACATTTCTTTTAAATGGAATCTAACTAAAATCATACACCAATCCCAGCGGGGGCTGGGGGGGTGGTGGTGGTGATTTCCCCACACCATGAAGCAATGCTCTAACACCAGCTGGGTGTCTTACAGTTCAACTCAATTCTAACACTATCAACCTGGAGATAGCATCAGATACCACAGGTTAAGGGTTTAGTTCTATAAGACTGCCCCCGCACCCCCCACTTTAGATGCCGTTTGCAAGGTTATCACCTGTGCTTCTGACTGACCATCTATAGACTGGAGGTTCCAACAACTCCCTCTTTGGGTTCAATCAACTTGCTAGATAGACTCAGAATTACAGAAACATTTTACTTACTGGATTACCAGTTTACTACAAAAGGGAACAGTCAGATAAAAGAGATACATAGGTCAAGGCATGGGGAAAGGGCATGGAGCTTCCATACTCTCTCCCATCACCCCATTTTCCCAGCACCTCCATGTGTTCACCAACCTGGAAGCTCTCTTAACCCTGTCCTTTTGGGTCTTTAGGAAGGCTTCATTACATAGGCATGATTGATTACATCACTGGTCATTGGCAGTTGATTCAACCTCCAGCCCCTCTCCCCTTCCTGGAGGTCAGAGGGGTAGAACTGAAAGTTCCAATCTTCTACTCACATGATTGTTTCTCGTGGCAACCAGTCCCCATCCTTAGGTGCTTTCCAAAAGTCACCTTATTCACATAACCAAAGATAACTTTATCGCTCTCATCACTTAGGAAATTCCAATGGCTTTAGGAGATCTGTGCCAGAAACAGATATGAAGACCAAATATATATCTCATGTTATAAATCACAGTATCATACATACAATATATGATCTTTTGTGACTGACTTCTTTCACTTAGCATAATGTTTTTAAGTTTCATCTATTTGGTAGTATGTATCAACACTTTTTTTTTTGGCCACGTGGCATGAGGGATCTTAGTTCCCTGACCAGGGATCAAACCCTTGCCCCCTGCAGTGGAAGCGTGGAGTCCTAACTACTGGACTGCCAGGGAATTCCCAGCACTTCATTTTTTATGACCAAATAATATTCCATTTGATGGATATACCACATTTTATTTATCCATTCATCAGTTGATGGATATTTTTTCCCCTTTCTGGCTATTATGAGTAATGCTGCTATAAACATTTGTTGACTAGTTTTTGTGCAGACATATGATTTTATTTCTCTAATGGTGGAATTGCTGGATCATATGGTAACTTTGTGTTTAACTGTTTGAGGAATTGCCAGACTGTTTTCCAAGCAGCTGTATCATTTTACATTCCCACCAGCAGTATATGAAGTTACAATTTATTTACATCTTGTCAATACTTGTTATCATCTGTCTTTTTGATTATAGACATCCTGGTAGGTGGCTCATTGCATGTCATTGTAGTTTTGATTTGCATTTCCCTGATGGCTAATGATGTTGAGCATCTTTTCATGTAGTTATTGGCTTTTAGTATATCTTCCTTGCAGAAATGTCTATTCAAGTCCTTTGCCATTTTTAAATTGTGTTATGTGCCTTTTTATTATTGAGTTTTAAGAGTTCTTTATGTATTCTAGATACAAGTCCCTTATTAGATATGTGATTTGCAAATATTTTCTCCTGTGGATTATCTTTTCACTTCCTTGGTGGTATCCTTTGAAGCACAAAATTTTTAGATTCTGATGCAGTTCGATTTATCTACTTTTTCTTTTGTTATTTGTGCTTTTGGTGTCATGTCTAAGAAGCCTTTACCTAAATCAAAATCACAAGGATTTACTCCTATATTTTCTTTTAAGAGTTTGCCTGTGATATATATTTTTAAAGACATAAATCAGATCGTGAAATGTCTCAGTTATTGGTGGTTTATCCATTTCATCAGTGGTACTCAGTTCCAGTCACCCTGACCTTTCTGCTTTTCTTAGACTATGCCAACCTTGCTCCCCTATTTTAAGCCTCTGTATGGCTTACTCCCTACCATTATTCAGGTATCTGTAGCTCCTCAGAAGGCCATTTACTAACTACACTCTCTAAAATATACCTTTTGTCAACCCTCTGGCTGTTACTTGATGTTCTAATATCTCTTTTTATTTCACTCATAACAGTTTTTCACCACCTGACATTATGTTATTTACTTATTTATATATTTGTCTATTGTCCCATTAGCAGGTAAACTTCATGAGCGCAAGAACTTTGTTTTGTTCACCATTCCACTCCCAGTGCCTAAAGAGGTGTTAGCACATTGTAGACACTCAATAAATATTTCATTTAAGTTAAGGAATTAGTGAACTGCAGTGGATGAATTTACTCAAAAAGAATGACATGGAAAGAAAGCAAAGACAATATAGACTGGAAACCTGGGAAACATCAGCACTACAAGTTAGGCAGAGGGAGTGGCACCAATGAACAAAGAATAGATAATATTGGACAAGGAGGAGATCCAGGAAATACTGGTCTTTACAGTTCACTTATATCTAGGGAAAGAGAATTGATGGGGTTTTCTCAAAACTATAGTACCAAGGATTTTTATAAAGTACTGACTCTGTCAGTAATATTTATTTTTTAAAAAAGCAGTTATCTAAGCACTAAATTTAGAAGTCTATAAAGATCCACATAGGAATCAGTGTTCTTATGAGTAATATGGACCTCGGTGAGTTGAAATATTTTTTCTTGTACCTTGTATTTTCTTAAAGAGTAAAGCAGAAACTTTAGAGATTTTTCTATATATGATTTGGGTATGACATGTTCATTATTTTTCTCTAATTACATTGGGGAATTATATTGATTTTGGTTCTTTCAGTCTGTACAGAGAATTATTAAGGCTAAAATATTTTAGGATATCATAAAAATGTATATCAGAACGTGTAGCTCAATTGCCAATAATATATTTATCTGTTGCAAAAATCAGTGGAAAGATCTCTTGTAAGTCCAAATACCCCAATGATATAGACAATGACAGATATACCTGGATCAATCAGGAAACAGGCAAGGTACAGGCAGGGTGTCAAGGGAGCCAAAAAAAAAGTTCCCAGGACTAACAACAGCTGGAAGTTGTTAGCACCCTAAGCTTGAAGGAGCAGTAACCAAAACAGTAAGAACTGCAGCTATGGGAGAGAGGCTGTCTGATAAAAGATATAACTGTTGGTAGAAGAATGCAGCCACTTCTCCAAACTGTGGCCCAGGAGGGAAAGATTTGGAAAGAATAATATTTCAACCTGTTTGTTTTCCCACCTTTGATCTCCTGCCAGTGCTTCCACTGGTTGAACGCAACCAGAAGACGGAGCAAGGGAGCCTAGTTGGTTCACAGAGATCAGTCTCCGAGGTTGTAGAACAGAATGTAAAAGGTTGGATAATGACATGGAAAAGCAGACATTCAATATCCAGCACAAGGGCATTTTGGCAATGCATGGCAAAGTCTAAAAATCTATGTATCTTTAACCTCATCATTTCCATTTTTAGGAACTACATTTTGAGAAAACGATTAGACAAGTGCACAAAGATATTCCTTGCATTGCTGCTCATAATAGCAAACAATTACAACAAGTTTACATTTCCAATACTAGGGAACTGGTTGAATAAATTATTATTTACCAATACAATGGGTTCTTGTTCATCCACTCAAAAATGAAATGAATGTACATTGATTGACATATAAATGTGCTCATGCTTCATTGTTTAGCAGAAGAAGAACAGGTTACAGAATACTATGTACTTGAATCCACTTTTATTTTAAAATATTCCAAAATAATTGAGAAAATACAAAATTTTAAAATTCATCTCTTGAATGGTGGAGCTATGGGTAATTTTTCTCTGGATCTGTTGGAATTTGATAATTTTCTACAGTGAACATATACTACTTGTTAATAAAGATGTTTTAAAATAGGACATACACAAAATCAGTAATTTTCTAATGTCACAGGAAAACAGTTACACGAATGATGACCGAGCTTAGCTGTGAATTTGAGGAAATTGTTCCAAGTTCAAACCCAGACTCCCAAACTGAAGTAGAAGAAGCCAGCTTATATAACCATAAGGACTACAATGAATTCTTTACACTTGTCAACTGCTTAGAAGAATGTCCATTACTTCAAGCACAGAAGCAAGGTAAAACATTTGTTATTTCCATTGTTATAAAACATTTCTTACTAATATACAAATTTTCATTTCGGTGATTTTTTTTCTTTTATCGGATTTTTAAATTTTTTATTTTGCTAAGGGTATTCACCCACAAAATTGTAATTCTGAGTTTCACATTAGTGAAATATTTTCTTTCATATTAATCCCCTTTTTGTAAATGTAGTTGTTTTTGGAGTTTAAGTGTGCTGAGCTTGAGAATAGCCTCAGAGGTTTGATTATAGGTTGCTCACAACATATTGCTATAACGATATTAACATCTATGTACAGATCTGATGACACAGCAGTCTGGTGTAACATTAAAGTAGTAGATTATTAAGTGAGAGTTATATTTTATTTCCCCAAATATGCTAAACATTTTCAATCTTATCTAATTTATATGAAACCATAATTCAAAGTGGAGATAGAAAAGTTGTAGAATTAGGTCAAGAAATTCACTCTGTTTTTACAAATTTACAGTAAGTAATAATTAAAGATACATTTTATCCAAACTATATGCCAAATCTCTCATTTTACTAGAGGGTGATAAATTTTTCCAACTGTGTAAAAACTTGCTGAGAACTACCTTTCTTGTATGTATAACAACCTATTCCCTTTTTATATTGAAAAACTTATGTCTCCATTATATAATTGCTACTATCATTTAAGATATGCTTTAGCTTGAACATGAAAAATAATTTGGTTCTTTTAGTACTGTTTTTATGTAGATACATAAATGGTGTATAAAATTTTTAGTGTTGGCAAATATGTGTGTGATATAGAGAGAGTTAAATCCCTCTTATAGTTTGAGAAGATAGAGATTGCATTAAAGACTAAACTTGAGAGCATGCTATAATAGGAAGAGCCTGAATTTGGAGTCAGAAGATTTGATCATAGTCTAAATCTACTCTTAAAAAGTGGTACAATTTTGACAGTTATTAAAAAGTTTATGGTTTTCAATTTTATTCTATAATTTCTTTCTTTTAGTTCATTCTTTTAATTTCTTATAAACAATTTTGTGGGGATCAAATTATATATACATACATGTAAAGATATGATTTGTAAAAAATAACAGGCTACCCAACCACAGCTGTTATTATATTAATGTGTCAAGCTAGAAGCATCTATTGGCAAATTTCATAATATCTGTCATCAGCTAGAACCAGAAGCTTCTTTTAACTATTATACACTGAATGAAAATATGCTTGAGTTTCCCAAATACATATGAATTGTCCATATCCTGTATCTCCTTAAGGGTCCTGTGTCATTTGACGTCACTTAATAAATTTAAATTTACAATTCCATTTATTTTCCTTGCAGTTATATTGATTGCTACCAGATTTATAGATACTTTGGTCTCACTGTCTAAATTTAAAGGAATGTATTATACTTTGAGATTCAATTGATACTGTAAATTTGCTCTGTCTTATAAGAAATATAGTTATTACTAAATTATAAGTTAATTCCAAACATATTTCTTTAAGACATAAAAACAGTGGGTATTTTTTTTATTATTTGTTGGTTTGTTCATATGTACTAATTTTTCTATAATATTCACATATTATTTGTCAATAAATGTAACCATTTTTATGAATATCCTTTTAGACATCCCAGGAATATATAAATAAATACAAATTTTTAATTTTTTAAAATAGTACATGTACATAGTTTAGAGAGTCAAATAGTTATTCAATGTTTATAATAAAAAGCAGCAGCCCCCTAGCTTCATCAACCACCCACATGTATTTTAGCTTTATAGAGGTATAACTGACAAATAAAATTGTAATGTATTTAAAGTGTACAATGTAATGATTTGATATATGTATACATTATGAGAGGATTCCCACCATCAAGTTAATTAACACATCCATCACCTCACATATTTACCTTATTTTTTCTTCTCTTTTTTTTTGGTGGGAACACTTCAGTTCTACTCTCTTAGCAAATTTAAACGCTACAGTATTATCACCTATAATCACCATGTTATACATTAGATCCTCAGACCTTATTTACTTATAACTGCAAGTGTGTACCCTTTACCAACCTCTCTCTATTTCCCCCACACCCCAGTTCCAGACCCTGGCAACCACCATTCTACTCTCTGTTTCCATGAGTTTGGCTTTTTATTTTTTAATTTAAAAATTTTTTTAGATTCTGTATATAAGTGATACCATGTGGTAGTTTTGGTTGTTCTCTAACTTATTTCACTTAGCATAATGCCCTCCAGTTTCATTCATGTTGCAAATGGAAGGATTTCCTTTTTCAAGGCTGAACAATATTCCCTGTGTGTGTGTGCGTGTGTGTGTGTGTGTGTGTGTGTGTATCACATTTTCTTTACCCATTCATCTCTCAACAGACACTTAGGTTGTTGGCTATTGTGAAGAATGCTGCAGTGAACGTGGGAAGACTCTCTTTGAGATAGTGATTTCATTAGACATCTGTTTCTCCCTTTACGACATTTATATCTTTTATGGTATTACTATGCTGACTAGGATCTCCAGTACATTGTTCAATAGAAGCAGTAATAGTTGCCATCCTTGTCTTGTTTGGATAGTAAAGGAAATACTTTGTTTCACCATTAAAAATGATATAAATATTATTTCAATGTTTACATCATTTTCAACGGCGAAACGTTAGAAAAACTTACATACTTTATTGGGTTGAGGAAGCTTCTTCTATTCCGAGTTTGCTAAGCTTTTGATCATGAATGAGGACTGAATTTTATCAGTCCTCATTCATTTAAAATTTTATTAATGAATTTTATGTTTTCCTACATCTTAAGTATATAGAATGTCCCTTTACTAAAAACTTATAATTCTATAATCTAAACAAAATTGTTTTACTATTGTGATCTTATTGTATATGCCTTATAGTATTTTTAAATGTTAACAGTATTTTGGAAACATTTCACCATATATTTAAGTTTTCTTCCAAATCATGGCTTTTAATGACTGCAGCTTTTAATCTTATTCATGTATTATAGATTTCCCAATTAATGTTGTTTTTAATTTAAAGTACGTTCCTAAATGTATTGTTGACCTGAAATAAATAGATTGCCAGATATTTCTCCTGCAAAGATGGGTTTATTTGGGATCAGCAGAGAATTACAATTCCAGGTCTGCAACCATGGTGAGCCACATGTAAGTCCTTGCCCAGCAACAGGGGAACTCTTTTATAGATGGGAAAAGGAAGTTGGGAGGGCTATAGTAAACAAAGAGTCTATGGCTTTTCATTGGCTGAGTCCTTGCCAGGAAAAAAGAGGCATCTTCCTTCTGTTGGGCTCTGCTATCATAGCAGAGCATGAGAGCTTCCCCTGATCATCTCCCAATTCTATTTAATGAGGTTTCTGTTTCTTAATTTTTTGCATTATGTTTCCACTTCCAATTATTTCCTTAGAGTGAATTTCTGGAAATGAAATTATTGATGTAAGCATTTTTTGGCTATATGTCCACTAGCATGGTATGAGAATACCCTATTCATGCCAGCCTTATCGTCATTACTATTGATGTTGTAATACATTTATCCAATGTGATGGGCAAAAAATTATATTTTTACTTGCATTTTTAAAATTACTGGTGTTTAGTGTTCATTTGCATATTTTTATGTTGTGAGATGATTCTCTTCTTTGTCTCTTTTTCTATTCTTATATTTTATCTTTATGTATCAAAGATATCAATAACCCCAAATATATTTAATTTGAACCTAACCAGTCCTGTCAGTGTTTCCTTTATGATTTCTTTCATTATTTTTAATACTGAGAAAATTCTTCCTTGGATTAAATAAATATTTATTCATATTTTGTTTGAGGTTTTCTTCAAGATTTTAGCATATGTTTAAAAGTAAAAATAAAAAAATTTTTTCCTAAATGTTTTGGCAGTTTTCCCAATATTGTTTATGGAATACTCTTTCCTTTCCCCACTGATTAGAAATACCACTTACATCATATGCCAAATCCTCATCCACATTACTGTTTGTTTCTGGATTTTCTATTATGTTCTATTGATTTACCTATTACTGTGTCAGTATCATACAGTTTTAACTATTTAATACACTAGTGTAACATGTATTAATAGTCTCCTCATTTTTTTCCTACTCTCACGTCTATGTTCTTCCAGACTTACTTTGTAATCAGTTTTCCAAGTTCCAAGACAGACCACTTGAGATATCGAAATGTTATTGGTACCTTTTAGAATTTTTACCATAGTTAGTCTTTTTAGCCAGGAAAACGGTTTGTCTTGCCTTTTCTTCAAGTTTATTTATTGATTGATTGATTGATAATGCTCCTCACTAACATTTTATGGTTTCCTCCATATACTTTCTGCACATTTTTGTTATGTTTATTCCTCAATATTTGCATATTTGTGGCCGTCATGAACGAGTTTTCCGTTAATTTTTGACTAGGTTTATATATATATATTTGAAAACCATTGATTTTATAATTTTTTATCAGACACTTTAGTGAACTCAGTTGTTTCATTTCGTTATCTTGGGTTTTCTAAGTAGACAAAAGTATCTTCTGCAAAGAATAACCCTATCTTCTTTCCTGTCAGTAGACCTCTTTCCTTCTGCTTTTTTTCATAGTTAACTAGCCAAAATTTTGTTTCCTCATGACAATTTAACACTCCTCTACAATAGAGGAAAACAGTCTCCTCATATCTGTGTTGGTACATATACTAGTGGTAATAAGGTAAGAAATCCAGGGTATGCTGGATTTCGTAGACTATAAGGAAGTAACACCCCTAGTAAAACCTTTGATAGTTATAAAGAATATTAGTTGTGGTGTGATGCTGCCCTCAAGTGGCTCCAACAGAAAAAGGTGGTTACAATGTTCATTGCAGCGCTCTTTACAATAGCCAGGACATGGAAGCAAGCTAAGTGTCCATCGACAGATGAATGGATAAAGATGTGGCACATATATACAGTGGAGTATTACTCAGCCATAAAGAGAAATTGAGTTATTTGTAGTGAGGTGGATGGACCTAGAGTCTGTCATACAGAGTGAAATAAGTCAGAAAGAGAAAAACAAATACCATATGCTAACACATACATATGGAATCTAAAAAGAAAAAAAATGGTTCTGAAGAACCTAGGAGCAGGGCAGGAATAAAGACGCAGACGTAGAGGACGGACTTGAGGACACGGGGAGGGGGAAGGGTAAGCTGGGACAAAGTGAGAGAGTGGCATGTACATATATACACTACCAAATGTAAAATAGATAGCTAGTGGGAAGCAGCCACATAGCACAGGGAGATCAGCTCAGTGCTTTGTGTCTACCTAGAGGGGTAGGAAAGGGAGGGTGGGAGGGAGACACAAGAGGGAGGGGATATGGGGATATATGTATACGTATAGCTGATTCACTTTGTGATACAGCAGAAACTAACACACAGTTGTAAAGCAATTATACTCCAATAAAGATGTTAAAAAAAAAAAAAAAGGTGGTTAGAAAACAAGACCTCATAACTGATATGAGGCATCCTCATGGACTCCCAGAAATACCAGGATGAGCCTGTAGGAAGGAAAGACGGCTAGAGGGGCTGTGTTTGAAAGTGGAAGGTGGAGATGGGGATATAAATGAATGCTGTTTGGGTTTTTACTGTTAACATGACTTCATTAGTACTTACGGAATGGATTTACGAACAAACCGTCTTTAAATCATCTCAGCTAAACCCTGCTTAGACATGGACCTGATTTTGGCTAGCTTTCTGCTGTGTATCATGCGTGGGAAGCTCTTGGCCACAGGATTGTCAAGAACTTAACAGGTTCCAATAAACAGATGAACAATCTCTTAGGAGGCTAGCTTACACAACAAGTTCTCTTTTGGTATTTTAAGTTAGCACTAGGCAAAGAGATGGTCCCTGCCTCTCTACTCTACACCACATATTTATTAAGCACATGTATACCAGTGATGTAACTGGTCATGGGAGACATCACTTCATGCTATCCTTCTCTCATACCATTCTAAAATTACTTAACTGAAAGGCCACTGCCCAAAACAAGAGACCATTGCTTCCCCTTCAAGGTGGCTTTCGCTTTGGGGAGCTTGGTTTTCTGAGTAGTTCCTCATCTGAGTTTATATTTTCCTCTTCTTTTTCCACTCAGAGATTATTGAGGAATGGGAGTAGGTTTTATGTTCCCTCCTGGGCCTAGAAACTGCTAAAGCACTGACACTGTTAGCTAAGATTCTAAAGTGGCCCAAACATGATAGGGTGGGGATAGAGAGGAGAAAGCTTTTCCAACAATTAACTGTTAGCAGTCGTGTTTCCTAATATGCAAGCTGTGTCACACTTCTCTAGTAGATACTTCACTACACAGCTTCCATTGTAATTAATTTTATAACAAACATGTTTGAACAAACTTAGCGTGCTAGAATCAGAGTTGGCCTCATTTATAGGCTTTTTAGACCATCTCCATTCCCTACATGTCAGTCTCTGGGGATGAATTGGAGACCTTAAGAGATAAAATCTTACAGAGAAGAAAACACTAGGGTCAGCAGAAGTCAAATGCTTTTATTTCTTTACAATCTTGCTGAGGCTAACCCTGGCTATTTTGAGGCATAAGACCACAAGATGTTTTCCTCCATTGATTACATTAATTTTGTTGGAAAAAAATATGAGCCTTTACAACTCTTTCAGGACATTTGGTTACTACTCAGTGTACTAAATAATGTTACATTTTATTGAGCTTCTGCCTGTGTACCAGTACTATGCTACATGATTTATTTGCACGGTACAGTGAGGAACTAGAGAATTTAAAATGTGTTTGACTATTATGTATAAAATAAGCTATAACAATATATTATACAACACAGGGAATATAGCCAATATTTTATAATAACTATAGAGTATAACCTTTAAAAATTATGAACCACTATATTGTACACCTGTAACTTATATAATATTGTACATCATCTATACTTTAAATAAATAAATAAATAAATTTTTAAAATGCCTTTGAAAACCCCGACTGTATCAATGGCTGACTACAGTAACTATCTAGATCCTTTTGTATAACTTTTAGATTTCTTCTTCTTCCTTTATATTTCTTATTTATTTTCAGATTTGTATATTGATGATGAAGAAATAATTTTTGTAAATAATTTGATGACCTATAGAAGTCAGCTACCAACTTCGCATACTCTGTTGAGTAGGCTAAAACTATTTTTGGTAAAGGATCCCCTGTTGGATTTCAAAGGACAGATGTTCACAGAAGCTGATTTTTTCAGGTACTTAGTTGCCCAGTGTTGTGAATATTTTTAAGAGAAGAAAATATTCTTTGTATGCTCACAAGTCTAGATGTTATCAATCATAGTATTTTATCATTGTTTACCTCAACTCTAATTTTAATCACTATGTATTTTGATTAACTACATTTGGTATGTACCTTGCTTTTAGTAAACACTAATTTAATGTTTTATTTTTTTGTTAAGGGAGTGTTTCTCTTTTCAAGGAGATATGAAAGGTTTTGTGGAAGATTTTTACATGGATAAAGAGAACTTTTGTCAGGAGAAGCTAGAAGATACAGTAGGTTTAAATGAAGCTGTAATATTTGCTTTCAGTAATTTTTAAATAAAAGTTAGTAAATCACACTTTTACAAGATGTAGTAATATACATTGGCCATTTACTATTGTCAAGTTAAAAAGACTTGATAACGGATTGAGCGTGTATCAATTAAAGAGTCAAATTTACTTCAGAGACAGTGGTCTAAACCTTGGCTACACATTGGAAGTACTTGATAAATTTTAATAAAATTCTGAAGCCTGGATCCTACTCAGATATATTCTGATTTAATTGGTCTGGTGTACAGCCCAGATATAGGGAATTGTTTTGTAATTTTAATCAATATACCTGGTATGGGACATTAAGTGGTCATATATATATTGGTCTTAAGGCATTTAAAGGTTTTTTTTTTCTTTTTACTAAAAACTTTAACACACATGGTAAAAAAATTAATTCACCTATTAGCCCCTTTTCTCCAGTCTCCCTCTTCCTCCCCTGTTAATTCTGAGAGTTATGCACATACAGTCTCACTTGTTGAAGAATCCAGTTCTGTAGGAATGAAAGAGAAATAAATTCTGTGGAATGCAGTAAAGATCCATTCCATTCCATCTGCTCTTTTTACTTCTCCATTCACCAGCTCTCATTTGCTGCAGTGATTGTTTTTAATTTAGAATTTTGAAAATTTGTTATTAACATGAAAGAAGATACTTCTGCATCTAGGGATATTGTATGTCACTAATGTAATCGGTGGCCATGAAGGATATTACTCAGAGAGAACATTGCTTGTAATATATTTTTTTGGCTGCTACACTTACTTTTTAAATAAAATGTATGCAGAGCATTAAAGTTTTTGAGTGTGGGTTTAGTTTAAAATTTGGTACACCAATTAAGCAAATGTATCTATTTATGAACTCAGAAATATTTATTTGGAAAACCTCACTAAAAACTAGTTTTACCTATATGTTATTTCAGGCATCAGTTTTTCCTGAGTGTGAATTCTTAATATCTGCAAGCCTCAAACAAGAAGTTGATATTCCATCACTCTCAGAACTGAAGGAGTCATTAAACTTAATGCCAGAAATGATAAATTATGTAGATGAAAATGAAAAGCTTTTCAGAAGAGGTGAGAGTTAAATTTAAAATCTATTACTTGTTAGAACTACTTAATAATGTTTGTTATAAAAATTCTTGTTCATTAAACTTTTTTCTGAACCTTCAGATTTTTTAAGTGTCCCGTAAATTTGCACAACGAAATCTCAAAATTATTATTGATAAGACACTTTTCTCATTGTCTCCTCTTTATACACTTGCAAGCTTAAAATGTCTCTGAAATTAATTTAACATTTCAAGATAATTATAAAAATAGAGCTAAAACACGTATGACTGTATTAATTTTTTTGAGTTATTTTCTTATACATAGTGACAAAGCACTAACAACTTCTATGCTGACTTTAGAAGCTCAGAGTAAGGTTATGATTCATGGAATCAGATGACTGGGAGAGTCATAACCTAGAATTTAGATGGTTTCTTCCCGGTTAAACTAGTAAATATTGTCGAAGTCTTTTAATATAATTTGAGCCCAAATGTTTAACTGTCCTCTCATACATTCCAGTTGAAATAATCGAAGATAAATAACATTAGGGAGGAGTGAAGGGGGATTTGTGATATCCATTGAGAATAGGGATGCTTGCCATCAACAGACTTGAAGGAATTCTTGCAGACAAGAGTAAATCAGGGGATTACTGATGAGCCTACAAGTCAAGCAAGGTAATGAAAAGCCAACCTAAGTAAATAGATCAAATTTATACCAGAACTTGAAAGTCTAGCAGAGCTCAAAACTGCAGGTGGCCCGTGGGCTTGTTAGAAGGACACAAATCTATGCATGGTAATGGAAAAGGACAGGTGAATGTACTGAATGACTGTGGTGCTACACTCCCTGCCTTCACTTGGCCCTGATGGTGTACTAAATGACTCCTCAGAATCATTGCCACTGAAGAATGAACAAGACTACAGAAAAACTAATATCATAGTACTTTTGCTGGTAGTAGGCTTTTTCCTTTTTTTTTCTTTCCCCAGATCTTACTATCAAGCATGGAATTTACATTGAGGATATAAAATGCAGCTCCACAGAAATTTTGGCCATTCAAAGTCAATGTGAATCAGAGTACAAGGAACCAGGTAGAAATTTTGAATAGATCATGGAGCTTATCAGGGGATACCTATATATGATGTAAAAGTACAATACATTCACATATAAAGTCTACTATGAGACAGTTTTCATGTTTAAAATTTGATTATTGCAAGCCAAGTTGTTCTTTTATCTACCCCTTTACATTTGTTACTATCATTAACATCCTAGCATCAAAAGAGGAGATTTACAAAGATTGAGGAAGAGGAATGGAGGAAATAGCATTAATATTAAAAATAGAAATCTTGTAATTTTATAGCTCAGTTAAAAAGAACTTTATATTTTACCTCAGTATTAGCAGTCTTGCTGACCCTTGTTATACTTTTGTAAATTTAACTTTTTAATCCCCAAAGCAATCCCATCATTATTGTTACTATCACTATCCTACCAAATTTGGAATCTCAGAATCATCTCTTGTTCCAGTGTAATGCCAGATTGTATTGCTCCCTAACTATGTTGATGATGCTGTTATTTAGTTACATTTATATCTGATCATGTTAATCATCTATTTGGAAGTATACTGCTTTATTTATGAAAGTGACAGAAACACACCGACTACTTATGATAAATGAGGATTAGTTTTTCAAGCCCACCCTATAAAAGATATAACTCTGTGCTAGGCCACCTAGACTCCATACTTTGTAAGGTAAAAAATTACTGTCTATTAATACTATTTGTTTAACATCACCAGTATTTAGTATGGAGATAAAAATAGTACTACCTCTTAAGTACTGACAACATAAGTTGTCAGAATTGAAAACATTATTACACATAAAGTCTTAGAATTTATCTTATATAGTACACAATAAAGTTTAGTTGCCCATGTATTTTTTAAAAATCACTAGTATATAGTTGAGACACCATGTGGTATATGTGTAATCCTTTATATAGATGGAAATTTAAAACTGTTATTTTGTGTTTCAAACAACCCAAATTTCTTTTGATTGAAAATTTCTGTTGTAACACAATGATCAAACATAATAGTTGCTTACAAAAAGTTATGAATTATACATAATTTTATTCAATGTTTATGTAACATGATTTTTTTAATTTTTATATATTCTAGTAGAGTTAGAAATGCCATTAACTCATCTACACCTAACAAACCAACATTCTTCAGTGAATTCATTATGTGCAGAACTTCAGAAATTTCCATCTTCTCCTGCTTGTAAAATGTAAGTAAAGATTAAATCTAGAACTCAAATTGCAATTCAGAAGAAGCAATCTTTAATTAAATCTCTCCATGTAAAGTCAATTTCCCAGATAGCTCTGTGAAAAAGAATGTAAGAGATTAAATGGTGTTCATAGTAAGCAACTGAAGGGAATATATGAATATATATGTACATAATTGTTTTTATATGCATAGAATATCTTTAGAAGGGCACACAAAAATCAGGTACTGTTGGTTGAGCCCAGAAGGAAACTGGGTAACCTGGCAATATAGGAGGTAGTAAGTGATCAAGCTAGGCTCTTTTATACTTTTAGTATTTCGAATGTGAATATATTACCATTAAATATAAACAACTTAAAAATTTTAATTTTAAATTTTAAATTTAAATAATCTGCTTAGAACATTGCCAGTGGATGCTTACCAATGACACTGCCTCTATTGTCACTCACTACCATGAAGTACAGTGTAGCAGTATATAGGTTTGTTAGGGCTGCCATAACAAATACCATAGACTGGCTGGCTTAAACAACAGAAACTTATTTCTTCACAGTCTAGAGGCTGGAAGTCCAAGATCAAGGTATCAGCAGGATTGGATTCTTTCTGAGGCCTCTCTCCTTGGCTTGTAGATAGCTGTCTTCTCCCTTTGTCTTTTTTTTTTTTTAAACTTGCTTTTTAATTAATTAATTTATTTATTTTTGGCTGTGTTGGGTCTTCGTTTCTGTGCGAGGGCTTTCTCTAGGTTGCAGCAAGCACGGGCCACTCTTCATTGTGGTGCGCGGGCCTCACTATCGCGGCTTCTCTTGTGGAGCACGGGCTCTAGGCGCACAGGCTTCAGTAGTTGTGGCGCACGGGCTTAGTTGCTCCGTGGCATGTGGGATCTGCCCGGACCAGGGCTTGAACCCGTGTCCCCTGCATTGGCAGGCAGATTCTCAACCACTGCGCCACCAGGGAAGCCCCTCCCTTTGTCTTCATGTGGTCTTTCCTCCATGCACGTCAATGTCCTAATCCCCTCTTCTTAAAAGGATACCAGTTATTTGGATTAGAGCCCACCCTAATCACCCCGTTTTAACTTAATTACCTCTTTAAAGGCCCTAGCTCCAAATACAGTCATTCTAAGGTACAGAGAGTTAGGGCTTCAACATATGAATTTTGGGGAGGACAAATTCAGCCCATAATAAGTAGTTAAGAGCCCTGAACTAGAGCCAGATTGCCTGGCTGTATCATTAACTCTCTGTGATCTTCATTGCCCTGTGCCTCAGTTTCCTTATCTGTAATATTGGGATAATAATTGTACATACCTCATAGGGTTGTTTTGGGGTCTTCCAAAAGATTTGTCATACCTCTCTGACCAGGAGGAGCCAAGGATAACAGAGCAGTGTGTTCAGTGGTTGAACAATAGATTTGGCTTTCAACTTACTTCCCTAGGAGTACCAGAGATCACATCCCCTCTCTAACAGAGGACATCCACTGACCTTCTTTACCTGTATCAATGTGGTACTGGTGTTGGGGAAACCAGATACGTAGAACCAAATACTGAGCCACAAATCTGTTCAGTACAGCCCAGGATGGTCTGTAATCTTCTCAGAATTTATACTGCAGGGTTAGATCATTGTATTCTAGTTTGAGCCAAAGTTGCATAGCTTAATAGCCCAGCATCTTTGTCCTCTGAGTCTGAGATAGCTTTGACTGCTATCTTATACCATACAGCATACCTGTAATTTAATGTTTTTTATGTTAGATTAGTCTGCCATCCTGGAATAAAGTCACCTCATTCCCCTACTTCTTATGCTAGTTACACAACTAAGAACATAACCAGTACAACCCCCTTTATCCCCACTGTAATCCTGGAACTTAGTATGTCCTAAAATAACACATTTTAAGGAAAATTACAGGAACATCTCCAAGTCTCTAATAAATTATTCCCAGAGTGGACACTGTGTGCTGGGTTTTGAGTTCTTAGCTGTGATTGGCTGATCTGCCAGAGGAGAATGCTCTTGGATTACTGGAAGCAACTGGAGCATCTCATCACTAGCTGCTCAGGCTTCTATTAATGGTCTCAGGAAGGTGTCACAGCATAAGATGGAGGAGCCTGACTTTGAGGGCCCCAATTATCTTCATCTTCTGGCAAAGAGGTATTTCCTTTGGGGGGTAAATTTGTGCTATACAGAACTCTACCATGAACTAGAACTGCCCATATCAGATATGAACTCTAAAAAAATAGCATGGGATGAGTACAGAAACTATCTATAATTGGTTTAAATATTTTTAATCCCTTTGTTAAGGTGCAAGGCAAACTATTTGCAGGACGTGTACTTCTTTTTTTGTGTGCTCTTTTACTCTTTTTTTTACTCCATATACCCTAATCCATCTGTTAAGGCAGATTGGCAGTTAGAAACAAAAACTAGCTGAAATTAGTATAATCTTGAATTTCAATCTGATATTGAAAGTATTTACTTAAACTGCAGTAAACTCTTTAATCACACAAGTCATTGTTAACTTATTGTTATAATTCAAATATCTAATGAGAATTTATGAAACTTGTCTTATCTGTGTATTATGATTTGCCAAAGTTAGAACAAAAAGACTTTTTTTTGGTGTTTTAAATAGCAGTGTTATTTTATTTTATTTTATTTTTTAACATCTTCATTGGAGTATAATTGCTTTACAATGATGTGTTAGTTTCTGCTTTATAACAAAGTGAATCAGCTATACATATACATATATCCCCATATCTCTTCCCTCTTGCTTCTCCCTCACTCCCACCCTCCTTATCCCATCCCTCTAGGTGGTCACAAAGTACCGAGCTGATCTCCCTGTGCTATGCGGCCGCTTCCCACTAGCTATCGGTTTTACATTTGGTAGTGTATATATGTACATGTGTAGAGAAAAGGGAACCCTCTTGCACTGTTGGTGGGAATATAAATTGATACAGCCACTATGGAGAACATTATGGAGGTTCCTTAAAAAACTAAAAATAGAACTACCATACGACCCAGCAATCCCACTACTGGGCATATACCCTGAGAAAACCATAATTCAAAAAGAGTCATGTCTATTTACAATGGCCAGGACATGGAAGCAACCTAAGTGTCCATCAACAGATGAATGGATAAAGAAGATGTGGCATATATATACAATGGAATATTACTCAGCCATAAAAAAAACGAAATTGAGTTATTTGTAGTGAGGTGGATGGACCTAGAGTCTGTCATACAGAGTGAAGTAAGTCAGAAAGAGAAAGACAAATACCGTATGCTAACACATATATATGGAATCTAAAAAAAAAAAATGGTCATGAAGAACCTAGGGGCAAGATGAGAATAAGGACGCAGACCTACTAGAGAATGGACTTGAAGGTACGGGGAGGGGGAAGGGTAAGCTGCGACAAAGTGAGAGAGTGGCATGGACATATATACACTACCAAATGTAAAATAGATAGCTAGTGGGAAGCAGCCGCATAGCACAGGGAGATCAGCTTGGTGCTTTGTGACCACCTACAGGGGTGGGATAGGGAGGGTGGGAGGGAGGGATATGGGGACATATGTATAACTGATTCACTTTGTTATAAAGCAGAAACTAACACACTATTGTAAAGCAATCATACTCCAATAAAGATGTTTAAAAAAAAAAAGAGAGTCATGTACCACAATGTTCATTGCAGCACTATTTACAATAGCCAGGACATGGAAGCAACATGTGTCCATTGACAGATGAATGGATAAAGAAGATGTGGCATATATATATACAATGGAATATTACTCAGCCATAAAAAGAAACGAACAAAAAGACTTCTAACACTCGTTCAAAGCGTTACACTCGTTCAAAGTGTTACGCTTCTTAAAACCCTACACTCGTTCTCTGTCTAGCTGTGACCGGCTGAGGCAGCATAGGGACGGCATAGGGACAGTAGCCTTGCCTGGCTACTGCAGCACTAGGGTGTCAGTTGGTCCCGCCCAGAACACTTCATTTCTGCCCTGCAAGGATATATTTAATAACTGATTGTTGTGTCCCTTTAATACAAGAAAATGGAAACTGAACAGCCAGAGGAAACCTTTCCCAACACCGGAACCAATGGCGAATTTGGTAAACGCCCTGCTGAAGATATGGAAGATGAACAAGCTTTTAAAAGATCTAGAAACACTGATGAGAGGGTTGAATTACGCATTTCGCTTCAGAGCAAGAATCCTGGGGAAGTGATTGGAAAAGGAGGCAAGAATATTAAGGCTCTCCGTACAGACTACAATGCCAGTGTTTCAGTCCCAGACAGCACTGGCCCCAAGCGCATATTGAGTATCAGTGCTGATATTGAAACAATTGGAGAAATTCTGAAGAAAATCATCCCTACCTTGGAAGAGGGCCTGCAGTTGCCATCACCCACTGCAACCAGCCAGCTCCCGCTCGAATCTGATGCTGTGGAATGCTTAAATTACCAACACTATAAAGGAAGTGACTTTGACTGCGAATTGAGACTGTTGATCCATCAGAGTCTGGCTGGAGGAGTTATTGGGGTCAAAGGTGCTAAAATCAAAGAACTTGGAGAGAACACTCAGACATCAATCAAGCTTTTCCAGGAATGTTGTCCTCATTCCACTGACAGAGTCGTTCTTATTGGAGGAAAACCTGATATGGTTGTAGAGTGCATAAAGATCATCCTTGATCTTATATCAGAGTCTCCCATCAAAGGACGTGCTCAGCCTTATGATCCCAATTTTTACAATGAAACCTATGATTATGATGGTTTTACAATGATGTTTGATGACCGCCGTGGATGTCCCGTGGGTTTCCCATGTGGGGAAAAGGTGGTTTTGACAGAATACCTCCTGGTCAGTGTGGGCATCCCATGCCTCCATCCAGAAGAGATGATGATGATAGGAGCCCTCGCCGAGGACCTCCTCCACCTCCTCCTGGACGAGGGGGCCCGGGTGGTGGCAGAGCTCAGAATCTTCTTCTTCCTCCACCACCACCACCTGGAGAAGGAGATCTAATGGCCTATGACAGAAGAGGGAGACCTGGAGACCGTTATGATGGCGTGGTTGGTTTCAGTGCTGATGAAACCTGGGACTCTGCAGTAGATACATGGAGCCCATCAGAGTGGCAGATGGCTTATGAACCACAAGGTGGCTCTGGATGTGATTATTCCTATGCTGGGGGTCGTGGCTCATATGGTGATCTTGGTGGACCTATTATAACTACACAAGTAACTGTTCCCAAAGATCTGGCTGGATCTATTATTGGCAAAGGTAGTCAGTGGATTAAACAAACCCGTCATGAGTCAGGAGCTTCGATCAAAATTGATGAGCCTTTAGAAGCGTCCGAAGATCAGATCATTACCATTATAGGAACACGGGACCAGATACAGAATGCACAGTATTTGCTGCAGAACAGTGTGAAGCAGTATTCTGGAAAGTTTTTCTAAGATTAGTGAAGAACTGAAGGAGTCCTGCATCTTTTTTTTTATCTGCTTTTGTTTAAAAAGCCAACATTCCTCTGCTTCATAGGTGTTCTGCATTTGAGGTGTAGTGAAATCTTTGCTGTTCACCAGATGTAATGTTTCAGTTCCTTACAAACGGATGGGGGGTGGGGGAGGGTGTGCAAAAACCCTGAAATTTTGAAACAGCAGCAGAGTGAGTGAATTTTAAATTTTGCTTGTTGGTGGTGGTTTAAAAAAAAATCCCCCCATGTAATTATTGCGAACACTTTGCTTTGTGGTCACTGTAACATTTGCGGGGTGGGACAGGGAGGAAATAGTCCACATGTCCCTGGCATCTAGTCAGAGCAGTGTGCAGAATGTAATGCTCTTTTGTAAGACACGTTTTATGATTTTTAAAATAAATTTAGTGAACCTAAAAAATAAATAAATAGATTAGCCAAAGGTTCCAGGGCCATTTGAAACAACTTAAAGGAATTGTCTCATCACTGGCGAAATGTAAATAGTTTCCATTGGTTCATGAATACAAAAACTTAAAAATCCCTATTTAAAAAATAGATTTACACCTCAACTGTGAAACTAAAAACAAAGAGAAAAAGTGTTTTAAAAAAAAACAGAAAGGAAAAATAATATGTAATGTTATTATACTCTTAATTTGCTTTTATGGCCCTAATTACTTTTATTTCAGAACACAACATTTTCGCTGGAGGTATGCCCAGTTAACAAATATTCTGAGTTCCTGCTACATGTAAAACTCTATGCTAGATTTTATGGTGCTAAAAAGAAAAGTCTGTGTGGCATTACGTCTTTATTTCCACACTGATTACTGAATCGTGAATATATTTCTATACATGAACAAAGAAGATATCAAATTCAGACATATCTTCAAAAAGCTCCATTAAGAATGAGAATAGGGACTTCTCTGGCGGTCCAGTGGGTAAGACTCCACGCTTCCACTGCAGGGGGCACGGATTCAATCCCTGGTTGGAGAGCTAAGATAGCTTTATGCTACGCAGTGCAGCCAAAAAAAAAGGAATGAGAATATTTGTCTATATTATTGTCTTCTGCTGAACATGGCTTGCCTAAATATTTTCTCTTCCTTTCACTTTAAAATAATCGCCTACAATATGAGGTGTCTAATTGTCAAAGAGACCTTGGTAAGGTTGAAGAATTGTCTAGATTCTCAAATATTGCCACCACATGCCAGATTTTTTGATTATGTGGGTAAATTGGATGGTTTAGACGTAAGACTTAGTTGTCTGCTACTACTCAGAACTGTCAATTTAACTAGCAGTACCTACAATTAGCATGCTCATGTATGCTCCATATGAACAGAGAAACAAAATACAATTCTCACTTAGGAGGGAGTGGGAGGTTTGGGGCATAGATTAAAGGGTTCGTGAATTAATGGTCTCTTCCCTACCAAGGCTAATAACTTCATACCTACTAATAAGCAGTATTTACTGATTTACACTGCTCGTCGTACATACTTCCTTCTCTCCTCAGCACCCAAAACACACAAGCAGACAGACATCACTCACTCACACACAAGACTGAAGGACTTGAACTAAACTTTAGGACCTGTCACTTCCTGAGAAGATAGAGCAGACAGAACTTTTTCATAGTTCTGATCCTCAGCCAGTAGAAGCTCCAGAAATTCTGTTTAGAATGGACTTGGTGGGGACAGCGTTTTTATAAAAATTTGTGTTGAAGCTACCATTTTGTATGGTAAGCAAGATAATTTTATGTAAATCGCATTTTTATTTTGGGTGGCTTATAGTGTTGGTGCTAGCATGTTTTACGGAAGGAAATGCTAAAACCCTCCCAAGTCAGCCCCCTCTGGCTCCAGCTTCCACTGAAGGAAATGGAAGGAAGTAGAAGTAAGTTACAGGAAAGCAGGAGCAGTTAGGGAGCTGACAAACTGACAAACCTTCCTAGGGTAGGAGGAAGTAAGCATTTGAAGTTTGGTCTATGGAACTCTCTACTTCAGTTTACACATTTGTAAAATAGAGTTCATTTTTTTAAAATAAATTTATTTATTTTATTTATTTTATTTTTGGCTGCATTGGGTCTTTGTTGCTGCATGTGGGCTTTCTCTGGTTGTGATGAGCGGGGGCTACTCCTCATCGCGGTGCGTGGGCTTCTCATTGCGGTGGTTCTCTTGTTGCGGAGCACAGCCTCTAGGCGCGCAGGCTTCAGTAGTTGTGGCGCGTGGGCTCAGTAGTTGTGGCATATGGACTTAGTTGCTCCGCGGCATGTGGGATCTTCCCGGACCAGGGCTGGAATCCGTGTCCCCTGTATTGGCAGGCGGATTCTTAACCACTGCGCCACTAGGGAAGCCCTAAAATAGAGTTCATTTTTGACATGCTTTTGAGTGTAGAAAATACTTAGAAAAATACTTTTCTTGAAATTTTATTATGCAAAAAGACAACATAATTAATAAATTAAACTTTAACTCTTCTTTTTCAGTAGTTTGCTTATTGCTGAAGAATCAGCTAACAAATACTCTATGGTGTGGCAATCAGAAAGCTGCAGAAGCTCTTTGAATCCATTTTTGTTTAGAGGTAAAGGTTAATTGATTTTGAATGCTAAATAGAAAGTATAGATAAAAGGTACAATCAGTAGAAATGTATTGTCAGTATTATTATTATTGAAAATACTGTCATTATAAAAGGCACCATTCCAAAATTAGGATTTCAAAATTTATAATCCTAATTTTGGGTTGAGGCTTGTAATGCAGTTAATAATATTAAGTAGTTGTGCTACTTCAGTTCCTCCACACAATATTCTGTGTCCCTACTTAGGCTAAAAAGTAATGAAGCAGAGGGTTCTGTGTCAAAATATTTAAAATGATAGTCATCATAAAAATCTGATAAAATATATCATCTTGTTTAGGCTCATTATAATGAATTGGAATTTCTGATTTAATAAATCTTACGTTAACTCTACAAAATATTGTCAAATGTATTAATTTAGTAATTACTAAAATGGTCAAACAAAATAATAGTTCCATCTCCTACTAAATAGTAGAATAATTTTAACTTCATGATATTTCCGTAAGTTGAAATAAACCTTTATGTAACTTCTATTGCTATAATATTTTGGACTTTTACAAATATTAGCATCTTGAAGATGAAATACTAGACATAACTTTATTTTAGTTTTTTTCTAATTTGTAAAAATCTATTTTGTAAGAAATTTCCAGTGTGGTTCTGTTTATTGTGTTTTTTTAATCTTTTTTGCCCTGTGGACTGTTTCTCACTATTTGTTTTTTGGTTTGTTGTGGTTTTTTAAGTGCCAAGAACTGGAGAGCCCAACAGTCTATATTCAGTTGTAGATTTTAAAAAGATATTTTCTATTGAAGGAGAAAGCCTTGTGGTTAATCCTGAAAATGCAGAGTGGTGGAAACAAGCAGGACTAAATCTGATAATGACAGAAACTTTGGAACATCTAAGTACATATCTGTATCATAATCTATCTTCTGATGATAGTAAACTGGAGACATTTTTGCCTACCAATGTGCTTCAATTAAAATGTAAGTATGTAATAGTAAATATCACTTGTGTAAACATTTTCAGAATGAGATGTTAGATACTGGCTTTCCATAGGTTATTGGGAAAATAAAACTAAATTCCAACATTAAATATAGCTCTGGCTCCGCCAGAATTTATAACTTCGACCTTCACTAAGCCTCATTTTCTTCCTTGAAAAAATGAGGAAGTTTGACTAGCTAATCATTAAATCTCTTTCTGTCCTAAAATTCTATAGTCTCAGCTTTAAATGTCTAGCCATTTTCAATTAGTGTCTTTGTTTTCTTTTATAAATGATTAATTTCTAGCCCATTTTCTGTTTACATCAGCCTAGATACAAACCAGCACTGTTACTTTTCAGCCTGACAGCTGAGCTTTAAGTGTTCAATCATACCTAGTAATCTCTCTTCAACGATAGAAAATCTTCCTTTGTTACCAAAAAGTTTACTTATTAAGGGTTTTTTACTTGTATAATTTAAGAAGACAAAAATGTCTTTTGAGTTAATTTTTTTTCTTCTTCTAGGAACTTTATGTTCTCCCAAGTTCTTTGAGCATATTTATGATTATTACCTTGAACTCTTTATTGGGTAGATTGCTTATCTTCACTTCACTTAGTTCTTCTTCTGGGGTTTTATCTTGTTCCTTCATTTGGAGCATAGTCCTCTGTCCCCTCATTTTGCCTGATTCACAGTTTTTATTTCTGTATGCGTGGTAGGTTGGGTATGTTTCCCAGTCTTGTAGAAGTGGTCTTTTGTAGGAGATGTCGTATGTGTCCCAGCAGCACACTCCCCTCTGGCCACCAGAGCTATATGCACTAGGGGTGCCTCTTATGTGGGCTGTCTAGGCACTTCTGTTGTGGCAGACTGACTAATGTGAGTGGTCTGATAGGTGTGGCTGGCCCCTTGTCCAGTTGGTTGCCAAGCCCTGCCCTTGTGTGGAGGCTGCGGGCTACTAGTGGGCGGGCCTGGTCACAAGGTGGCTGGAGCTCTGGGGGCCCCCGGGGCTACTGCTGGCCCACTCATGGGCAAAGCCAGGTCCCAGGATGGCTGGTTATAGACCTGGGGGTCACAGATCTAGTGTCAGCCTGCTGGTAGGTGGGGTTGGTTTTTGACACTTCAGGGGCCTGGGGTGTCCTGAAGCTGATGTCTGCCAGCTGGTGGGTGGGGTCAGACCCTGAGGTGGCTGGCTGAGGGGCCAAGGTGTCCCAGAGCTGACATTAGCCTACTGGGGGGTGGCAGTGGGACTCAAGGGATCCAGGGCTAGTGCCCACCCACTGATAGGTGGAGACAGGTGCTGGGGTCTCTGGCTGCAGGGTCCTGGGGTGTCATAGCTGGTATTGGCCTGCTGGTGGGCAGGGCTGAGGCCTAGGAGATTCTGGGGCTGTTGTCCAGCCACTGGTGGGCAGGAATGGGTCCTGGGCCTTTTGGTGGGCAGGACCAGGTCCCAGGGTGGCTAGGGGTTCAGGGGTGCCTGTTGGTGGGTGGGGCTGTGTCCCCACGCAGCTAGCTGGTTGACCTGAGGCATCCCAGTACTAGTCGACAGGCTGATGGGCGGGGCCGGTCCCAGTGCTAATAAGCTAGAGGGAGGATTCCAAAGTGGCACTTGCCATCACCAGAATCCTCATGGCAGCATGAGCTCCCTAAAAATGGCTACTGCCAATTTCTGTGTCCCCGCAGTGAGCTCCAATTGCCGCTGGCCTTTTTGAAAATCTCTCCAAGATCAGCTGGTGGGTCTGATCCAGGCTCCTTTCAAAGTACTGCTTCTGCCCTGGGTCTCAGGGTGAGTGAGATTTTGTGTGCCTCCTTTGAGAGTGGAGACTCTTTCCTACAGCTCTCCTGCTCTCCCCAAATTAAGCCCTTGTGGTCTTCAAAGTCAAATGTTCTGGGGGCTCGTCCTCCTGGTGCATGACCCCAGCCATGAAAGCCTATGTGGGGCTCGGACCCCTTACTCTTTGGAGAGAACCTCTGCAATTAACCTCTGTAATTATCCTCCCATTTGTGGGTCACCCGCCCGGCGGGGGGGTATGGGTGTCGACTATACTCTGTCTCCACCCCTCCTCTCTGTCTCGTTGTGGTTTCTTCTTTATATCTTTAGTTGTAGAAGATCTTTTTCTTCTAGTCTTCAGGTCTTTCTCATCAATAGTTGCCCTGCAAATAGTTGTACTAATTTTGGTGTGCCCATGGGTGGAGGTGAGCTCAGGGTGTTCCTGCTCCACCATCCTGGCCACTCCCCCTCCTCTTTTGAGTTATTTTGGTTGCTATGTATGCCATTATAGTAAATGGAACATACTTAGACTCAATTATACCTCTTTGAAATATGTATTGTTTTAAATACGTATTGTTTTCAATACGTATTGTTTTAAAATCAGTTTGTGCAATAGTTAATAAATTTAGCTTTTAAAGGAGCTGGGGAAGTTTACTTTTATTTTATTACAGAGTAAATAAGTATATTTAAAAGTGAATTTTAGGGACTTTCCTGGTGGTGCAGTGGTTAAGAATCCGCCTGCCAATGCAGGGGACACGGGTTCGAGCCCTGATCTGGGAAGATCCCACATGCCGCAGAGCAACTAAGCCCGTGCACCACAACTACTGAGCCCACATGCCACAACTACTGAAGCCCACGTGCCTAGAGCCCGTGCTTCACAACGAGAGAAGCCACCACAATGAGAAGCTCGTGCACCACAACGAAGAGTAGCCCCCACTCACCGCAACTAGAGAAAGCCCGCGCACAGCAACAAAGACCCAACGCAGCCAAAAATAAAAAAATAAGTAAATAAAATTTTTTTAAGAAGTGAATTTTAGACATTATTGTGTACGTTGGAAGACTGCTCTAAGGAGATAGGAATTGGGGTGAGAATTGTTATCAAGGGATGTTTTAAAGACAGAAGACAGAGGGCTTTGGATGTGGTAGAAAAGAGGGTAGATAAACAGACTATGTCAAGCAAATGCACACCAGTCTATCCTAAGACCCAGATGGTTACCCATGGTAGAAGAAGAATTTTAAAAGAGATGAGGTCAGATTGTGAGACAAAGAAAAGAGAGAAGATGATTTTATGGAGTCTTCCAATATCCTTAATAATGTATTAAATCTATAAAATTATGTATAATCTTTATTATGATATATAACTATATTGAGGTTAAAATGAAACATATAACTCATCTTGTTATCTAGTAGAATTATGAATCCCTAAGTTTCATCCTGAAGTTTAAAAAGCAATAACTTTATCAGGAGCCCGTGGCCACGTTGTCAGGATAGGGGTGGTTAAAGAGAGTAGTAGAGGAAAATAATCAGAAAAGTGAAATAGTAAACAGTTCCTATTTACCTACTAAACACTCCAGAATATCTCTAGAAAATATCTTGGAGGTTGCAAATTGGTAGCACTCAGATCCTGTTCAGCCCACATACTGTTGACCCATATGGTATTTTAATTAGTTACCAGCATTTAAAATTTGGAGGGTTGTACGAAACTGATCTGTATTTTGAAATTGTCTTTAAAATTCCAGAAATCAGACTCAGATTCTCACATGGCAACAACTGGTTAGGGCTGGTAGTAGCTCACCATTTAGACAGACCATGCACCCTCCAGTTCACCGTAGTTCCCAGCACTCACAAATTGAGGCCAGGTATTGGTTGGTATTTAGCATTACTCTTGCACTTTTGTCTTATATTTATAATAGTTAAGAGAAAAGTAAAATGTTTCCGATACCAGTATCTCTAATAAAAGCAAAAGCAAAAAAATTTATAGACCACATTATGGAAGAAAAAAACAAAATCTATCTTCCCAAAGATGATGATTTAAGCACTGGCCCTGTACTTCACTCATTTACATATTTAGCTGGCCTATAAGGCACTTATGTTTTTTTCAAATAAACTTTGAAGTATACTATCACCACCATTAAGATATAAAATATTTCTATCACCAGGAAGTTCCCTTGTGCTCCATTGCATTCTATAGTGATTCTCCTTCTATCCCACCCTTCTCCCCTACCAACCTTCACCCCTGACTTCAAGTAACCACTGGTCTACTTTCTGTCACTATATATTAGTTTCCCTTGTTCTGGGTTTCATTTATGGAATCATACAGTATGAACTCTTTTGCGTCTGCCTTCTACTCAGAATAACATTTTTGAGATTCACTCATGATGTTGTGTGTATCTGTAGTTCATTTCTTTTTTATTACTGAGGAATTTTTCATTATATGGATGTACCAAGGTTTGTTTATCAACTCTTCTGGATTTTTTTCTAGGTTTTTACTGTTATGAATAAAACTGCTATGAATATTCTTGTAGAAGTCTTTTTGTGGACATTTGTTATCATTTCTCTTCAGTGAATATCTAGGAGTATAATTGTTAGGTTTTATGGTAGGTGTATGTTTAACTCTTTAAGAAACTACTTTTTTCCAAAGTGGTTGCTCTGTTTTACATTTACACCAGCAATGTGTGAGGGTTTCAGTTACTCTATATCCTTGCCAACTCTTGGCATTGAAAATCTTAAATTTTAGCCCTTTTGATGGGTATGTTGTGGTATCTCATTGTGGTTTTAATTTGTATTTTCCTGATAATTAATGACGATGACCATCTTTTTACAAGCTCATTGGCTATATTTATATCTTCTTTTAAAAAATATATAATAGCTTTATGGACATGTAATTCACATACCGTATAATTCACCCATTAAAAGTATATACCTCTCGGGCTTCCCTGGTGGCTCAGTGGTTGAGAGTCCGCCTGCCGATGCAGGGGACACGGGTTGGTGCCCCAGTCCAGGAAGATCCCACATGCCGCGGAGCAACTGGGCCCAAGTGCCATGGCCGCTGAGCCTGCACGTCCGGAGCCTGTGCTCCACAACGGGAGAGGCCACAACAGTGCGAGGCCCGCGTACCGCCAAGAAAAAAAAAAAAAAGTATATGCCTCTCTGTGAATACACTAAAAACCATTGAATTACCATTCAAAGTTAGTATATTCACAGAGAGGTATAATTATCACCACAATCAATTTTAGGAGATTTTAATCCTCCCCCAAAAGGAATCTTGTACCCATTAGCAGTCACTCCCATTCTCTGTCTTTATAGATATGTCTGTTCTGTATGCGCCATAGAAATGGAATCATACAATATGTGGTCTTTCGTGACTGCTTTCATTTAGCATGTTTTCAAGATTCATCCATATTGCAGCATGTGCATATCTTATATGAAGTATTGATCAAATATTTTGTCAAATTTTTAATTGACTTTCTTTTAAAATATTATAACAGTTCTTCAAATATTTTGGATACAGTCTTTTTTTTTTTTACGGTATGCGGGCCTCTCACAGTTGTGGCCTCTCCCATTGCGGAGCACAGGCTCCGGGCGCTCAGGCCCAGCGGCCATGGCTCACGGGCCCAGCCGCTCCAAGGCATGTGGGATCCTCCTGGACCAGGACACCAACCCTTGTCCCCTGCATCGGCAGGCGGACTCTCAACCACTGCGCCACCAGGGAAACCCGATACAGTCTTTTTTAAAGTATATGTATTACAAGTATTTTCTTCTAGTCTGTGGCTTGCTTTGTATGTAAGTTTTTGACCCTTAGAATAACTGTAGGTATGATAGCTCCAAGGCTATGACTTGTTGTTAGACTATTGACAATAGTCTGGAATTCTTTCTTTGCTCAGTAACCTTAGCTCCAGTAATAGGAAAAAGAGGTGCTGAATTTTTATCCTTTAAAAATCTATTTTATTCAGACGAAAAATTGATTTTAAAAGCAGTAAACAAAGTACTCGTAAGGATCAAATTATATTAATAAGAACCCAGAACTAAAGGTTATCTTAATACCCTAGTAGAACATTCATTTAGGCATGAAAGTCATTGGATATTTTCATTTTCTGTTTTCAGTATGGCTAGAACATAAAAGTTGTTCCTCACCTATTAAACTTATTGAGATATCTACAAACGATCATTTATCACCTTCACAAAAGACTCCACCTCTGTCAAAAGCAGTAACAGACTCGTATTTTTCTGATGAATATGTTGCTGTTGAAAGACCACGAAAAGAAGAAAAGCCAAAGATTGACCTAGAACTAGGTTATAGAATAATCCGAACTAAAGAAAATAAAGATTACTTGGAACTTGACAGCACAGTACCATCTACTGAATCATCTTCCTCTTCCAAAATTGAAGAAGCATCTTTTAAACATGGTAAAAAACAGGAGAATAATTTGGACCTTTTGAATGACTTTATTATGCTGCGAAATAAGTATAAGACTTGCACCTCAAAGACTGAAGTCACAGACAATGATGGAAAAGACGGTGAGTAATTTAATATTTTGGTGTAGGTATGATAGCTTCAAGGACTAAATGTATAATTTATTATAGAAGGTAAAGAAATAAAGCTCTTCAGATAAAACACATTATTCTTCAAAGAAAATGTCATTGATTCATGACACATTATATACGGAGATAGATATGGGATATACAGATATAGATGTAGATATGTATTTTCCAAAAAATTTAAAAGTGCATTTGAACTTTTAAGAAAAGCCACTATTTGTAAAAACTCACTTTCTACAACTTGGTCATACAGATTCATAACATTTCTAAATTTTGCTGATCATTCTGCCATTCTTTTTTCTCTTTTAGCTCACAGTTCTACCTCCATATTTTAACTTATATTTTAATGTGTACTTAAGAACCTTTTGCCTGTTTGATTGCCTATTACTCTTTTCAACTTTATCAAAGAGTTTCTGTTTGAGTTGTAACTGTTTTACATTCATCGCTTATAAACATATCAAAGTAGTATAATGCGTCATATCATTTCACTTCTGGTAAAAAAATAAAATTCTAGTATTCTAGAATGTGTTTGACACAGCTTACCCAAATGAAATAAGTACAAAAATATTTATTTGTGAGAGTTAGAGTATACCTAGGTCTTACTGTCCTATGTATTGATACTGTTAATATACACAAGGTCTTGCCCCTGAATAAACTATAAAATAAGACAAGAAGTAAAATATATACCAGAAATTAGTTTGAGAGTCCAATGAGCTTGCTAACTAAACACCAGAATTGTGCAGAGTACCTACCCAGACCCAGACTATGCTGGACTGGGCCAGGATTCCCCATGGTTGGGGAGCTGCTTGGGAAAAAGTCATGACATAGAAAAGCAGAAAAGAATGCTTGTTCTTTGTGTGCAGCATGATATGACAGCCTTTTATAGATCTATATAAAGTTATATTACTTTGTCCATCAGTGCATTTTCACAATGAAAAATTCAACAAAAATTCAGAAAAGTATTTAAAGATCTCAGAATTTTGTGACCCTTTATGTTTATATATATATTGTCATAAAGTTTCTTTTTGTGTAATTGTTTGACCGCATTATAACTTACTTTGTTAGGTGACAATTCTATATGTAACAGATCTTTCTAACCAATTTGCACCATAATTCAGAGTATAATTTCTACATGAAAGAATGAGCAAAATATAAAGAATTATCTTATGAATGTGATGCATAAATAGGAATTTGTTAAAGATTTGTTTTTTTCAGGTTTGTGAATGTTTTCAGATTCTATTCATATTTGAGGCCAAAAAACAAACAAAAAAAGGAAACCAATCCAAAATTAGCACTGACACCCTTTTCTGGTTTTCATACTTGTGATGATGTCTTGTAACAAGGTATATTGGCAACAGAAAATGAGAGAAAGCAACAAGAAAGTAGACAAAGATAAAAAGAATATTTTCTTATTTTAAAAGTTAGCCATTAATTAAACAATTAAAGGAATACTGATGTTAGGTGGGAATGCTCTGTACTCCTGATTTTTTCTCTATAGTATTATGTTCCTGGCCTCTTTGCCCTTTAATGTGTTCTCCCCAGAGGCACTGAAATTAATTATCTGTATTGTAAATTTGAAAAAGAATAAATTGGGCATAAGCTTGTAGGAATGAGCTGCCTCACAAGTAACAGGCATTCTCCTCTGCTTCTCTATGTCATGAATCTTTCCCAAGCAGTTCCCCAATAGTGCAGAATCCTGGCCCAGTACAGTATAGTCTGGGGCAGGGTAGGTAACTCTAATTCTGTTGTTTAATTAAAAAGCTCTTTTGACTCTCAAACTAATCTCCTTTCTCCAACTTAGTTTTTACTAGTAACAGAGGTAATATTTTGATATATATTTTACTTCTTGTTGATACAGGGGTGAGAAAGAATGCTACAACTTATTAGGCCCCCTCAAAAACTCTAATAATTTGTAGTATTTAATCATAGCTATTTAGATTACTTATAGTTAATAAAAAGTACACTTGAAAATAATAAAAAGCTAGTTTAGGATATTTTACTCTTTTTGTTCACTGTGTATTTAAAGCTCATATATTCAAACGTTTCAAGATGGCAATGTTTTTCTAAAATTATCTTGTAATCATATTATTAATGGATAACATTGCAATCTAGTTAATATAACTCTAATCATAAATAAATTATATATATATATATATTTTTTTTTTTTTTTTAATCCTCTACAATACTTACAAACGAAGGAAGAAAACTACAGTTATTGAACCTTGTGTGCCAGGCACTAAATCACGTATCAGAGATAAATATGATAACGTTGCTGACCATGAGACGCTTACAGTGGACCAGACATGCAGATAATTTCCATACAACATTGTCAGTGCCAGGAGACTATGCCAAGTGCTGAGGAAACAAAAAGGAGCGGCACTTTGCTGGCCTGGAAGTAGAGTGGGCAGTGTTTTGGGGTTTTTTTGCGGTACGCGGGCCTCTCACTGCTGTGGCCTCTCCCGTTGCGGAGTACAGGCTCCGGACATGCAGGCTCAGTGGCCATGGCTCACGGGCCCAGCCACTCCATGGCATGTGGGATCTTCCCGGACCGGGGCATGAACCCGCGTCCCTTGCATCGGCAGGCAGACTCTCAACCACTGCGCCACCAGGGAAGCCCCAAGTGGGCAGTTTTATAAGGCTTCCTGTAGAAAATGCCTGGGAGCTAAAGGGTAAGTAGTAAGAAATGACCTTATTAAGAAAGGATGGAGACAGGTAGGGTTTGGGGCATAGGAGAGAATTAGTAACAGAGGAAGGGTCTGTGGACAGTCACAGAGAAAAGATGTAGAACAGTATGTGCCCTGTAGGTGTCAGGAATCATCCTTGGTATTTATAACACCTTATAACAATATTCAAAATAGGTATATTAATCAATATTTTACATATGAGGAAACTGAGGCTAGTGTCAGAACTGGGATTGAAACACTGATCTGATGCCAAAGTTCCTTCCTTTATTACCATTCAGCTTCCTACCCAGTACAGTAAGTCCATTGACCTGAATAGTTGCTCAATTTAATACTGATGCATTTCAAAGAATTTTAACAATTATGATCATATTACAAGAGAGCATTTTAATCAACATTAAGTTTCCCTGAACAATGCAAATTAATATTTTTATTAGAACTTCAAGACAAAGAAGAACATTCTTTAACTCTTCAAGAAGAAAATCCTATTGTTTGTACTAATGAAACACTAGAGAAAGCAAATCAGGAAAGGAGAGCAGATAATGTCATTGAAATTCAAGCATCAGGTATGTATTATGCTTTTTAAATACATTCAAATTAAGTAAATTTGAAAGCACTTTCCTGGGTATCTAGGACACACCTTATTTTCCATGTAATTTTCTTCACTTGTTTCAGATATTTCTTCATTCCAGTCCTACTTTCAGGTTATTTCCAAACCTGGAGTGCCTTATTCACTGCCTCTGCCCCTCCCTCCCCATCGCCCTATTCCAGTCCACTAAGTGTTATTTCTTCCTTCATTTAAACTGCTGCTTCCCTACATGCATCAGAGAACAGCAAACTGCAACTCCTCACTCAGACTTTTCTTCCCAGTCTGGAAAAATGAACTGTTGATGGTTGCCCTCTCCGTTCTCTTACCCACCATCAAGGTGGTGTAAATAAGTTATTATTGATTCCTATACCAATTAAAATTATTTGTTCTGCTGTAAAGAAAAATATTCTTTACATTGACCCCTTAAGAACATCATGCTCACTATTAAAATCGATAAGGAAATATGACACTAGTTCTTGAATATCATTTCATTCTTTTGGCTAAATTTCATTTATGACCTTTAGATGACAATGCAGATCTTTAAATATTGATATTCTAGTGAAAACTAAAAACAATTTGTCATTGTTATAAATGTGTTCATCTTAAGGTTGTAAGCTAATAGTAGAGGGAGAAGAAAAAAACTGTGATTCTCTTCCTCATACTTGCCCTGCCAAATTAGTCACTGAATAAATCATTTCTAATAAACAAGATAACCATAAAATTATATTAATTCTACAGAGGGTTTTTTTGGTTGTGTTTTTACTAGTTTATTTAGAATAAATATCCTAAAATAAGCCTCTATAGAATCTAATGATTTTTAACTCAGAAAAGAATTTGGATAGAGTTCAGGTTTCCATGAAGTAACATGTATGATTGATTTGTCAAAAAAGAACATACCATCCTTATAAAAACACTGCCTTTAATGCTTCTATTTTTGCAGATAGCCAGTGCCAAGCATACTGTCTCCTAGAAGCAGCAGCTTCTCCTATCTTAAAAAAACTTGTATGCCTCTGTACTCTTCCTGCTGCTAACTGGAAATTTGACACTGTCATTTTTGACCAAACAAGGTTCCTCTTAAAACAACAAGAAAAAGTAATAAGTGATGCTATTCACCAAGGTGAGTACAAATAAAAGTCACATTATTTTAAAGGATATAAATTTATGGATTATTAGAAAATGCAGAAATTAGTCATAGATGGAGGCATAACTGTAATTCAGCATATGACACCCACAGACCAATGCTGGAAAATCAGCTAAGCAAGGATAAAAAGGTAAGAAATACAAGTGTCGCCTGCTTTTCATGTTTGCTGTATGTCACTTTGATTTTATGAAGACCTACATTAATATCTGTTTTCACTAACTGAAAGAAATCAAAGAGGATTTTCGTTTTTATGAAAAAAGGTATTTGCTTCTTTACTCCATTTCAGCTTACAAAAGGTTTCATAGGAACTCTCTATTTTCAGATAGTGGGGGAAACCTGTATCATCTGGCATTGCTTCTCAGTAAAGCTCCTAGTTGACATATATATTACTTGACAGATTCCTATTGCAGAAACCAAATTAACCCTGTTACTGTTAGCATCTGAACCACTTAGGTCCCTCCCAAATAGGTGGGGGGAGGTCAACAAGTAAATTGATTAAAGTCAATCCTGGACTTTTGCTTCTGGCCAAAATGGAGTAACAGGGATTGAATTTACCCTCCTTCCAGAAATAACAACAACAAACAAAAAGACAAAGACAAAATAGATGAAACCAGTTTTTAAGATCCTAGACATCAGGCAATGAAGCACAATGATTCCTGAGAGATGGGAGACAAGTGAGGTGAGCCCTACCATTGCCCTAGCTTACTGCCTTGAAAGAAATGCCAGGCCATGGCACAGGGAGAGGTACCAGAGGCAGAGCTCAGTGGACAATCTGAGTTGAAGAAGCAGAGCTAAGAGTCCAGGGAGACCAAGGCAACTAAATTTCAAAGGATAGAAGGTTAGGGGCTTCCCTGGTGGCAGAGTGGTTAAGAATTTGCCTGCCAATGCAGGGGACATGGGTTTGAGCCCTGGTCTGGGAAGATCCCACATGCCGCGGAACAACTAAGCTCGTGTGCCACAACTACTGAGCCTGAGCTCTAGAGCCTGCAAGCCACAACTACTGTGCCCACGAGCCACAACTACTGAGCCCACGTGCTACAACTAATGAAGCCTGTGCACCTAGAGCCCGTGCTCTGCAACAAGGAAAGCTACTGCGATGAGAAGCCTGCACACCACAGTGAAGAGTAGCCCCTGCTCGCCACAACTAGAGAAAGCCCGTGCACAGCAATGAAGACCCAGTGCAGCTAAAAATAAATAAATTTTTTAAAAAAGATAGAAGGTTAGAGAGCAGAGAGCTTCACAAGAAGAGTCCTAGAAATTTGCAGAGAGTCTCCCTGAAGTATTCAGCAGAGTACTGATCCAAGAGTATATGTGAGGACAATAGCCAAAACATAGAAACAACCTAAATGCCCACTGACAGATGAATGGATAAAGAAGATGTGGTACATATATACAATGGAATACTACTCAGCCATAAAAAAAGAATGAAATAACGCCATTTGCAGCAACATGGATGGACCTAGAGATTATCATACTAAGTAAAGTAAGTCAGACAGAGAAAGACAAACACCATATGATATCACTTATATGTAGAATCTAAAAGATAACACAAATGAACTTATCTATGAAACAGAAACAGACTCACAGACATAGAGACCAGTCTTGTGGCTGCCAAGGGGGTGGGGTGGGGGAAGGATGGATTAGGAATTTGGGATTAGCAGATGCAAACTATAATATAGAGAATGGGTAAACAACAAGGTCCTAGTGTATAGCACAGGAAACTATATTCAATATCCTGTGATAAACCATAATGGAAAAGAATACGGAAAAAAAAAAAGAACAGCCATCTCAAAAAAAATAAATGTATATGTGAGGAACTAACCTACAAGAGATTGGGAAACAAACCATCTGAAAGGATTAGAGGGAATAGTACTCTGAATTCACACGGGGCAGGAAATAATGTCTGTTCCCACTAGCCAGACTAGAAAATCTCATAGTTCATGGAGTATTGATCACCATACTTAGAGAAGTCTTGTCTCAGTAGTGGGGAATAATTATCCCTAGATTTAGCACTGCTCTGGACCTGCCTAAAAAAATCATAAAAGCAAGAGTCAAAGTTATCAAACTATTTCCAAGGAACTTAACTACATCCCAGAACAAAGCTTAAGACTATTTATATGAATACAGAAATATTTAGCACTAACAAGGTAAAATTCACAATGTTTGACATCTGATCAAAGATTGTCAAGCATAACAAGAGACAGGAAAACACAGCCCATAAGGAGAATAATCAATCAAAACAAACTCAGAGCTGACAAAGATGTTAGAATTAACAGAGAGGACACTGAAACTTATTATAACTGTATTCCATACATTCAATAAGCTAGAGACATAAAAGAGATGCAAATTGTAGTTTTAGAGAATAAACTACAATGCATGAGATGAAAAATACACTGGATGGAGTTAATGGCAGATTAAATATTGCAGAAGAAAAGACTAGCTAACTTGTAAGCATAGCAATAGAAACTATCTAAAATAAAACCCAGGTGGATAAAAGAATAAAAAAGAAGGAAAGAAAAGAGCATAGTGGGCTGTGAAACAACTTCAAATAGCCTTATATACTAGCATTAGAGTTCTCAAAGGAGAGGCAAAAGGGGGTAAACAGATAAAATATTTGAAGAAATAATGACTGAAATTTTGCCAAACTCAGTGAAAACTACAAACCCACAGATCCAAGAAACTCAATGAACCCTAAGCACAAGAAGCATAGTAAAGCTACACCAAGGCATATTATAATCAAGTTGCTCAAAACCAGTGATAAAGAGAAAATTGTAGGAGCAGCCAGAAGGAAAAAAATATATGCTGCAAAAGAGAAACAATAACAAGGTTGACGTCAAATTTCTTGTCAGAAATAGTGCAAGTGATGTTGAGCATTCTTTCATGTGTTAGAAGAAATGCAAATCTAAACTACAATGAGATATCATCTCACACCGGTCAGAATGGCCATCATCAAAAAATCTAGAAACAATAAATGCTGGAGAGGGTGTGGAGAAAAGGGAACACTCTTGCACTGCTGCTGGGAATGTGAATTGGTACAGCCACTATGGAGAACAGTATGGAGGTTCCTTAAAAAACTACAAATAGAACTACCATATGACCTTGCAATCCCACTACTGAGCATATACCCTGAGAAAACCATAATTCAAAAAGAGTCATGTACCAGAATGTTCATTGCAGCACTATTTACAATAGCCAGGAGATGGAAGCAATCTAAGTGTCCATCAACAGATGAATGGATAAAGAAGATGTGGCACATATATACAATGGAATATTACTCAGCCATAAAAAGAAACGAAACTGAGTTATTTGTAGTGAGGTGGATGGACCTAGAGTCTGTCATACAGAGTGAAGTAAGTCAGAAAGAGAAAGACAAATACCGTATGCTAACACATATATATGGAATCTAAGGGAAAAAAAGGTCATGAAGAACCTAGGGGTAAGACGGGAATAAAGACACAGACCTACTAGAGAATGGACTTGAGGATATGGGGAGGGGGAAGGGTAAGCTGTGACAAAGTGAGAGAGTGGCATGGACATATATACACTACCAAATGTAAAATAGATAGCTAGTGGGAAGCAGCCGCATAGCACAGGGAGATCAACTCTGTGCTTTGTGACCACCTGGAGGGGTGGGATAGGGAGTGTGGGAGGGAGGGAGACACAAGAGGGAAGAGATATGGGAACACATGAATATGTATAACTGATTCACTTTGTTATAAAGCAGAAACTAACACACAATTGTAAAGCAATTATACTCCAATAAAGATGTTAAAAAAAATTTTAAAAATAAAGAAATAGTGCAAGTGAAAAGAAGGTGGAATAACATCTTTAAAATACCTGAAAGAAAAAACCACCAACCTATTCTGTACTAGGCAAAAATACATTACAAAAACAAAGGGGAAATAGAGGTGTGTTCAGACATACAAAAGCTGAAAGAATTCATCGGCTGCGGATCTGCACTGTAAGAAATGTTCTCCCAAAGACAGAGGAAAATGATACCAAATTTGGTTTCTCTGCTCTCTTCTTTTCCCTTCCTGGTCATGATTGACTTGTTTACACAAGTCCTTCCAGGGGCTGGAGGTACTACCCATAACTGGTTTTTCTGTTGCTCCTTGATTCCCAGTGACCACTGATTATTTGCTTTGATCTTCATTGCTTAAATCAATAGTTTTCATACTTTTTTTTAAACATCTTTATTGGAGTATAATTGCTTTACAATGGTGTGTTAGTTTCTGCTTTATAATAAATTAGGCCTGGAATCCGGTCTTTGTGGCTGCACTTTTGCATGCAGTAAAATCCAATCTATCATCTTCAATAAGCTTGGAACTACATGGAACGTATTAATTAGATAATTGTCTTGTCCCTATAAGTACCTCTTTTGTTTGAGTCATATCTTTGGACAAATATTCCCAGGTGTCTACCTCCATTTCAATGTTGCTTTACGTTATGATCCTCCACCTTTATCTAAACCAGTTGGCAAGTTATGAGTTTAATTTTCTTCTTGTTACATAACTGGGAATCATTGTCCTTCTTCCTACCAAGAGTAAAAATAATTGAACATTCTTTGGAAGCAGCAAAGTATGAACTCTGAGGTTAGCTGTAGGGGTTGGAATGCCAGCTCCATCATTTATGCACAGATTGACCTTGGGCAGTTACCTAACCTCATTAAGACTGTTTTCTCATCCATAAAATCAAGATCATAGTAAACTTGTCTGATAGGGTTATTGTTAGAGATTCAATGAAATAAACAGATTATATACAGCTTGGCACATAGTAAGCACTCAATAATAAATTATCTATTATTGTTAAGCATTCTGATATATATTCTAAAATTCTAATGTATATTCTGTCTTTAAATATGTTTTTGCTTACCTAGGTAAAAATGTTGAAAGAGAAATGACATTCAAGTATGCTGCCCTCTTACACCTTTTGGTAACAATTAGAGATGTCCTTTTAACATGTAGCTTGGACACAGCATTGGGTTGGTGTGAAAATTTTTTATTTCCCCTTTTCTTCCTATTGAAATATTTTGTCTGAAATAACGTTTACTTTTCTGAAAAAGATGCACTTTGTAAGAAATTATGTAGTTTTTTTTCCTGCATTAAACATTATATATATAGACATAATTATCATGGAATATATATTTTATTCTCCTTATATTCATTAAAAGAAATTTTCTGTAACAACAATCATCACCTAGAAAAATAGGTGTAAGGTTCTCTATTCTAGGCCTGAATTACAGACTCCTAATGGCCTTAAGGGATTTGACTGTGTAATCATTATTATGCACTGCATTTTTTTTCAACATCTTTATTGGAGTATAATTGCTTTACAGTGGTGTGTTAGTTTCTGCTGTATAACAAAGTGAATCAGCTATACATATACATATATCCCCATATCTCCTCCCTCTGGCGTCTCCCTCCCACCCTCCCTATCCCACCGTTCTAGGTGGTCACAAAACACCGAGCTGATCTCCCTGTGCTATGTGGCTGCTTCCCACTAGCTATCTGTTTTACATTTGGTAGTATATATATGTCCATGCCACTCTCTCACTTCGTCCCAGCTTACCCTTCCCCCTCCCCATGTCCTCAAGTCCATTCTCTACATCTGCGTCTTTATTCCTGTCCTGCCCCTAGGTTCATCAGAACCATTTTTTTTTTTCGGATTCCATATATATGTGTTAGCATGCTGTATTTGTTTTTCTCTTTCTGACTTACTTCACTCTGTGTGACAGTCTCTAGGTCCATCTACCTTGCTACAAATAACTCAATTTCATTTCTTTTTTTTATGCACTGCTTTTTAATGTAAGATGACACTTTGACATATACATTTTAGGTCCCCATTGAATATCTGTGTCTTCGAATCTTTGCTAGATGCAATATAGCTATATAGCAAGATCTTCTGCAATTTCTTTTTTAGTTGTGCATGTAAGTTAGGATATGAATTACCTGAGTATTAAAAATCAAACTATTTTGAATGTATTGAAAATTTTAAATATTTTGGAATTTTTTTCTAAACTATTAAAATCCTTAAAGTATCTGTCTTACTGCATTACTGTTTTAGGCCCCTTATTGCAGGTTGTTTAGACTTGTTTAGTAATGGTATCTTTTTAGGATTATGTTTTATAATTTAAAGTTTCTAGAACCCATTATATACAAAGTGAAAATATTTTTTCTCTGATCTGTGATGCAGACATTTTTTCTTATCTGTGACTCAGACAAATATTATTTCTCTAATCCAAGGTTTGGATAAGTACTGGGCAGCAGCGAGTTACAACTGTACTCCCTCTACATCATTGGGAGTTGTAATACTTGGCCAAGTATTATATTATTATTATCTGGCCAGGTATTATAACTAAGTTACAGCTACCTTTAGAAAGCCCAACATGGTGCTTTTCCTTTCTTCTCCAATTAAAGCATTTGAGTGCTGATGCTGGATCAAGTTGTCTTGTCTCCATTCCCAGACAACTATAGCCCTAGTTTACAGTATCTGTAGCTAGTATAATGGTGTAGTGTCACATGCTTCTGTTCAGTCACCTGTCTTCATTATAATTTTCAGCTGCCATAGAAGATTGTCAGTCCTACCAACAACTAAGCTAACTATAAAAGCATAATAGTAAGGCAGAATGTCAGAATCTAGAATATTTGGACTTCCAGGGAGAGTACAGTTGTGACTCACTCGTGCTCAATACTTATCAAAATCTTGCATTAGAGAAATAATATTTATGGAGGATTGCTTATGGTATATTCACATTTAAGTACTCTATATTTTACCCTAGGATTAAGTGAGACCATTGAGAGCTATATACTTGAACTGAATTGTTTCTGTTCCTCAAAGAAATGCCTTTACTAAATCAAACTTTGGCATTACTATTTGGCTACCTTGAGGAATACTTATAAAAGTAAAATCCTTGTTGGAAAACATAACTTCTTAAACCCTAGGTACCAAGCCATAATGAGTAACCTTGCTGCCTTGGACACTTTTAGTAGAAGGCTTTCTCACTCCTCTAAACCTCTCAAAATCAAAGAGCAAGTTAGGTTGTCCTCCTTTCTTTCTCTGTGAATAGTGACAGAGGAAGAAAGGTCCATGTGGGTCTGACTGCCTACCCTGGACCCAGAATTCTGTATTTTCTCCCAGCTTCCAATTTGCTTCTTTTCCCAAACTAGCAAGGTAATTAGTTTCAAGGTTAAAAGTATAGAGTTTCAGTTCTGGGCTTTAACCCAGAAATAAATTCAGTATTGTGTAATGGGTACTGTAGTAGAGATACATAGTAATGGCACAAAGGATGGTGACTGTTACCCTTTCAAGCTGAATTTTTTTTTAAATGAGTAGGAGTTCTCCAAGTAAATAAAATATGAAAGGGTATTGTAGGCAGAATTAAGAGCCTAGAAGAATGACTTAGTGGGTGTATGACAAACAGTTCCATGTGGCTAAATTGAGGAGTACAAGGTGGAAAGCAAAGAGAGCTAAGCCTGAAGAAGTAAGAAAGAGCCAAATCATGAAAAGCCTTTTAAGCTACACAAAAGAGTTCAGTCACTACTCTGTAAATGATAGGGAGCCATTGAAACAGGGAAGCTACTGGATTAGGTTTGTCTTTCAGAAGGTTACGTCTAATGGCAGTATGGAGAATCAGTGGGAAGTTTGGAAATTAGTAAGCAGAAAGAACATAAGTCAGTCTCTAAATTGCCCATCATTCTAGCTGTATTAATATAAAATTATAATTAATATGTACATAGTATAAAAATATGAACATGAACATTAACTTTGATTTATTATTGTATTTATTGTCCAGATATTCATTGAATACCTGATCTACATAAGTTACTCTACCAGGTGCTCTACTTCAGTAATTCACAAAATTCACTGTGCAGTAGAATCACTGGGAGAAGTTTTACACATAGGAATCCCTGGGACTCAATCTAGATTTCTTGAATTTGAACCTTCAAGGATAGGTCTCAGGATTCTGTGTTTAAAATTGCTTTTAGTGAGTCTGAATTTAGGCACTGCTGTTTTAGCAGCTACATAAATTAATTATGCTTAAATATCATGGATTATGAGAGCTTATAGACTAGTGAGGTTGTTAAGTCGTATACATAAATAACCAGAAATCAAGTGCAAAGCTGTATCGATAACATACCAAGAAAATCTCAGTGAAATGCATTACCACAGGACTTGCATGTAAGTGTAGATTCTAGGGTTTAGGAAGAAGGCAATAGCATTTAACAAGCCAGAAAGCAGGAAAGGATGAGAAATATTCAGAGAATATGTAGAGTATATCCAGTTATATTGGTATTATGTAGCTTAAAAATAGACATTTGCTACATATTTCTCAGCTTTACTTAAATTTAAGGTTTTCATTAGTTTCTATCTTTGATCAAAATCAGAAAAGTAGTAAAGGGAAATTTAACTGTCTCTGCTATGACCCTTATTTCCTTTTAGGATTTTACCATGCAGTTTCTAAAAGAACAAAGAGACATGCTTTTTTTCCCACTTCTGTTTTTAACAGGATATTTGTCAAATGCAAAAGATATCTACAAAAGCACTTTAGGCTCCTATTTGGATGACATTTGGCGACAACTGGAGATTGTACAGTTTATTAGGGAAAAAAAGCCTGAAACCAGCTACAAGATACAAGAATTGCAATGTCAGATACTAAATTGGATGCAAAGTGGACAGCAAATTAAGGTAAGTACTGAAATAAAGCAGGTAACAGCAATCAGCTTATATAAGAATTGGATGTAAGATAAATTTTTGCATTTAATTTGAAATTATGTAATAGTATAGTATATACTATTTGGTCCCTTGACAGTTTTCTCCTTGAGTAAGTTAACAGGACAGAATCAGACCCAGAGAAAGGATCATTGGCATCATTATTTATATGTCTTGAATTTTTTTAATACTTTAATTTTTATTATACGTAGTTTTCTGTGGATTAATCCTTTAAATCTCAAAAATTTTGTTTTCTACTTGTAAGTTCATGAACACATACCAACAATAGAACTACAACAATTAATTTTTAGATATTGAGCCAGAATCTCATCTTATATAATTCTAAAAAAAAAGCACTTGTTTATTTCTTGGATTATGTTGGAAATTTTTTGCCCACTCTACATCAAGCATTGAACAAAGTTTGCATAAGTAAAGATTTAAAAGAAAATACTTTAAAAAATATTTTCAAGCAGAAAAGCATCTCAAAATCTTTACACTAAATCTGGAAACAAATTTGGCCTTTTTCTTCGTTTTCCTCTGTCCCTGCTGGGGATATTCTTATCCCCAACTCTATGGTTACTTGGGTAACTTGCCTGTCATTAAAACAAATTAAATCAATCAGTAAGAAATTTAAAATTGGGGAAGGATGTCAGCATCATGGCAGGAAGAAATGCTCTCTCGGCTCTCCCCTTCAATCTGCAACCAGGAAAACATCCACAACTCAACAAAGGGGCCTTTGCCTAACACCAGGACACTGGAGAGTTCCACCCATCTGTACCTGTAAAGATAGGTGGAATGGAACCCATAGAAGAGGCAGAACTGGAGGATCAGCATAGGCAGTGCCTGCAATTTTGGACCCTGGGCTGTAGCAGCTGAACCCCAGTCCAGAGAACCCAGTAGCAGCGAGGGCGGCATCCCACATGACCCCGGCCTCCCACTTGCACTGGTACCCACAGCCACAGATAGCTGGAGCAGCCGTGGCACGAGGCCTGTGACCCTGTCCCTCCAGCTCAGAGCCACCCACAGCTCTGGCGCCCCACCCTCCATCAGCAGTGGGTGAGCCCAGAAACCCAAGAGCACCAGAAAAGGAACGGCACACATGACCCCAGTTCCTCCTCCCGGCCCTCCTGCTCCTCCTGCAGTGGCAGAGCCTGTGACTCAGGGATCCCAAATGAGGCCACCATCCTAGTACTCAGGCAGTGACATCAATAACACCAGAAACAGCAAGGCGCCAACAACCCCAGAGGCACAAGCAGTGACAACAAATGCTTTGGGTGACCCCTCTGATGTAGACACGGAGGGTAGAAAGTGCCAATACTCAAACACAACCAGAGGCAGCGCAGGTAAGAGAAAACAATGTGCTATAGTGTCACCTACTGGAAAATAAGAGAAAGGCTTCTATTTACAATGGAGAAAAGACAGCCTCTTCAGTAAGTGGTGCTGGGAAAACTGGACAGCTATATGCTAAAGAATGAAACTAGAACATTTCCTAACACCATACACAAAAATAAATTCAAAATGGATTAAAGACCTAAATGTAAGGCCGGATACTGTAAAACTCTTAGAGGAAAACATAGGCAGAACACTCTTTGACATAAATCTCAGCAAGATCTTTTTTGATCCACCTCCTAGACTAATGAAAAATAAACAAATGGGATCTAATTAAACTTAAAAGCTTTTACACAGCAAAGGAAACCATAAACAAAACAAAAAGACAGCCCTTAAAATGGGAGAAAATATTTGCAAATGAAGCAGCCGACAAGAGATTAATCTCCAAAATATACAAATAGCTCATGCAACTCAATATCAAAAAAACAACCCAATCAAAAAATGAGCAGAAGATATAAATAGACATTTCTCCAAAGAAGACATACAGATGGCCAAAAAGCACATGAAAAGATGTTCAACATCACTAATTAGGGACTTCCCTGGTAGTCCAGTGGTAAAGAATCCACCTTACAATGCAAGGGACACAGGTTCAAAGCCTGGTCAGGGAACTAAGATCCCACATGCCGCGGGGCAGCTAAGCCCGCGTGCCACAACTACTGAGCTCACACGACTCAACTAGAGAGCCTGCAGGCCCCAAATTACAGACCCCACACACTCTGGAACCCGTGCGCCACAACTAAAGAAGAGAAAACTAGTGAGAAGCCCATGCGCTGCAACAAAGAGCCCGAAGTGCCGCAACTAAGACACAATGCAGCCAAAAATAAATTAAATAAATAAATAATAACTAAGTCTTTAAAAAATTCACTAATTATTAGAGAAATGCAGATCAAAACTACAATGAGGTATCACCTCACATGGGTCAGAATGGCCATGATCAAAAGATCTACAGGGCTTCCCTGGTGGCGCAGTGGTTGAGAGTCCACCTGCCGATGCAGGGGACACGGGTTCATGCCCCGGTCTGGGAAGATCCCACATGCCATGGAGTGGCTAGGCCTGTGAGCCATGGCCGCTGAGCCTGTGCGTCCAGAGCCTGTGCTCCGCAAAGGGAGAGGCCACAACAGTGAGAGGCCCGCGTGCTGCAAAAAAAAAAAAAAAAAAAAGATCTACAAACAGTAAATGCTGGAGAGGGTGTGGAGAAAAGGGAACCCTCCTACACTGTTGGTGGGAATGTAAAGGGGTACAGCCAGTATGGAGAACAGTATGGAGGTTCCTTAAAAAACTAAAAATAGAACTACCATACGACCCAGCAATCCCACTCCTGGGCATATACCCAGAGAAAACCATAATTCGAAAAGATACATGCACCCCAGTGTTCATTGCAACGCTATTTACAGTAGCCAGGACATGGAAGCAATCTAAATGTCCATCAACAGAGGAATAGATAAAGAAGATGTGGCACATATATACAATGGAATATTACTCAGCCATAAAAAAGAACAAAATAATGCCATTTGCAGCAACATGGATGGACCTAGAGATTGTCGTTCTGAGTGAAGTAAGTCAAACACAGAAAGACAAATATATGATACCACTTATATGTAGAATCTAAAAAAATGGTATAAATGAACTTAGTTACAAAACAGAAATAGAGTCACAGATGTAGAAAACAAACATGGTTAACAGGGGATAAGGGAGGACGGATAAATTGGAAGATTGGGACTGACATATACTCACTACTATATATAAAATAGGCAACGAATAATCACCTACTGTATAGCACAGGGAACTCTACTCAATATGCTGTGATGGCCTATACGGGAAAAGAATCTAAAAAAAGAATGGATATATGTATATGTATAACTGATTCACTTTGCTGTATAACTGAAGCTAATACAACATTGTAAATCAAGTATACCTCAATGAAAATTTAAAAAAGAAAGAAAGGAATAGAAAAGGTGGTATGGAATTTGGAGCATGGCCAGGCCAGGAGTGCAATTTCTCTGGAATCCTCTGCCCCAGTCCCAGAGGATGCATTAGGTTTAATGCAGAAAAATGACTGACAAATTACTAGGTCACTGAGTGTGAAATTTATATTTTTTGCTTCTTGCTTTCACCCATCCAATAATTGTATCGACCTAAACAGTAAAGATATTGCTATTGTCTTCTTTATTGCAGCACCTCTGAAAAGGGAACTGCTGTGTCTCAGTAGATTTTTTTTGCTGGATAAATCTTTTCCTTGTGATAAATAAATCTCCTAACAGGGTCTTATGTTTTTTTAGAAAAAGAGAACGGCTTCTAGTTTATAACTTGTTGGTTCATTAAAATCAAGTAGAAAAAATTATTTTTACCTGAAGAAGAAAGGTGTTCGCTACTTCAGATGTGTCAGCTGAGGAACAACTTATCCGGCACCATGAAGAACCACAGCAACACTGTATCACAAAAACAAAATGACAATTCATCAGAAATCAAACTTAAAGTCATGGAATATTGCAATCTAACTGATAGAGAATTCAAAATAGCTGTCATGAAGAAACAACAAGCTACAAGAAAACTCAGAAAGGCAGTTCAATGAGCTCAGGAGTAAAATTAATGAACAGAAGGAATACTTTACCAAAGAGACTGAAACTAAAAAAGAACCAAACAGAAATTCTGAAGCTGAAGAGCTCAATAAATGAGATTGAGAATTCATTAGAAAGCACTGGAAATAGAGAAGACCATATGGAAGAAAGAATTATTGAGCTCAAATTTAGAAATCTAGAGATGGTACAGGTAGAAGAGGAAAAAGAATTAAGATATAAAAAAGGGGGAAATTTTATGAGCGTTATCTGACTCTTTTAGGAAGGGCAACATTAGAGTAATGGTTATCCCAGAAGAAGAAGAAACAGAGAAGGTAGCAGAGAGTTTATTTAAAGAAATAACAGCTGAGGACTTTGCAAACCTGGGGGAGGAACTGGATATACAAGTCTATGAAGCTACAAGAACACCTAATCACCTAAATGCAAAAAGATCTTCTCCAAGACACTGTCAAAAGTCAATGAAAGGGCTTCCCCGGTGGCGCAGTGGTTGAGAGTCCGCCTGCCGATGCAGGGGACGCAGGTTCATGCCCCGGTCCAGGAAGATCCCACATGCTGCGGAGCAGCTAGGCCCGTGAGCCATGGCCACTGAGCCTGCGCGTCTGGAGCCTGTGCTCCTTAATGGGAGAGGCCACAGCAGTGAGAGACCTGCGTACCGGAAAAAAAAAAAAAAGTCAATGAAAAAGAATTTTAAATGCAGTCAGTGAAAAAAGGATGCAACCTACAAAGGAATCCCTATTAGCAGATCAGCAGATTTCTCAGCAGAAACTCAACAGGCCAGGAGGGAGTGGAATGACATTCTCAAAATATTGAAAGATAAAAACTGTCATCCAAGAATACTCTGTCCAACAAAGTTATCATTCAGATACAAAGGAGAAATAAGGGCTTTCCCAGACAAACAAAAGCTGAGGGATTTTTATCAACACTAGACCTGCCTTATAAGAAATGTTGAAAGGAGCTCTGCTGCCAGAAAAAAAAGGCAAAAGTACACAAAACTTTAAGGTGATAAATAGATGAACAGAATCAGAAAATTGCAACTCTGTATCAGAATAGGTTTTTAAATACTTTATTACAACATAAAGGTTAAAGGGAGAAATATCAGGAAAAAAACAATAGCCACTTCAATTTGGTAACAAATGTAATACAAGAAGGAATAATTTGAGACAAGAAAAACATAAAAGGGGAAGAGGAAAAGAAGGGAACCCATATAGGCAAATGAAGATAAGATACTATCAGCAGAAAAAGGACTACTTTAACTATGATACATTTCACACAAACCTCTTGGTAGCCACCAAGCATAAATCTAAAACAGAGACACAAAACATAAAAAAAAAGAGGAAACTGAGAAAAACATCATAGAAAACTACCAAACCAAAATGGCAGACAGAAACACAGGAAAAGGAAACAATGGAGATATAGAACAACCAGAAAACAAAATATAGAATGGCAGTACTCATCTATCAATAATCACCCTAAGTGTAAATGGATTGGATTCAGCAATCAAAAGACACAAAGTGACTGGATGGATTAAAAAACAAGAGCCAACTATATGCTGCCTCTGGGAGACTCGCTTCAGCTCTAAAGACAAACATAGGCTCAAAGTGAAGTGATAGAAGATGATACTCCAAACAAATGACAGCCAAAAGAAAGCAGATGTAGCTATACTCATATCAGACAAAATATACGTTAAGCTAAAAAAAGGTAACAAGAGACAAGGAAGGACATTATATTCTGATAAAGGGGATAATTCATCAAAAAGACATAATAGTAGAACAAACAACAAAAAAAAGACATAATAGTTAGTAATATCTATGCACCTAACATAGGAGCACCAAAATATATAAAGCAATTATTAACAGACCTAAAGGGAGAAATTGATGCAGCACAATAATAGGAGGTGACTTTAACACCCCACTTACATTAATAGATAGATCATCCAGACAGAAAATCAACAAGGAAACAGTGGTCTTAAATGAAACATTAAACTGGATGGATTTGATAGGTTGGTATAGGACATTCCATCCAAATGCAACAAAATACACATTCTTCTCAAGCACACATGGAACTTTCTCAGGGGTAAACCGTATGTTGGGACACAAAACAAGTCTCAATAAATTTAAGAAGATTGAAATCATATCAAGCATCTTTTCCGACCACAACGCTATGAGACTATAAGAAGATAGCTGAAAATATCACAGATATGTGGAGACTGAACAACATGCTACTGAGCAACTATTGGGTCAATGAAGAAATCAAAGGAGAATTTTTAAAATACCTTAAGACAAATGAAAATGAAAATACAATATACCAAAATCTATGGAATGCAACAAAAGCAGTACTAAGAGGGAAGTTTATATTAATACAAGCCTATCTCAAGAAACAAGAAAGTCTCAAATAAATCATCTAACCTTACACCTAAAGGAACTAGAAAAAAACAAATGAAGCCCAAAGTCAGTAGAAGGAAGGAAATAATAAAGATCAGAGCAAAAATAAATAAAATAGAGACTAAAAAGACAATAGAAGAGATCAGCGAAACTAAGAGTTGGTTCTTTGAAAAGGTAAACAAAAATGACAAACCTTTAACCAGACTCACTAAGAAAAAAAAAGAGAAGGCTCTGATAAATAAAATTAGAAAATAAAGGAGAAAAATAACATGGATACCACAAAAATACAAAGATTGTAAGAGAATATTCTGAATAGTTAGTAACCAACAAAGTGGACAACCTAGAAGAAATGAAGAAATTCTTAGAATCATGTAACCTTCCAAGACTGAATTATGAAGAAATGGAAAAATTAATAGACCAGTTTCTAGCAAAGAGATTAAAACAGTGATGAAAAAAAAACCTCCTAAAAAACAAAAGCCCAGAATCAGATGGCTCCACAAGTGAATTCTACCGAACATTCAAAGAAGAATTAATATCCATCCTTCTCAAACTCTTCCAAAATATTGAAGAGGAGGGAACACTTTCTAACTCATTTTACAAGGCCAGCATTACCCTGATACCAAGTCCAGACAAAAACAATACAAAAAATATACATTACTGACCAATATCTCTGATGAATATAGATGCAAAAATCCTGAACAAAATATTAGCAAACCAAATACAATACATTAAAACGTTCATATAGCATTATCAAGTAGGATTTATTCCTGGGATGCAAAGATGGTTCAGTATTCTCAAACCAGTGTGATACACCTTAGCAAAATGAAAGATAAAAAACATATGGTCATCTCAATAGATGCAGAAAAAGCATTTGACTAGATGCAACACCTATTTATGATAAAAAAAAAAACTCTCAATGAAATGGGTGTAGAAGGAGTGTATCTCAGCATGATAGAGGCCATATATGACAAACCCACAGCTAACATCATACTCAATGGTGAAAAGCTGAAAACTGTCCTTCTAAAATCAGGAACAAGACAAGGATGCCCACTCTCACCACTATTATTTAATATAGTATTAGAAATTATAGCCAGAGCAATTAGGTAGAAAAAGAAATAAAATGCATCCAAATTGGGGCTTCCCTGGTGGCGCAGTGGTTGGGAGTCCGCCTGCCGATGCAGGGGACGCGGGTTCGTGCCCCGGTCCGGGAGGGTCCCGCGTGCCGCGGAGCGGCTGGGCCCGTGAGCCGTGGCCGCTGAGCCTGCGCGTTCGGAGCCTGTGCTCCGCGACGGGAGGGGCCACAGCAGTGAGAGGCCCGCGTACAGAAAAAAAAAAAACAAAACAAAACAAAAAAAAAATGCATCCAAATTGGAAAGGAAAAAGTAAAACTGTCACTGTTGCAGGTGACATGATTTTACATGTAGAAAACCCTAAAGACTCCACCAAAAAACTATGAGAAATAACAAAACAAATACAGTAAAGTTGCAGGGTACAAAATCAACATATAAAAATCTATTGTGGGCTTCCCTGGTGGCACAGTGGTTGAGAGTCCGCCTACCGATGCAGGGGACATGGGTTTGTGCCCCGGTCCGGGAAGATCCCACATACCGCAGAGCGGCTAGGCCTGTGAGCCATGGCCGCTAAGCCTGCGCGTCCAGAGCCTGTGCTTCGCAACGGGAGAGGCCACAAAAGTGAGAGGCCCGCGTAGCGCAAAAACAAAAAATCTATTGCATTTCTATATGCTAAAAATGAGCTAGCAGAAAGAGAAATTAAGAAGACAATCCCATTTACAATCACAACAAAAAGAACAAAAAATACCTAGGAATAAATTTAACCAAGGAGGTAAAAGACCTGTACACTGAAAAGTATAAGATATTGTTGAAGGAAATTAAAGACGCAAATAAATGGAAAGATATTCCATGCCCATGGATTGGAAGAATTAACATTGTTGAAATGTCCATATTACCTAAAACAATCTACATATTCAATGCAATCCCTATCAAAATCCCAAGGACATTTTTCCACAGAAATAGAACAAAAAATCCTAAAATTTATATGGAACCACAAAAGACCATAACTAGCCAAAGCAATCCTGAGAAAAAAGAACAAAGCTGGAGGCACCACAGTCCCTGATTTCAAACTACATTACAAAGCTATAGTAATCAAAAGAGCATGGTATTGGCAGAAAAACAGATACATAGATCAGTGGAACAGAATTGAGAGCCCAGAAATAAACCCACACATATATGGACAATTAATTTACAACAAAGGAACAAAGAAGAAACAATAGAGAAAGGATAGTCTCTTCAATAAATGGTGTTGGGAAAACTGGACAGCCACATACAAAAAAAAAAGTAGACCACTGTCTCACACCATACACAAAAATCAACTCAAAATGGATTAAGGATTGGAATGTAAGACCTGAAATGATAAAACATAGGCAGTACACTCTTTGACATCAGTCTGAGCAATATCTTTCTGGTTATGTCTCCTCAGGCAAGGGAAACAAAAGCAAAAATAAACAAATGGGACTACATCAAACTGAAAAGCTTCTGCACAGCAAAGAAAATCATCATCAAAATGAAGAGACAGCTTATTGAATAGGAGAAGATATTTGCAAATTACTATATTCAATAAGGTGTTAATATCCAAAATATATAAAGAACTCATACTACTCAACAACAACTACAAAAAAATTTAAAAATGGGCAGAGGAGCTTCATAGACATTTTCCCAAAAAAGACATACAGATGGCCAGTAGGCACATGAAGAGATGTTCAACATCACTAATTGTTAGGGAAATGCAAATCAAAACCACAATGAGATATCACATCACACCTATCATAATGGCTATTACCAAAAAGGCAAGAAATAATAACTATTGGTGAAGATTTGGAGAAAAGGGAACCCTCATACACTGTTGGTGGGAACATAAGTTGGTGCAGCCACTATGGAAAACAGTATAGAGATGCCTCAAAAAATTAAGAATGGAACTCCCATATGAACCATCTACCCCACTTCCGGGTATTTGACCGAAGAATACAAAAACACTAGTTTGAAAAGATACACCCTTATGTTCATGCAGCATAATTTACAATAGCCAAGATACGGAAACAACCTATGGTTGATTTGTTATCTCCACCCTGCACGCCCCCAAAACTGTAATGGTAAGTAGGAAAGTATAGCAGCAAATCATTGGTTTTCTCCAGCAATTCAAACCTGCCTGGGTTAAATTTAACACTTACAGTACAGGCAGAGACAACTTATATATAGTCACCTATATTGGAATTCTTGAGGAATACTAAGAATGCCCTACTCCAAAATACTTTCCTCATTAATATTTGATCTTACCAGAATTTATTCCTTTGTGTTCAAGCACTGATATCTTTTGCAACACAGATATTTACTTTGCCACCTTATTGTCGTTAGTTTCATGTAACCAATTAAGTTTGTTATTTTTGTCACTGTAGCAAAAGAATATGAAAAAGAATAATCATTCAGATATACATGTATATGAAATTCTTATTTTTGAACAGGTGCTGATTATAATAAGAATGGATTCAGATCGTGAAAAACATTTACTCATTAAAATCCTTAACAAAATAGAAGGTAGGGAGTTTTAAATTATGCTTCATTTGATAACAAATGCTTGAATATATAAAAATGTACTGATCTAACCAAGTTTTTAATTAAGATATGATTAACACACCATAAAATTCATACTTTAAAAATATATAATTCAGTGGGATCTAATCAGTTTTTAAATCAATGTGGACTATATTAGTCTGCAATATAAATATACTACAATGTACTTATATGTACATTATCATTACTGTTAATTATTATTACCAATTGACACCTTTTATTGTCTACTAATCGCAAATATTATGGACTACTTACAACTCTATGAATAGGTTTTATTAAGTCAGTTTTTACAAATGAAGAAACTAAAATTCATAAAAGTGATGTATCACGCCAAAATCACAGGTAGTAAGTGAGGGAATCAGGATTTGAACCTAAGTCTCTCTTGTTCCAGGGTCATTTTTCAACTCTTCTACCCACTACTGCCCCCTCTGCCAACCCTTTCCACCTTGTGCTGTGGAACGCATTGCTAAGATGTAAACTTTTCTCCTTCTTCATCTCCTTGTCTTAAGTGAAACCCAACTTTCCCTAGATGATAATGCTTCCCCTGTATCCCTTTCATATAGAAGCTGATAATTTTCTCTCTCTGTGTATAGGGATGAGAAGGCCATTTCTTGCTTTCCATTATCCTTTCCAAAACTTTATTCCTCCATCCTTTGAGGCTATGCCATATTGCCATGTCATTCTCTACTACCCCACAATCATCCATGGACAGTTTTGCACCTGATTCATGGTACTCTCTTTATTCCTGGTCCTGCCATTATCCTAGGTGTCTTTAATGTGAATGATTCATTCAATACCCTGACCTTGTAGTTTCGTTGGCCTTCACAACAAATATGATATTCACTCCTTCACTTTGCTATCGACCTTGTGATAATACAGAACTGTCCTGCCTCTAAACTTTAAACTCTGATACATTGTTCTCTGTCTACAGCTACCTCTAGCTCTTTCATGATCTTCAGCATTCTAGAGATTTATAAATTGTCGACTCCTTTTTTCATTTTTTTCTCCTTCCAGAATTGGGGATGGCCATCACTTTAATCAGTCTTGTTCTTCTATTGTATTGATACCTTCCATTTAAACTTCAGCCCTCAATCAATCAAGATTTAATCTCTCTATTCCTACACCTGAGCTGCTGAGCATTACTGGAGAAAATCAGATAGATTGGTACCACTACAAAATCAGGTTCTCTGAACTTATAAGGGCTTTTAATAATTCTTAACAATCTTTCTATATGTTCTTAGGTCCCATTCCTATCATACTAATGGCTGTACCATAAACCCGTACCATGCCACTCGTCCCCTCATTTTGAGAAGGGAAGTATGCCTTCTAACGTCCTTTAGTCCAGTAATAATCCTCCTCAGTTTCATCTTCCCCACCATCTACAAACTTATATTTATTTCTTCTATTGTTTTATCTTTCCTCCTTTCTCTACAGAGGAGGTGAATCTCCACCCTTTGAGAACCAATCTATCCCTTGTGCTGTGGATCCCATCTCTTCATGCAGTCTCAAACACTTTATTCCATCAGTTATTTCCCAGCCAGCCTTCTTCTCTAATGACTCTTTCTCTTAATCTTTAAGCCTTCCAGTCTTAAAAATAAAATAAAATAAAATAAAATACCACCCTCAACCTGTGTCAACCTTTATTTATTCTCTTCCCTCTATGAACTGCATCTTTTGTCATCTCCCAAAATATTTCTTTGCTCTAACCCTACCAAACTATTTGTCTTGCTGTCTCCTATCTCCATGCCTTTACCCTTCCTGTTCCTGCTATCATAATGCTCTTCTCTCTTCTTTAGGAAGCTAACTCCTACACATCCTTTAAAAATTAGTTAAAACATTTGTTTAGGAAACCTTGATTTAAATACTTTCCCTCTCTACTCTCAGGGTATTATGTGCATCCTTCTAAGACACTTCTTACCATCCTGGGCTATAATAACTGATTATCTTGTCTGTTTTCCTCACTAAAATTTCAGCTTCTGGAAGGTAATGACCATGCCCTGATTTGTATCTCCAGCACCCACAAAAATGCCTGGAACATGGAAGGCACCTCATAAAGATTTATTGAATAAATGAATAAGCTAATGAATACCTCCCTATATACCCTACTTAGACTAAGACTAGTGAGAAAGATTTAACTGAAATATATGCAAGTATTGTCACAAATATCTGCTACTCTGTGAAGTTAGTAAACTATTAAAACATATCAATAGTAATGTGAGAATGGAAAGCTCTTTTAAGCAGAGCCTTATACGGTGCTATTTCTTGACAATGTTATCATGTGCTAGAGTCCAAATTTTCAAGCTTGGATCTTATTATTTCGTTCAGTTTTCCAGTCCTGGGAAGATAAATTCATATTTACCAAATCACAAGATCCTTACTAGTACCAAAATGCTAGAGCAATACTTAACAATTGAGGAGCTGAAGCTGTCACAGTTGTCTAGACAATCAGGGTAATTGGAAACTTTTTTTTTTTAATTGGGGTATAGTTGCAATGTTGTGTTAGTTTCTGCTGTATTGCAAAGTGAATCAGCTATATGTATACATATATCCTCTTTTTTTTGGATTTCCTTCCCATTTAGGTCACCAAAGAGCACTGAGTAGAGTTCCCTGTGCTATACAGCAGGTTCTCATTAGTTATCTATTTTATACATAGTAGTGTATATTGCGCTGACCAATGTTAGCATTATAAAACAAAGGGGGATATATGTATATTTATAACTGATTGCTGTACACCTGAAACTAACACAACATTGTAAATCAGCTATACTCCAATAAAAATTCTAAAAAATAAATTTTAAAATATTAATAAGACAAAGGGATTTGGATAACCAAAGGAATATTTTTGTGAAGAAGCTGAGGAAATATTCCTGCCCCACAGAAAAGAATACTTAAACCTACTTAATGAGACACATTTTCCTTTGATGTCACGTAAGATATAGTGGCAAATTATTGCTGTATATATATCGGTTCTTATGTAGGCTTCATGCCGAACATTCCTATTTCTCTTGACATTTGGGATTATATCATTATTACTCTTATTGTTTTGTTTCAACAAGGTCTGCTGACACAAAAATATTGACTCTATATACTGAAAAATGTTTTTACTCTGTTTGTAACTGGCAACTATCCTCTGTATCTAGAAGCTAGGCCTTTTCTTTCTGTCTAGTGTTAGAAAATAAAGATGTGGTTCCATCATTCCACGTGTTTGAAAGATCCTAGTAATGTGCTCAGCAAGTAATCTGCTTTGGGATCAAAGCTAGTACAAACCACTTAAGGAGATTAGGTTTTAAATAATATGACCTCATAAATTATAAAAGAGAAATACTACTAACTCCATTCTTATTATCACCAAAACTACTGTCATATCAAGTAAACATGAAATTATTAAACATTACTCTGCCATTATTACATCACACTTTTGGGAACTCTACAGTTGACAAAAGTTCACTAACAGAGTATAGAATTTATTTTTACTAGAATTAGCTACTCTTAAATCAATTATGTGTACCAAAAATAAACTGTATATGTGGGTATAATAAAATTTTTAAGTTTATTATATTTGGTTTAAAATATAACATAAATAATGTAAGTAATTTAAATTATAATTGAGAAGCAGGAGTGAATCTATGAAACAGGTAATGTCCAGGAAGTCTTCTTTTTCTTATACAGCAAGGAGAAAGGAAAAAAAAATTCCTACTGCACTGAAATATAGTCTCTTACTGTTTAGTTATGTACTTAAATTTGGCTAGAAAAAAGGTAAAATCTACCGTAATTTTTAGCAAAATAAAATGAACTGCACAGAATTGGTGAGTATTTAGTTATTTTAACATTAAGTTTTTGATCTATTTTATTATTTTACATGATAAATTCAGAATTTCCAGGCTTATATACACACAACATACATACACACCAGAAACAGTGCCCATGGCTCAAACTTTCTGATTCCCTAGACTTAGAAAAATAATCCTTGTTCACAGATCTTTAATTCATTTCTATGGTAGTGAAATATATGACACACCTAAAAATATATATGAACAAAATATTGAAAAAAACTTTTTGTATTACTCTTTTTTCCAACAGGTTTGACACTGACTGTCTTACATTCGAACAAAAAAGATTTTCTGGAATCCAGAGGTGTTTTAAATGGGTAAAAACATATTTGTTCATCTCTGGGGAGGAGACATACCAGTTCCACGGGAAAAGTGCAGTTTCTCCTAGAACTTAACTTTTTAAAGTTTTTTTTAGCCAATTTTTAAAATTTTATTTATTTACTTATTTGGCTGCGTCAGGTCTTAGTTGCAGCACATGCGGTCTTCGTTGTGACATGCGGGTCTTTTCGTTGAGGCGCGTGGACTTCTCTAGTTGCAGTATGTGAGCACCAGAGCGCACAAGCTCAGTAGTTGCGGCGCACAGCCTTAATTGCCCTGCGGCATGTGGGATCCTAGTTCCCCAACCAGGGATTGAACCGACATCCCCTGCATTGGAAGGCAGATTCTTAACCACTGGACCACCAGGGAAGTCCCAAAAAAGGTTTAATAAAACCTGAAATTAATCAATGTCTCCACTCTCTTCCTGAAAAATGCTTTAACTAAGTTTATTGCCTTGTGTATTATGTATTACTGTCGTCCAGAATTTTAGTTCATTCTTTCTTTAATATCTCCAAATTATCATTGTTATTGTTAGTGTCAGTACAAGTAGTACCTATTTAGACTTACACTTGTTTCTTTCTAACCAGTGTTTTTGCTCAGCATTGTCTCTTATATTTTCTTCATTCCTTTTGAGTTTCCTTCTTCTTGTAGTACATCACTTAGAAATTCTTTCAGTGAGAGCCTGCTAATAATAAAGTTAGTGTTGGCTTGTCTAAAAATGTTTTCATTTTGCCTTATTTTATGTAGAAATTATTTCTAGATAGAAAGCAGCAGTAGAGAATTTTAATTATAGTAAATTCTATGTTATATGAAATTCGAAGATGGGAAAGATAAACTTACGATATTTAAGTACCCACTTTTTTGTTGTTAAATCACTTATGAAGCCCATTGAGGAAAAAAAACCATTTCAAAGTCATCAGGAAGGGACTTCCCTGGTGGCACAGTGGTTAAGAATCCGCCTGTCAATGCAGGGGGCACAGGTTCAAGCCCTGGTCTGGGAAGATCCCACATGCCGCGGAGCAACTAAGCCTGTGCCCCACAACTACTGAGTCTGCGCTCTAGAGCCCGGGTGCCACACCTACTGAAGCCTGTGCACCTAGAGCCCATGCACCGCAACAAGAGGAGCCACCGCAATGAGAAGCCCACGCACTGCAACGAAGAGTAGCCTCCGCCATAACTGGAGAAAGCCCACACGCAGCGATGAAGACCCAATACAGCCAAAAAATAAAAATAAAAAAAATAAAAATAAAAAACAAAGTAATCAGGTAATATTCTACTATATAGATTCTCAAAGATTAAAATCTCACATTTATAAGAAAATGAGGTTGATTTCTCATGGTGATTTGTGTATTACTGATAAGACTCAGGTAATAAAATAGGGTCCCTTGCATATGAGGATGTGAAATAGTCCACAGTTTTTTTATATCCTGGTTGTTTTTTTTTTTTTTAAGTATGACCATCAAAAAGAAAGATAAAAAGAGATTAGCACAATTGGAAAACAAGTCAACAGAAAATACGCCAGTGTCCTTCCAAGATAAGTAGGCATAGATTAGAGAAGAATAAAATAGCCAAAACAGTCATCTTTTAGCATTCCAAGTGTATAATGACACAAGACTAATTCTATTTTCTTGGCTTTCTTTTGTCTTCAGTACAAGTTTCTGTGCAGTTGTACACAATCAATATATTGGAGCAGATTTCCCTTGGAGTAATTTCTCTTTTGTGGTGGAATACAATTTTGTAGAAAACTCTTGTTGGGCTGAACATTGTGAAAAATTGAATATTCCTTACTTGGCCTTTAAAGTGATTCTTCCAGACACAGTTTTAAAGAGTAAGGATATAAACCAAAATTCCTTTTTTGTTCCATTAGCATGAAAATTTGCTGCTTTCTATTTCTGATCTATGGAAAGAGAATAAACTATAGCATTAGAAGACTTGAGTTCAAGCTCTAACTTCACCACCAACTGTGTGACCTTGAGCAAGACCTTTAACTATCTCTTGCCTCTTTTGTAAAATAGCCTTTACTGATTGTATTTGTCTTCATCCGTTTAGCTTCTAAATTTTACTTATAATAGCACTATTAAATTATAATTATATCTAATCTTAACTGACTTTTATGCAACAATATTCTTATTGAATTTTAGGGGAAAATATGTCATAGTATGTTGACTGACACAGAGAACTTTTAACACACAACAAAAAATTATGCACAAATACTTGGCAAAGAGTCTAAACCACTTTGCATAGCATTTGGTTTCTTTGTATTTCTCAGTAACGCTTCACATGACTAAGGTTGTGAATTCTCAGATCGATTAAATTAAAAATCCTGTATATTTTTAGTCCCAGTGCATCTCTCATTCAAAACTTGCCATAAGTCACTTTCCATCCACCTCAAGTATGAGTAGGAAGTTTGAATTCTGAGACATTCCAACTCAATTCTAAAAATACAACCATAATTATTACTTTGGAATCTTTGATACAGAGATTTAAGCATTAACTTCATTAAATAATTAAAACATGGGTTCAAGAAAGGATAAAAGGTAAACATTCATCTTTAAACTGAATTTATTCAACCAATTCCTTATTTGGGTCATTTATAATGCTTCAGTTTTCTACTATTATACCACAAGATTTATAGTAGTTTATATATCTTATATATCTTTATGTACTTGTTGTAAGAAGTAAAAATTCCAGGGTAAAATGAATTGCTGGTTCAAAGGTATACACACATTTATATATTGCCAATAGCTTTCCAGAAATTCTATCCCAATTTATATTTACGTGGAAAGTGTGAGAGAATCCTTTCCCTCATATTTTTACTACAAGTAGGTATTATTAATCTTTTAAATTTTTGAAAGGATTAGAGGCAAATAATATTTTATAGTTGTGTTATTGCATTTCTTTGATTATCCATACCATTTCATAAGTGAATTGATCTTGTATAGCCATTCTTTTATAAATGGCCAGTTTATGTCCTTTGTCCACTTATTTGTTGAGGTATATGATCTTTTTCCTATTGATCTGTAGCATTCCCTATGGATTATTGTGCATAATTTTAAATTTTGATGTAAATCAGTATATATATTTACACAGGAAATGTCCAATATGTACTAATTGAATAAAGCAGATATTAACATTCAGGTAGAGTATGATCCTGTTTTTTCTTTTCCTTATTTTTTCAAGTGAATGTACATGTGTAAGTATAGACAAGCAAACATAGAAAAAAGTGTGGAAGTATGTGTTAAACTCTGTTTTTAGTATATAGTAGTTTTAATAAATTCTACTAACTATTATTTCTAGGAGTAGAATAACATGATTTTTATTTTATTCTTCAGACCTTTCTTTATTCTGAATTCATATTTTTACAATGAATATGTTTTATTTTTATACTACTCCTTGAGCATACACCTGTTATTCTCATGTTTAGTAAAAAGAGAAAGAACTGAGGGATGAGAAAAAAGAGAAATATTTATAAATTTTTTCATATTTAGGAAGCACCTTGCTGGATAGTTTTGGTGGTTTTCTTTTGGAAATTCAGATTCCATATGTGTTTTTTGCATCTGAAGGACTTCTTAATACTCCAGAAATACTTCAGTTGTTAGAAACCAAGTAAGTTATTGACTTCATAACTTAGGAAAGATGTATATACCCTAATTGGCTAAATATTATGCTATATATGTGGCACTATTTCTTTCTGATTCAAGCCTGGAATTATATCACATAGGAATAGTTTTCCATAGAGTTTATGTCAACTTATACTTCTCTCCCTATAGTACACCATCATAATTATTGAATATTGTCTTTTTTTGGTTATATATCAATTTTATGGAGAAAAAATAGTTAATTATTATTTCAATTCATTTTTAATTGCATTTCTTTTGTTACCAGCAAATATGAGGATTTTACGTGGGGGGGTTTTCTGTGAATTACATGGTCATGTCTTTGGGTCATTGATATTATTGAGAATGAGTATTCTTATTTAGAGGACTTTAAATACTGACTAGGAAGCAAGATTATGAAGTTCTAAATGAATTCTCAAGTTTTTAGACCTTTAGTTCTAACATCATACCAACACGGAGCATTTTTAAATGATCTAAAACACTATCATAGCATACAAGTTGTCACAGGAAGGTTAGACATTGGGCTATATATCAAGGAAGGATAATTATGCTGTGACCTTCATTAAAATGCAGATCTATTTTCCATACTTTTGTTTTTATATCTTAAGGCTGTGGGGCATTCACAGAAAACTGTGAGCTTATAAAAGATAGTTTAAAACTAGGCAACTTTTCAGGAGAAAAAAGAAAATTCTGATAAATGCAGAATGTTTTAGTCTCATAACACAATGTTTTAATTTCATGAATTATTACTTACAGAACCAGAATAAATTGGTCAAGACATTTATAATAGGGGAATTCCCTGGCAGTCCAGTGGTTAGGACTCCACACTCTCACTGCCGGGGGCCCAGGTTCAGTCCCTGGTGGGGGAACTAAAATCCCACAAGCCACGTGGGTGCAGGCAAAAAAAAAAAACCCAAAAAACAAACAAGCAAAAGAAAGACATTTATAATAGTATCATGTACAGTAATATTTAGCAAAATACCTAAGGCAACACATATCTCAACTAATTTGTCATAAACGGAATAATTCATAATTTCATTCCTCAAATTTCTTAAGTAGAATAAATTGAGGTATGAAACTTGAACAGTAGTTCAAATAATTTAATATGCAGGAGGACAATACAGTTTTTCTTAAAGAAGTTTTCTTAGCCATCTGTCACCCCAAAATATTATATTTTACAGGTATAATATCACATTGGTGGAGAGATGCTGCAGTGAGTCATTGAAACTCTTTGGAGGTACAGAGCATTATGTAGTGGTGACAATTGATGAGGACACCACCATAATTTTGCAGGTAAAACTATACAATAAAAAATATAAATCAAATATATTAAAATACATGTGTAACCATGTAATCTATTAGCTTTAGAGAGCTTAACTATAATCTACTCATGATTTCTTCCAAAACTTTGCAAATGGGCCATAAGTGCTAAAATCATCACTGTGGAAAATGGCTATTACCAAGCTTTTTCAATGCCTTGTAATTTTTAACGTACTTTAAGAAGATAGAGCAAATATAGTATCTTTAACATTATGTATTGACCTTTTTTAAATACATTTATAGAATAATTATAGTGTTGAAAACTTTAAAAATCAAATTCTAGCCACTGTGTTTCTTAAAAGGAGGTAACATATTAATCTGTAATTGGTAATACGGGATTTCCTCTAAAGTAAGTGGGGATTGCCTATAAATTAGTCAGTTTTTAAAAAGAGAGAGAAAATCTCTTCAAAAATCCATATATTTTAGAATTAAAATGTATGAATCTCCCTGATATGTTTGCTTGATTGGAGTACAAATTACAAAGAAATTAATTTAATAGTGTGGGAGTGGAGAGCAGAAAGCAGTTTGATGGTATGGAGTATAAATTAATGGCACGTATTATGGTAAGGTAGAAGTCTGATTTGATAAGCAAATGTTAATACTATAAGAATTATATGACGGAAACAAAAAAGCTCTGTTAGAAAGATTCTTATGGAATATCGTATCTTGCATATTTAAGGTTATTAAATAAAAGTTATTTGTGGGAGGGAAATCCTGTTTGGGAAAACTGTTTTAATCCATGCTTACATAACTTACTGTTAGAATAAAATACTTCTTGAATTATTCACTCTATCAAAAATTAATATTGTTAAAGGAAAAAAAAGATTCTAGATCATTAGAAAGACATTCCTATAAGTTCATTAACTGCTGATTTTTCATCTTCCTTAAGTAAGCATGAAGTGCAGATTATCCCATGGGTTTTTGTCCTTAAGAGTAGCCAGATCCCTGTCTACAAAGAACTGCCCAGATAGGAGCACTCTGTAGACTGCTTGCTTCATGTCTAGGACTTTGGGAGATTCATGAACCCCCCTTGCTGAGTCTATCATTAACCGTTTTACAACTACTGTAGCTTTTCCTCTACTACTTCCAGTGTGACTTTAATTTTTCCATAAAATAGGAACCCATACCCATGCTTCTTCTCAAGTTATAATTTATATATCATAGATTCTAGAAATATGGCAACAATAATTTCGTAACAACTCGTCAACCTAGTGAATCTTTTTATTTTATTTATTTTCTGGTAGGACCTAGAAGAATTAAACTGTGAGAAGGCATCAGACAATATCATTATGAGACTGATGGCATTATCATTCCAGTACAGCTATTGTTGGATAATTTTATATGCCAAAAAACCATTAAACTCAGAGTAAGTAAACACGTCTCCATCCAAAGTCATATATATATCTTTTAAGTTATCCCATCTTCTTCTTCGAATAAAAGTAGGTATGTAAATTTTCCTTTTGCTCATCTAGTTTGCTTTAAGTAAGGGATTCTCAAGGTGAAGGCATGCCCATAGGAAAACAAATCGGAATTTTGGAGATGATATATTTCCCCTGGACAGTCAGTGCAAATCATGCTCCCCACCTCTACCTCACTAAGAATTGCTGCTGTGAGTGTTTCATATTTTATTAATTTTTAATTCTGGACTCGTCTGTTTAAAAATGTCATTCTTAAATCACTTCTCTCTAAAATTTTATTAGATATACCAACTAACTAGCATCTTACTATACTTTCTTTCATTGATGTGCTTAACTGAAAAATTGCCCGCCAAATCCACGCCAAGACACTGGCTCAAATTATCATTATATGTCTCTCCTTTCCCTCATTCTAAATCTTATGAACATACTGCTTTCACTTTCTCCTTTTATTCTTTGCAATCTGGCTTTTCTCTCTATCTCTATTCTGATCTCTATCTCTCAGATGTCACTCATCATTTGTGACTTTCTTATGATCATATCCAAAAATATTTTTATCTTTCACTGCTCTGAAGTATTTAAGACTATTGTCAGTGCTTTCCGCCTTGAAACTCTTCAGTTCCATGGCACTTCAATGTTTTTGATCTTCTACCTCTCTACTTCTTGTCTTTACCTCTTCTTCTTCCTTGTCCCAGTCTCTTTTTTTCTTCTATTTTGTCCATTAAAAATCTTATCCTCTCCGCTAGCTTCAGTTATCATCTTTCTGCATATAATTATTATATTTCTATCTGCAGCTGCAGTCTCTGTTTGAATTTCCTGACCTAATATCTCTAATTTTCTATATAATATTTACACTCTGATATTCCACCGGCTCTCAAAGTTAACATAGTATGAGTTCATTTTATTCTCTATTCCCTCCAAAACTGTATCTCTTCTTTTCTGCCCTTTAGCTATTTATGACCATTGCCTTTCTTTTAGTCATCAAGACTGGAAAACAAATCCTATAGATTCAACCACTGGACTTTCATCTCTCCCCTCGCTCCATTTATATTACCAACATCTTAGTTCAGTTTCTCATTATTTTATGTGGACTGTTATAACAAATGGTTTTCACACCTCCAGATGACTCTCAACATTACTCTTCATAATCTGTCATACACTCAATTAATATTCCTAAAGTCAGGCTCTTATTATTTCACTCTGATGAAACACCTTTACTGACTTCCCCGTTATTTACTGAATATATACAGACTACTCACCCTAATATTCAAAGTCTTCGGCATATAATCCTAACCTATATTTTCAGGCTTACTTTTCACTGCTTTCCATTTCAATCAAAAGTTCTGCTCATTGGCTTGCAAACATCCTCCTTGCTTTCCTACTTCTACTCTTGCTCATACAGTTCTCTTCTTCCTACGATATTCCTTCCTTCCTCCAGCTATTCCATCTGGTGAAATTGTGCCTATTTTTCAGGACCTATCTACTTTTTCTATTCAACCTTTCTTCAGTATCTCCCACTCTTGCATATAAACAGATATTTAGTTGTAACCTTTCCAACCTTCCAACTCCTTAGCTCCCTGTTTTTTCCTCATCTTTGATATTATCGTATTTTGTTTTGTATTATCATTTTGGGGCACTTGCCCTATATCAATGACCACGTTGCTTTCATATGATAGATGCTTGGTAAATACTCTTTGATTGAATGAATGAATCTTTCCAACTAAATTGCACACTAGACTTATTCACTTTTTTGATCTCTACAATACTACATTACACATACCACACACATCACAGTAGAAGTTTCAAAAATATTCTTTAGTTATTAGATAAGGTACAGGTATCTTATCTTATTTAACATTACATTATCTGTGTGATTTTTTTCCTTTATTGACTTTCTTGTTTGACTCCATTTTTGTTTATCTTACTGTACCAAGCTCTTTGTATAAAATTATTATCATGTGAGGATAAGTGTAAGTTAGAATGTAAGTATACAAACAACTTGGTTCTTATTCCTTCATCTATTAACAATAACCTCTAGTAGTCACTTAACATAGTTTTTCCTTTCTATCAGAACTGAAAAATTAAAATAATTATTCAGTTCTAACAGGGGGATGGGAAAGCTGGGACAAAGTGAGAGAGTAGCATTGACGTATATACACTACCAAATGTAAAATTGATGGCTAGTGGGAAGCTGCTGCATAGCACGGGGAGATCAGCTCGATGCTTTGTGACCACCTAGAGGGATGGGATAGGGAGGGTGGGAGGGAGGCTCAAGAGGGAGGGGATATGGGGATATATGTATACTTAAAGCTGATTCACTTTGTTGTACAACAGAAACTAACACAACATTGTAAAGCAATTATACTCCAATAAAGATACTTTTAAAAATTATTCAGGTCTAAAATCTTCATTCTGAAGATTAATAAAGGCTGTAAAGCATTTTAAGCTTTATCAAGAACTTGGAAGTATTCTGGATAAATAATTGATGTGAAATTTTTTAAAGTTGTTTTTAGATTGGTATCCACCTAGAGGTGCAATTGAAGTACAAGAGATAATAATAGGAGATTTACACTTATTTTTATCCAGATGTTCATGAAAAAAATTAATTATGTAACACTCTGAGATTGTTTTGTGTTCAGGATAGAATTATCATTTATTCACAATAATATATTATTATAAAATGTAATTCTTTTCAGACTTCTAGGTATCTTGGTTTCATGTTTTTAGATCATTGGAACATTTTTAAAGTATCTTAATCAACTGACCAAATGAGGAGAATTGAAAATACAAAATAAAATTTTTTAATTACTTTAGTAGTTCATGCCATTAGTTCCTGTTTGAGGAAATGTGTCAGGAGTCCCCAAGACAACCCCAAGTTGATGATTTGTTAGGAGTATTCACAGCGCTGAAAATATTCTTGTACTCAAAGCAAATTCAGCAAAGGGAGAAAGGGCATGGATCAAAGTCCAGAGGAAACTAGGAGGAAGCTTCCAAGAGTCCTCTACTAGGAGAGTCACACAGAACATGCTTAACTTCCCCAGCAACGAGTTGTGATAACGTTTGTAAAATGTTGTCTACCAGGGAAACTCGCCAGACACTCAGTGCCCAGGGCTTTTATTAAGAGCTAGTCACGAATCAAAACTCTAGATTCCAAAAAGAAAGCAGGTGTTCAATAGAAACCATATCGTTTGAACAAACAGTTTAAGCACAGTGTGTCTCTCTTATCAGCCACTCTTTTGAAAAGAGCTTACCTGAGAAAGAAGCCAACAGAGGAAAGAAGAGCAAAGAGATTAAGAGAGCCATTGTCTCAATGACATTGTTTGAGTCCCTGGGTCCAAAAATGTCTTCTCCTGGACCCCTTAGTAATATAAGCCAATAAATTTCTTTTTCGTTGCTTGGAGTACTTAAAGTGGATAAAGATAGTAGGAATATCCACCCACAGCTCAAGTCACATCTGATGTGCTTAATAACTATAGACAGGGAAATAGCAGTGTTTTTTAAAATTACTGAGATATAACTGAGTTATAAGATTGTGTAAGTTCGAGGAGTACACTCTGTTGATTTGATACATTTATATATTGTAATATAATTACCACCTTAGTGTTAGTTAACACCTCTATCATGTCATATAATGATCATTTAAAAGAGTGTTTTTTCTAACAGTTCAGGGAAAAGACCCAGGGAGGATTCTAGTTATCCTGGCTCTGGTCATATGTTCATATCTGAACCTGATACCTTAGCCAGGTAGTTGGCTAGGCTTCAGTCACATAGCCATCCCTGGGGCTAGTAAGGGGATGAATTAAACTTTTCTACACACACACACACACACACACACACACACACACACACTCAGCATCTCCTAGATTTAACGGTACTATTGAAGAATGGCAGTGGAACTGTTCTTACAAAAGAGTGCTGAGTGGACAAAAAAAATGAGTCTGCCACACAAGCACTGTTTTAGCCAGGTTATTCTAAAAACTTTATAAAACGTGAAAAATAAAATGAATTTTAATAAGTATAGTCAGACATCAAATGAGTAGAATATAATAATATAATTTTTTTAGGTACTATCTTACAGAAAAGACACTTCATCACCTAGCTTTGATTTATGCAGCTTTGGTTTCATCTGGGCTAAAATCAGAAGAACTGGATGTAAAGGTATTCTTTTTCTATATGTTTGTTTGTATTTTTCATAAGCCAAAATTTATGAAATCTGAAACTCAACTGCCCAGTGAGAAGAAACATTAAATGGGTAAACTAAAAAACACTTAAAAGCCATATAAAGAACAGTTTCAAATTAACAAATATTCTTTCCACTTAAATTTCTGCTCTAAAAGCCTTTAATGAATTTAAATTCATATTTTATCTCTTCATTACTACTTAGATTTTTTGAAACAGGTCAGGATATGAATAAAAATAAATATCCCTTGATCAAAAATGTTCACTTATGAGAGACATACTGTTTTTATCTGCTGTAAAATGGAAATCTTATGACATATGAATACAGCAATATCTTGGTGATCTCTAATCAGTCTCCTTTCTTGGCTTTTTTTCAATGTCCCACTCTGAAGTTTATGTATTTCCCCAAAATTCAGGGCTCAGTCCTCTACTATTATCACTTTATATTCTTTCCTTAATAAACTCAGACATTCCCACAAATTTAGCTTTCATTTTTAAGAAAATCCTTAAAATTTTTCTAACTTTTCTTAAGGTCTGCACCTATATTCTAGAATTCTTCTGGAAATCCCCACATGAATATCCCACAGGTACCTCAAATTCTGCATATCCAAAATACAACTTCTCATCCTCCCCCAAACTTGATGTTGACCTAAAACAAATAGACTGCCAGTTATTTCTGCAGCAAAAATGGGTTTATATGGGATCAACAAAGAATTGCAACTCAGGGCCTGCAACCATGGCAAGCCATATGCAAGTCTGGGCACAATAAGGTGAGGTGAAATCTTTTAAAGAGGGGAAAAGGAAGTTGGGAGGGTTATATAGTAAACAAAGAGTCCATTGGAGGAGTTGAGAGTTTCATTGGCTGAGTTGTGACAGCCTCTTCTTGGCTGAGCTCTTGCTAGGAAAGAAGAGGAAGTCTTTCTTCCTATTGAATTGTACTATCATGGTAGGGCATGAGAGCTCCTCCTGCTGGTCTCCCAACTCTATTTTAATTAAGGTTTCTGTTAGTTTTTTACACCTACTTTATGGCATCACTATTCTAATCTAATCAGTAGCTAAATCTTCCTTTTAACTCTGCAGTGTCTCTAGAGTATGCCTCTCTTTTCTACTCCCATTGCTATTTCCCTAAATTCAGGCCTTCACCTCTCACTTGGCATTCTAAGGTAACTTTCTAATTAAGCTCTTTACTTCTACTCTTTTCCCACTCCCGTGCATCATGTATATTGACACCAATTACATTTCTGAAATACAGCTGTGAATATTTCACTCCCTAGACTGTAAGCATAAAAGAAAGGGAACATGCTTTTCATTTTTGTCTTCCTAGCACCAAGCACAGAGCCTACGTAGTAGCCTCTTGATAAATATTTGTTGTTGAATTGAATTTTTGTGCTCAAAAGACCTTCTGTAGCTTCCTACTTCATCAAAATAGAGTTAACCTCAGGTGGATTCAAACTCCTCTATGATTTGACCCCTAGTAGTCCTTCCTTTAACATCATTCTACTCACCATTTCCTGAATATGCCCCCACCTCTCAGCCATCTGATTCTGTCCTGTCTTCCCCCAGAAATACTATTCCCCATCCCCTTACTGCCAGTCTTCATAGTTCTGACTTTTTCTACCCAGCTCAAATACCACCTCCTTTAAAAAATTTGCACCAGTTATACTCTCTCAAGATGAATCTCTCCTCCCATCCTCCTAATAATGCTTTATACCTTTATTATAATATGAGGTGTTTGTTCATATATCCTCCACCCTGGATGGTGAGAACTAGGCCCTTTTCTTTGTAAAAGCTATAACATCTAACACAGTGTTTTGTACACAGTAAAAATATTCAACAAACATCTACTAAACAGAATTCAGTGAAAGCAGAACCTGTTAAGAAAATCAACAAATGATCTATTTGAAATAGAATCCAGATAATTTTGATCCTGTGATGCATGTTAAACATAGAAGTAAAATTCTTAGAAAAGTTATCTAAATAAGTATAAATTTGTCTCATTTATTCATTCAAGTGAGGTTTTACCACTTAATCAGCCTCTTTTCTCTTCAGCTAATAGAAAGCAGTCATATACAAAATATGCTTTAGAAAATCATTTTAAAAATCTATACATGGGGTATCTGATACCAGAAAGTTACCCTATTCAGGTACAGTGACATGATCCACAGAGGACATGTTCCAAAAAAGGCATTTGGAGATGAAATAGGAGGTACTGCTCAGGCACAATCCATTCCAAATGAAATGGAATGGATTGTTTGTTCCCACCTGGATCTAACTACTCCAAAAGCTTTTCAAGTTCACATGATAATCTTAAAAGTATGTCCACTTTTCCATGGAATTTGAGAAACAAGATGATTAATTTGCTCTAATTCTTGTATCAATGTATCACCAATACTCAAGTCTCCCATTCTCCTAACTTGATGACCTTATGACATTAAAGGGGGTTCCCTAGACTCGTATTATTTTAGAATACATTTAGTAATATGGCTTTTGGCCTCTTAGGCCAAAAAAATCCATCAGGTTGGATTATTTTTTTATTTCCAAGCATCTGGAGAGCCTAGCCATAAAGGGAATATTAAGAAATTTAAGTACATTTTCTTAAACTAAAAGAAAATACAGCTAGTAGTGTCATGCCATATTTTACTTTAATATAAAAAAAATTCTATAAATTTCTTATGAATTCTCTTTGCAGAAAAATGCTTAGATACACACATATGCAAATTTTTGAAAACAATGTTAGCAGGGGTTCTTGAATCTCCCAAAGTCTAGCCATGAGCTCCAGAATTCTTACCCTTAAGTTAAGGTAATATTCATTACTATTATAAAATTATGCTCTTTAAAATAAAATTTATATTTAAATAAAAGTCTCAAATCTTCTCAAAACGTCCAAAACTTTTAATAAAATAAATTTGGAATCAAACAGTGTATTTCTGTGTACTCTATATATTTCATATAAAAAGAAAATCCTTCTTTAGCATGCATATACCCCCAGGTATATGCTAGCAGTTTCGTATTTGTTATTCTTGTGGAAGAAAAAAATGTCATAATTATTTTGTGAGGTTTGTACAGTCTTTGTTTCTTAAATTTCCACTACAGGACAGAATATTCATATTTTTAAGATGTGATTGTTTAGGGCAGTGTTCTCTATCCACATTAAACTGCTAACCCATGAACTATCTTTCCTTCAACCAAAGCCAAAAGACGAAGAATAAGATAAAAATAGAAATGAAAGGGGAAGGAAAAGGCTGGCATTGCAGAAGAGGGAAGGGCATGGAGGAAAACACAAGAGAGAGACAGGAAGTAGGACATATTAAGAAATTCTTTTTAGAGTTAAGTTTAACACACACATCACACATTTTTGTCAGGGGTATCTTACCATCAAATAAGCCAAGATTGGATGAACAATTCCAAGAATACTCTAAATCAGAACATATTCTTCTTTTTGAATACAGCATCAAATTAATCTGTAAATATCCTTATTTTTCAACTTTGTTTTTGAAAAATCTTGCACTATTGTTTAATTCTTATTTTTATTTGAGAACTGTTAAGTTTAACCTAGAAAAAGCAAAATATTAATTATTGCTAGTGACATCCAAATTGCTTTTTTTCTAATACAGATGAAATAAAACACCAAATATGTTTAAAAGACTTTATTAATAAATGCCAAATGGAAGTGAAGAATAACAATTTAGATCCAAAAATTAGAAACTACAAGGATATCATATTTAAAGAAGGAAAGTAAATTGTTTATCCTCACAAATAAAACATCCTGGATTTCACATAGATAAATTAGTAAATTATATCTAAAATAGTGTACAAAGATTAGAATCTTCTGGGGTTTTTTTTCTCCTAATTGCAAACAATTTTTGAGTGATATATTTTGTTTCCTAGTATTTCCTATAATCTAACATAAAAAATATATTTTAGCTTCTAATTGCCCCAGGAGTGGAAGAGACTGCACTGCTAATTCGACAAATTGCTGACCACAATTTAATGACCTCGAAGAGGGATCCTCACGAATGGTTGGATAAATCCTGGCTTGAAATCTCACCATCTAAGGTTTATTTCCTAATATATAAATTAGATATTTGCAAAGCAAATATAAATACATGTACTTGAATTCTTTTTCTGGTAGCATTTTCTTGTTCTATCATGCTTGCATGAATATATGTAACAATAGCCATAATGCACAGCATTTATTTAGACAGTTTTCCAAAATTATGAGTATTTTTCAATCTCATAGAACTGTTTTTTTATAAATTTATTTACTTTTGGCTGTGTTGGGTCTTCGTTGCTGCATGTGGGCTTTCTCTAGTTGCGGCAAGCGGGGGCCACTCTTCGTTGTGTCACACAGGCTTCTCATTGCAGTGGCTTCTCTTTGTTGCAGAGCATGGGCTCTAGGCAGGCGGGGTTCAGTAGTTGTGGCTCGCAGGCTTAGTTGCTCCGTGGCATGTGGGATCTTCCCGGACCAGGGCTCGAACCCCTGTCCCCTGCATTGGCAGGCGGATTCTTCCAAGAACCTTTATTTTGTCACACTGAAATCTGATTTCAATATAATTTTCAAATGTCACAAAATAGTCTTTTCCCCCCCCCAACCATTTAAAAATGTAAAAACCGTCCTTAGCTCTTGGCCTGTTAAAAGGTAAACAGGTACATTAAAATCCTGAAGTTGATTTGAGGGCAAGCGGATTCTTAACCACTGCACTACCAGGGAAGTCCCTCATAGAACTATTTTAATGGGATCTTTTATAATGAACTTTCAAATCTAACTTATTATAAGGTGATCTAATGGCTTCAATGTCTAATATTTTTAAAATATAATTTTTCTAATTCCTACATTTCAGCATTCAAGAATAGTAGGTATATTATGAGAATAGCAAAATTCTATCATTCTGTGATTTGTCAGTAACTCAATTATATAATTGAAAGTAGAGTTATGAAATACTTATTAAATAGTTAATTTTTAGAAATTCCTTTTGTTTAAGCATAAATATTTCCAGGCTTTCATACCAACCTAGTGTTTCTGTTACCTTTATTTTCAATATATTCAAATCCTGAAGCCATGAGAAAAGAATGATGAAGATCGTTATGTACTAACTTGGAATGACCTTCAAAATATATTAAGTGAAACATGAAAGTTGCAGTGCAGAGCATGCAGTACACTACCATTTGTGTAAAACAAGGGGAAATTAATATTTATATGTATTTGTTTTTAAATGTATAAAATATCTCTGGAAGGATACCAAGAAATTATAACATTGATTATCTCTAGAGAGAACTGAGGTAATGGAGTAGGAATGGGACTTTTCACTGTATACCTTTTAGTGCCTTTTGAATTTTACCTACGGAAAAAATAAAATTATAAAACAAATAAATAAAATAGTCATATATATTAAATCACAGGACTTTTACATGCCTAACAGAACATAACACTATCAACAATATGGGTATAATTAATTATGACATATATGTATGTGCAATTTCCTTCCTACAAAGGCACGTCCAATCTACTCACGTGTCTGTCGTTTGATAAACTAAAAGAGGGTGCAAAAAGCCAGTGTAACCCAGGAAAAAAAAAAGAAAGAAATTTGGCAATAAAGATGGCTGCTACATTTCTAGACATTTATGAGATCTCTCTGAATATGTATATTTTTAGACTGTCAGGGTCAGTTCTGGTTGATAGTAATTCTTCCTGTACTTTTCACAGTAAGCCTTTCCTGAAATTATAACATCTGTTAGATATCATAAACATGGTTCATTTAACCAAACCATGATAGTATATGGTCTACAAAGGGAGAGCTAAAGAAATCTTGAGCTATATAACTAAGTACCCTAAAACAGCAGTCCCCAACCTTTCAGGCACCAGGGGCCGGTTTCGTGGAAGACGGTTTTTCCACGGACTGGGGTGGGGCGGGATGGTTCAGGCGGTAATGCGAGCGATGGGGAGCGGCAGATGAAGCTTTGCTCCGCCCTCTGCCACCTCCTGCTGTGCGGGCGGGGGGCTGGGGAACCCTGCCCTGAAAGGTAGAAGAGCTGTCATTAGATAAAACGATTGTCATTTGAAGGAAATGGACTGTAATGAGTCTCTTTGGATGAGTGATTAGACTGAATGAACTGTAAGATCCTTCCCAATTCTGGGTGTATGAATCTTTACTGACAAACAAGTTTCCTTCCTCCTGGCCATACTTTTTCCCCCAAGCATCTCAAATTGAGTGGTAGGTGCAACAACAAAAATTTTAATCTGCTGGAGTGAGTAGAGTAAGAAAAAAACACTGGCTGATTATTCCTTACACTTTTTTCTAGGAAGAAATGTACTTACTTGATTTTCCAAGTGTTAATCCATTGGTGGCTCAGCTCATGTTAAATAAAGGACCTTCACTGAACTGGATACTATTAGCAACTCTTTGTCAACTTCAGGAACTCCTACCTGAAGTTCCAGAAAAAGTGTTAAAGGTTAGCTATTTGAGATCCATATTCTTCTATGAATTTATTTCCTTTGCATTTGAGTATCTATTTTTACCATAAGGGTTTTCAAAATGAAGTTATCCAAGTTTATTTTGGACTTCACAGAGCAAAGAAATGATTTACTTAAACTAAATTTCATACAGAATTCTCATTGGTCATCAATCACATTATATATTTTAAAGCTATCTTATATAGATAATTCTGTACAGATCATTTATCACACTTCAAATCATTTTGAAGTGTTATACTGCCCACAGATATTCAATTACACACTCTATTCATATGTGTTTATATTATCTCTTCCAAATAATTCTGAAGCCCTTCTTTATAGTAGTAGCTAAAGAGAACTTTAGCCTTATCAGTAAGTTTCTTTAATTTTTATGAAGGAACTGGTATTCATGTAAATTGTATAACTAAAAATTTTATTTTAAGTGATTAGAAAATAGATGCAAATTACAATGTATTTCTTTTAATGGAGCCTAATTATGTTCTCACTACATGGATCAATATAATACCTTTGGATGGACTACTTATTTATATTTTTCTTATTTCCATTTAGATAAGTGTCATCACTTATATTTACTTGACTGATGTTTATGTTGTATTTTTATTATATTAATTAATTTTTAAAATTTTTTTAGCATTTTTGTGACATCACTTCCTTATTCAAGATTAGTCCTTCTGTAACAAAATCACCTCAAATTTCATCACCTCAGGAAAATAGGAATCAAACTAGTGCCTTTACTTCTCAGACTTCAGCTTCTGGCTCTTCAGATTCTGTCATTCAAGAACATAATGAATATTACCAATATTCAGACTTAGGAGAGACAGTGCACGAAGACACAAACGCCACTTCAAATTATAACTCTTCCCTTATGAAACTAAAAGAAATGCCATGCATTTTACCACCTGTGACTTCTTACAATCAGACCAGCTACTGGAAAGTGTCCAATTGTAACCCTAACATAATGCAGAATAATTCTTTCCTGACTAATATAGAAGCAAGGAATGTGTCTGGTAGTTCCTTTCTGAAACAGAATGATTCAGAGTCAGATGTCTTTTCTTTGGGTCTAACAGCAATGAATTGTGAAACCATGATATCACCAATTGACACTCAGAAGAGAATTACCCCTAACTTTATAAATTATCAGAAAAAGGAAACACATGAAGCAAAAGGACCTACAAATAAAGAATTGTCTGCCCCTGTCTTTTCACTAGAGAGTTCTCAATCTCCTCTTCATTGGAACTTTAAAAGAAATGTATGGCAACAACAGAATCACTCATTCAACTTACAGTATGGTGCAGAGCAGAATACATGTGACAAATGGTCCTCTCAGAAAGATAATTTATTCACTAATCAGCAAAAATGTCTATCGGATGAGTTAGAAGGCCTCATATGTGAAAGTTCAAATGCTGAGACTAAAAAGACTTTCTGGAAAGAATTACCATCCGTCCCCAGTTTGGATTTATTTTGTGCTTCTGATTCTAATGTAAATCAAAAAGAATTCAACAGTCTTTATTTCTACCAAAGAGCTGGAAAATGTTTAGGACAGAAAAGGCACTCTGTATCTTCATCTAACTCAGGAGACAAGAAATCATTAACAGGTAATACTGTCTATAGTTGATAAAACTACTCTCTAGTGTAATTTTAAAAGATAGACTCATCTCCAAGTTAAAAAAATTTTTTGTTTTAATTACTACACTTAAGAATCTTCAATAACTTTGGCATCAAAAAAATCAAAATTCTAATTATAGACTTTTAAGAAAATAAAGGCAAAGAAAATATGTCAAATTCTCATAGCTTTAGATGAACTAAGCATTTAACTTAAGAGGTTACAAGTAAAAACATGGAACAAATCTAAGTCAAGCAGAAGACTAAAATTAACAAAGATTAAATAAAGAAATTAGTGAATTAGAAAGGTAGCCTCTTTGTCAAGCAGGGATATTTAATGAGCTAACATTTATTAAGAACTTATTATATTTCCTTTATGTGGATTTAATTTTGACAATCCTATTAAATAGATACTACTATTGGCTATCTACTTTACAATTGATGTTTCTGAACATTTAGTCATATCAATTTTTTAAAAGAACAATTTTATTTTCTCACTTCTGGTAATTATACCTTTTATTTCTGTGTTATTTCTTATTGCCTTGGCCTAAGCATTTAGAACAAAATATTAAGTTCTGATGGTCATACAAAGGTGGCCTTAGTATGATGGGGAAAAAACAAAAAGAAAGGAGAAACTGGAAGCTTCAAAACTCCTCTTTTGGGCTTCCCTGGTGGCGCAGTGGTTGAGAGTCTGCCTGCCGATGCAGGGGACATGGGTTCGTGCCTTGGCCCGGGAAGATCCCACATGCCGCGGAACGGCTGGGCTCGTGAGCCATGGCCACTGAGCCTGCGCGTCCAGAGGCTGTGCTCCGCAGCGGGAGAGGCCACAACAGTGAGAGGCCCACGTACCGCAAAAAAAAAAAACAAAAAAAACTCCTCTTTTGCCCAGGCCATTTTGTGAGGCCAAAAGGGGCCCAGAAAATCTTATATTCTTTGTTTTATTAAAAGAGGAACACTCAAACTATGTAAGTCCCAGACTCACAAAACTTGGATTTGGTCCCATTTAATAGTCATAATTTGTTTTGTTCCTGATTTTAAGGGAAAATATTCTATCCCTAGTTTTGTAAGAACTTTTGTGAGGAATAGATGCTGAATTTTATTCAAACTCTTTTTGGTCCCTATTGGGGAAAATCAAACATGTTCTGTCTGTTGACATTAATGTAAATGTTTACAGGTTTACTAATAATCATTTTTGTCATTTCTGTGATAAACCTAATTGGCTTTTTTAAAAAATATCTTTATTGGAGTATAATTGCTTTATAATGTTGTGTTAAAGTTTCTGCTGTACAACAAAGTGAATCAGCTGTATGTATACATATATCACCATATCCCCCTAATTGGCTTTTAAGGAATGATTTTTTAACATATGCTATTAAATATGGTTGCTAATATTTATTTGATTTTCATATCTACATTCATAATGAAATTAATTTATTGTGCTCTATTTGTACTCCGTAACAGTCTGACATGAAGGTAATTCTGGCTTCATAAATGAACTGGATGAAAATTTCATCTTTTTTCCACCCTGGAACAAATTAAGCATGTGAATTACTGTATATTTTTTTAACATAGGGCATCCCAGTGTATGAGATAACCCAATTTTTCAATAAGAAGATCTCAGAAATTATTTTTTAATAAATTTTAATATTTAAGGTTTTAGGGCTATAGATGGAATAGTCAATGTCTACCTATATTTTAATTCATTAATTTAGTTATAAATATATTTTAAAATCATATATCATATAAATAATGTTGGTTTAAAAATATTGCTTTTTTCCACTTTGCAATTATTTTTATAACTTAATTCAAACAGTTAACAAGAATCTTTTTTTTTTTCTTTTTTTTTTTTTGCGGTACACGGGCCTCTCCCGTTGTGGAGCACAGGCTCCAGACGCGCAGGCTCAGCGGCCATGGCTCACGGGCCCAGCCACTCCGCGGCATGTGGGATCTTCCTGCACCAGGCCACAAACCTGCATCCCTTGCATCAGCAGGCGGACTCTCAACCACTGCGCCACCAGGGGAGCCCTGCATTCCCTTTCGAATTTGCTTATAAAGGCATCCAACTCTTGCCATTGAGATTATATGGCCAGGAATAATTACTACTGTTTTAAATATTTTAGCCTCCCTTTTTATTGATTTAATGAATCAATATCCATAAGTATCCAAATCTAGAATATTTCAGTCTAATGTGTCATATATAATACAATCATAAAAGATGAGTCTATACATGATCACTACCTATCATATATCAGAGCTCAGGATAAATTTCACAACATTACAGATATGCATTAAGAAACAGGCTTAATGAAGGAAAACTTAAAAGCAAGAGTCTTAAATCCAGGGAGATTTAATTGTTTGTACAAGGCATGACCATACAAATACAAATACATGTATCTAACACTAATCAGTATTGGGCCTTTAAGAACAAGCACATATATGCTAAAAAATGTAATTTTTAATAATTATTTTATCTCAGTTTGGAAATTTTAACACTTTGTAAATAGATGATGAAGAGACAGGATCCACTTGAACAGCTGGGGAAAAAATACTTATATGTATTATTATCAGCAATAAAATGGTTTTCCTTTTTCTCCTTTTAACAGATTTCACGTGCTCACAACTACCACCATTCAAAAAACGACGTCTAGTGTATGAAAAAGTCCCTGGTAGACGTGATGGACAAACTCGTCTGAGGTTTTTTTGAAAGAAACGATAGTGCTGCATGCCACATTTCATTCTTTTTTATGATAAACTAGTAATAAAATGATTTAGGTTTGCTCATATATCAACGAAAATGCATTTGTTCTTCAATGTTCTTGGTGTTTCTACATTAAATTTTCATAATATATATCTTGCCTTATAGTTTATATCTTTGTAAGTATTCTAATTAACATAATATTGTTATAAGATCCAAATAGCTCCCAGATTCACTGAAACATGAAAAGCCTTTTTTTTTTTTTAAGAGAAATAGAAAACCTTTCCGATGTATATCAAAGGGTTGTTTGTTGTCTCCTGAAGGGCCTGCTGCCTCCACCTTTCCTCCAGCAAAAAGCCTTTGAAATGAGCCTCCATCTCAGTCTGACCCTCTTGAGTCCAGAAGTGAAGATCACCACAGTCAACCCTCCACCACCAAGAAAGCTATTTGTAATGAGGTGGATAGACCTAGAGTCTGTCATACAGAGTGAAGTAAGTCAGAAAGAGAGAGACAAATACCGTATGCTAACACATATATATGGAATTTAAAAAAAAAAAAAAATGTCATGAAAAACCTAGGGGTGAAACGGGAATAAAGACACAGACTTACTAGAGAATGGAGTTGAGGCTATGGGGAGGGGGAAGGGTAAACGGTGACAAAGCGATAAAGAGGCATGGACATATATACACTACCAAACGTAAGGTTGATAGCTAGTGGGAAGCAGCCACATAGCACAGGGAGATCAGCTCGGTGCTTTGTGACCGCCTGGAGGGGTGGGATAGGGAGGGTGGGAGGGAGGGAGACGCAAGCGGGAAGAGATATGGGAATATATGTATATGTATAACTGATTCATTTTGTTGTGAAGCTGAAACTAACATACTATTGTAAAGCAATTATACTCCAATAAAGATGTTAAAAAAAAAAAAAAAAAAACCTAGGGCAAAATTGAAGTTAAAGAACTTCCAATTTAAATGCTGTCTTCGTAAACAAAATTTTCAAACAAACCACTGAGAGAAAATATTTGCAACCCACATGACAGAAAAAGGGCACACATTCCTAATATACAAAGAATTCCTACAAACTGATAGGAAAAAAGACAACCTAATAGAAAAATGGGCAAAATATATGAATAGATATTTCACAGAAGAAACAAAAATAGCCAATAAACATTTGAAACAATATGCATCTTCATTATTTATTAGGCAAATGCAAATTAAAACAATAAATTACTGCTTTTTCACGTATCAGATCAGCAAAATTTTTGAGAATTCCAGTGTCAGCATGTGGGAGAAAGAACGCTTTCCTGTTCTTTCTTTTTTTTTTTTTTTTTTTTTTTTTTATAAATTTATTTGATTTATTTATTTTTGGTTGCGTTGGGTGTTCGTTGCTGCATGCGGGCTTCTCATTGCCGTGGCTTCTCTTGTTGCAGAGCACGGGCTCTAGATCGCGGGCTCAGTAGTTCTGACGCACGGGCTCAGTTGCTCCGTGGCACGTGGGATCTTCCCGGATCAGGGCTCGAACTCATGTCGCCTGCATTGGCAGGCGAATTCTTAACCACTGCACCACCAGGGAAGCCCTCCTGTTCTTTCTTGGTACAACATTTGGGGAGGAGAGTTGGTATATTTTTACGTGGATGATTGTAGGTTTCTAATTACTATAGTATTTGTATTCCATTGAATACATTTAAAAGAAAGATGTAATAATTTTATTTTAAAATGTCAATATTTCTAATAAAATTTTATTCTTTGCAACTGTTCAAAGTTCTGATGAAACTTTTACATGTCAACTCTAAAATGGAGGTACATGGATTGGGGACATCCTTTTTGCAAAAATGTTTGAAGACCACAAGCATTCTCTCTCTCTTCTGGCTTCTGAAATTATCACCCTGTTACTACCAAAATTGACCTCTACCTTTTTAGACCCAAAGGACATTCAGACATCACCTCACTTGATTTCTCTTCAGTGTTTGATACTGTTAATCACGTCCTCCTTTTTGAAACTGGCTTAACTTGACTTTAAACCAACTCTCTTACTCTTTTATTACACTTTTATTTATAGGATGTTTGGTTTTGCTTGGGTGTGTGGAGGGTGGAGACTTCAAAGAGAAACTATTTCTGGAAATTTTATTGGAATTTCTGTTGTGCTTTCTTAAAGTTTTGGCAGGATTTCTCCTAAACTAAGGGAAGGCTGTCTTACCAGTTTGCGGATCTCCTTGATCCCATCTTTTTTAAAAAAAAAAACTTTTTAAAAAAAAACTTTTTTAAAAAATTTATTTACTTATTTATTTATTTTTGGCTGCATGGGGTCTTCATTGCTGCACCTGGGCTTTCTCTAGTTGCAGCGAGCAGGGGCTATTCTTTGTTGTGGTGTGCAGGCTTCTCATTGCGGTGTCTTCTTTTGTTGTGGAGCATGGGCTCTAGGCACGCAGGCTTCAGTAGTTGTGGCACTCAGGCCCAGTGGTTGTGGCACACAGGCTTAGTTGCTCCGCAGCATGTGGGATCTTCCTGGACCAGGGGTGGAACCCGTGTCCCCTGCATTGGCAGGCAGATTCTTAACCACTGCGCGACCAGGGAAGTCCCTTGATCCCATCTTTAATCAGCTTGCAGAGGAGAGGAGTTTCTTTATAGGCCCTAGACTGGGGCAAGCTTAGGCCAAGCTATCAACACCCACACCCCTGCTTCCTCACCAAATAGAGTGAAAGCGTCTGAGTCCTCCTGCCTGTATTTCTCAACGATGCTCGGTGTTTAAGGACACATTCATTCTGCCTGGGTCTGGAGCAGCCTCTAGTGCTGTTGCCCATCAGAGGTATTACTGGGAGGCAAGTCTTGTGTTGGTAGCCTGGGAACAGGATAAAGTAAATGAGTTCTGCTTCAGCAGAGCACTCCCAGGGAGCGACTGTCACATGACCGATTGGGTTGGTCCATAGGAGAAGCCTGAAGGGTTTGGATAGGTCCTTGTTAGGGGGTCAGAATTGTCAGTCCAGCCTCCAAGATCCTCTCCCAAACACCATATCACATGGAATTATTTAGAATAGGCCCAGCTTCCCAGGTTGGCTCTTGCCATGGAAACTTCGATTATCTGAGAGCGTTTCCCCATGAGGTTTTTCATGTTCTAAGGGGAGTTACTTGCCCTTAGATCTATGACTGGTAGCTGTGATGCTCACCTTTGAGGGCTTTTGAGTGGCCTTACCCCCAAGTTCCTAGGCCCAGCCCAAACACTGTAGGACTCATCAGAACATCAGCTGTCCCTTCCAGTTGTGGGTGGACATAAGATACTCCTTCCCTCGTCAGTGAGACTCAGCGTACAACTGGGGATCAACACCAGGGTGTTGCACGCCTTGCCTCTCACAGTAAGAGCCCGGTTATTCTCCCCAAATTACAAGCCTGCCCTAAAGCAAAGTATCCAACAATTTTAATAAATGGAGTAGCCTAGGTTGGAGGGGATGGGGAGTGCAAACTGTAGCAATCCAAAATGAAAGCTGAAAAAAATACGTTTTCTGTCTTTTGCTTTTTTATTTGGTTTATCAGTTTTACCGTACAAGAATTTTAAATTCCATACTTAATTAAATTATTTATTTATTTAAATTGCTTATTTATTTAAATTTAATTTGATCATCAAGTATACATATCTTCTCTTTTTTGATTTCTGGGTTTCCTACCTTGCTTACGAAGCCCTTTTTTACCCTGAAGTTACACAACTATTCTCCTAACTTTTCTTCTAATGCTTTTTTATCACCTTTCTTTAACCTATGGAATTTTTTTTGCATAGTATAATACAGGGCCAATTTTATTTCCTTCCAAATGCATAGCCAATAATGCCAGCACTATTTGTTAAATTAACTATACTTTCCACTGAATAGAAAAAAAAAGTCAGGTCTACTTCCGAACTATTATGATCCATCCAATCATCTATTTGTCTAGTCCTATACTACAATAATATTGTTTATTTTGAATTTTTTGTTTTTTTAAGTCATATTGTTCTGATTCAGCAGCTTCAAAGTAAGTTAGTACCTGGTAAGGCAAGTTTCACCCTCCCACGTTTCATACACACACACGCACGATTTTGTTTTGTTTTATTTATTTTATTTATTTTTTATTTTTGGCTGTATTGGGTCTTCACTGCTGTGTGCAGACTTTCTCTAGCTGCAGCAAATGGGGGCTACTCTTCGCTGTGGTGCATGTACTTCTCATTGCGGTGGCTTCTCTTGTTGCAGAGCACAGGCTCTAGGCCAGCTGGCTTCAGTAGTTGTGGTGCATGGGCTCAGTAGTTGTGGCTCACGGGCTCCAGAGCGCAGGCTCAGTAGTTGTGGCACATGGGCCTAGTTGCTCTGTGGCATGTGGGATCTTCCTGGACCAGGGCTCAAACCTGTGTCCCCTGCATTGACAGGCAGATTCTTAACCACTGCACCACCAGGGAAGTCCACATGTACAGTTTTAAAAGCTATTCTTGGACACTTGATTTTCCATATAAACTTCTAGATATTTTAACCAGTTTCCCTTAAAAAATAAAATAGGAATTCCACTAAATTTATAGAAATTTTACTAAGATTGCGTTTTAATGAAATTGTCCTAATAGCCTGAAATTTATTTGGACCCTGTTCTATAAACATCAGTAAAATCTTTTATGATTCTTGCACTTTTGTTAAATGTATTTTCAAGTATTTTTTATAGTTTTGTCATTAAAGTGGAAATGGGATAGTTTCCATTTCTATTTTTTAAAATTATAGTTAATTTACAAAGTTGTGCCCATTTCCATTTTTAACTAGCTATTGTCAGTGTAGAAAATGCTTTTTATTTTTCTATATATACTTTGTATCCAGCCAGCCTCCCAAATTGTAATATTACAAATTCAAGTATTTCTTTTACTAAACTGAGTTTTCAAAGTGTAAAATTATATAATCCATAAATACAGATATTATTTCTTCTTAAATGTTTATGCCAGCAAGTCATTTGATGAAATCCAATAGCTGTTCTGAATAAAAACTAAGTGAATTAGTGAAATAAGAGAAGGAAATTAAAGATGATAAAGACAGTTTACTAAAATCAACAGCAAATTTCATATTACATGGTGAAATGTGGAAGCATTCAGCATATTAGGAACAAACAAAATACTTTATCACCACTATTATTCGGCACTACTTTGGAAGTCTTAGCTAATGCAGTAAGATGAAAAAATGAAATGATGTAAACATTCTCTCCTTTAAACCCTTCATGTAATGAATGACATTAATAGATTTGCTTATGTTGAATTAGCTTTGTAAGGCTGTATCTTCTCTTGATAAACTACAGAACTTGACTTGCTTATATTTAAGACGTATCTATACTCATAAGTGAGATATCTATAGTTTTCTTGTACTATCTTACCAAGTTTTTGCCAAATGGAAAGTAAAATCAAGAGTTTTTTTTGACACATAAAAAGCTCTACATAATTAACGTATACAACTTAATGAATTTGGAGATACGTATACACCTATGAAACCACTAACATAATCTATGCCATAAACTTACCCATCACCTCCAAGTTTCCTCCTGCCTTATTATTTTTTGTCATAAGAACAATTAACATAAAATCTACCCTCTTACCAAATTTTAAAGTATCCAGTACAGCAGTGTTAACTACAGGCACTGTGCTGAACAGTAGATTTCTAAGATATACTCATCTTTTATAGCTGAAAATTTGTTTTTTGTTTTTGTTTTTCGTTTTATTTCAGTTGCGGCACGCGGGATCCTCGTTGCGGCAACGCGGGATCTTCGTCGCGGCATGCAGGATCTTTTAGCTGCGGCATGCAGGAATCTTTTAGTTGTGGCATGCAGGCTCTTAATTGCAGCATGCAGGATCCCGGACCAGGGATCGAACCCGGGCCCCCTACATTGGGAACATGGAGTCTTAACCACTGGACCACCAGGGAAGTCCCGAAAGTTTATTTTTTAATGGAGATTTTTTTTTTAATGCTTTTTGTTGTTAAGATGGAGAATGGAACATGTTTAAATGCTGATAAAAGGATGCAGTAGAGAAGTTGAAGATAAAGGAGAAAAGGGCTAACTGATGGTGTGACATTTCAGAGGTGAAACGGATCCACAGAATAAGAGGGTTAGAAAAACGACACCTGAATTTTGACCGAATGGAAGGGATTCAGATCACTTAGATTTGGAAGTTTAGTGGCCGGAAGTAAAAGAAGTTCCATCTTATGACTTCTACATTCTCTACTATAACACTACTTATGTTCAAATATATTCTCATTTATTTATTTATGGATTTATACATAGCTATTTCAAAGAGCAAATGTTGCCAGTAATTGAGATATTTCTGCATGTTATACATATATCTATTTTTCACAAAATTCTGTGAGGGCTTGTAAACAAAAATTTCACCTCCCACTACCAGCACTCAATCTCACAAGCAAACAAAACCTATGAAGCCTTAAAACAAAATCAGACAAAAAATGTTGCTGTCATTAGCAGAAATTAAGCAGAAATTTTATTTCCAAGCTCTTCAAAGATTATAACAAACACATATAAAGTAATCTTTTAAGTGTCCCAAATTAAATCAAAGGCACATCATCAAAGTAAAACACTTGTGACATTGAGAATTCATTTAGGTTGTAATATTTTCACATCACTTTTTTTTTAATCATTTGCAATATTCTGTAGATGACATTTAAACATTGTTTTAAAGACATGAAATAATTTAGTATTTTTTTAAAGTAAAACCACCATTATAAAATAGAGAAACTTAAGAAGACAAAGATCAAATCTGCTTCATATACAGGATGGGGCAATCTAATACACAACGCAACATTAATTCTTTCAAACAAGTTTGCTAAGAAACAGCTCCCATATTTAGTGTTAAAAATAAAACAATCTTCTCATTTAGAAAAATCAAGACATCATTTGATTAATAAAGCCCATTCTTCCCCAATTTTATACTTGCTTGTCTTCATTTAGAAATTATAAATTCATGAGAAAAGAACAAATTTTGTTATGGTATAAAAATCTTAGTCGGGAACAACAAATTACAAATATTTAATTTTTTTAACAAACAATACTGTTTTCCTTCCAAAAATGTAAACATCTAGTAAATAAAACATATGTAACATTCCAGGTATAGAAACGTTAGTAATTCACTTAATGAAAGAGGTGTATTTTGGTATATTTGGTGGTAAGGTTTTTGTTTAAGTATAAAGCACTTCAACAAAGAACCAGGCCATTATTTTTTAAAATCTACTCCTTCACCCAGTTTCCTTGAGTAGAAACTCATAAATTTCCATAGAATTTTGGCTAAAGGACCAGGCCACAGGAAAGGTCCTGTGAAATATCTAAAAGTCATTTGGCTGGAGAAGTGCGTTCTTGAGATTTGGAGGCAGTCATTCATCACTTGGTGCTTGAAAGCATTCCTCGGCGGACTTCTTCCCTATTGGAAAGAGAATTTGGTAGGCTTTCACTTAGTAAAAGTTATACATAAAATTAACTAGTCATCGGGCTTCCCTGGTGGCACAGTGGTTGAGAGTCCGCCTGCCGATGCAGGGGACACGGGTTCGTGCCCCGGTCCGGGAAGATCCCACATGCCGCGGAGCGGCTGGGCCCATGAGCCATGGCCGCTGAGCCTGCGCGCCCGGAGCCTGAGCTCCGCAACGGGAGAGGCCACAACAGTGAGAGGCCCGCGTACCACAAAAAAAAAAAAAAAAAAATTAACTAGTCATCATTTCATAGGTCACTTTAGGGTTCTCAAAGAAGAAAGTAACATGTTAATACCAGAAAATCCAAACTACAACCATTGAATAAGTAGGACCCATGAAAGTGCTCTGTAAAAAGAAAAATGCTATGCCAGCAGAAGACTATTATTTTAATACCATAAATATGAACATTTTCCATTAAAAGGTACAATAGTACCTGATAGTATGATTACTTCCTTCTTGTTAATGTGAATAATTTCCTTTTCAAGTATATGAAAAAAGACCTAAGATGATTACTTCCTGTATAAACACCCCTTAGAACATGTAATTTGAAATATATTGGCCCCAAAAGACTCTAATAATTTATGCCCTGCCCTGCTCCCCCGCCTCCAAAAACAACAGTGAAAATGTGAATGAGACACCGTACAACACACTAGAATCCAGGAAATTTATTATAGGCTACCAAAGAGGTGTTTTCATTTCAAGAATAAATTTTTAAGGTTCTTTTAACCCTACTCACACTTTCCCCAGTTACTCCATTTCTTCCTCCATTAAAACATAGAAATACATTCTGAAAGCTTCTAGGAAAGAAATCACAGCTGGTGATGGGACCAAGTCTCCTCTGGAGAGTCCTTAGTTCCAAGAGTAACAAGTCAGTTGATAGCACCAAGAAACAAATCACAACTCCAGGATGGTGTAAGGACAGAGAAGATGGTATTGAGGTCAAGAAATTACTATTGGCCAGCTCAGTTCAAAAGCTCAAGTACACAAGGATATTAGCATCTCATGAGTTAGTGCAAAGAGCATTGAGACTCTTCTAATTAGATATATTCCACAAGTAGCAGATTAGAGTCATCCTTCAGGGAAAGTTGTGCATTTTGCTGGGTTTATTTTAATTCCCCCAAGAACGGTAGATATTTAAAACTCAGTTGCCCAAGTCCTTCGGGAAGCCCCATGATAATGCTATGGCCCCAAGACGGCCTGGTGTATCATTACTCACCAGTCTTCAGAGTAAAGCACAGGATCTGTGCTCCCGAAAGGGGTTGCTTCCGGCTGGAACACCTACCAGCAGGGCGTCCTTACAGGCATTCTGCATGCAGTACTGTTGAAGCTCTGCTGCCGCCTGAGAGACCTGAAACAAAGGGACAAGAGCTTGACACGCTGCTCACAGCCAGATCCATCCAGCAGTCACTTGAGACTCTGAAAAATGATCATACAACCTGACAAAGGTCATACTTTGTGCAACCTCCAAGAGTCTTTTTTGCTGAAAGTTCTAATAATTGAACTCCAAAGAGGAAAGGTTACAATTTCTATAACCTTGATTTAGGGTATTTTTGGTTTAATGGCTTACTCAACAAAGGAAAGATAAAGCCGTATCTTTCATCCATTTAGAATCCTAGTTTTGAGACTGAATTTGAAATAAATAGCTTATCCTAGTGTGCCCTTTACAAATTTTCACTTATAAAGCATGCATTGATATATCCAGGTCTGCCATGTGAACAGACTATTTTAATGTTTACAAGGCTGGATGGAGCCTTATCTGGTCTGCTCAAAACAAGTGACGAGGTCCCTCCATCATGTTTGTCTTATTTTGGGGTTGTTTTTTTTTTTTTGCGGTACACGGGCCTCTCACTGCTGTGGCCTCTCCCATTGCGGAGCACAGGCTCCACACGTGCAGGCTCAGCGGCCATGGCTTATGGGCCCAGCCGCTCCGCGGCACGTGGGATCCTCCCGGACCGGGGCACGAACCCGCGTCCCCTGCATCGGCAGGCGGACTCTCAACCACTGCGCCACCAGGGAAGCCCTCCATCGTGTTTTTGAAGCAGAACAGCTTATTGGTTAAGAGTGCAGTCTCTGGACAAGTTACTTAACTTCTCAGTACCTGTTTTCTCATCTGTGAAACGTATTTAGTAACAGTGCCTACCTTCCTGAGTTGATGTAATAATTAAATGAGTTAATGCAAGTAAAACACTTAGAATAGTGTTGACACTAATTAGCAATCATTTGTGGCAGACTGCAGAAACAGTCACAATATTTTGCAGCTCCTACCACCAAGAAGTAAAGTCTTTATCCACCCCTTGAATCTGGGCTGGCCTTGAAACTTACTTTGACCAGGACAATGGCAGAAATAATGGGCAAGTTCCAAGCTTAGGCCTCAAAAGCCTTTGCAGCTACTTCTCTTGCTATGGTTGCAACCGTAAGACCACCATCAAATGAGCCCAAGCTAGCCTACTGGAGGTCTTGTGGAGGAGAACCAGTCAGCCAAACCCCAGCCACCTGCCTACTAACCTCCAGACATATGAGTGAGGCCATCCTAGATCATCCAGCCATCAGCTAACCCTCCATTTGATGGCAGATGCACAGAGAGCCCAGCAAAGACCAACAGAACTATACAGCTGAGCACAGCTTAAACTGTTGATCCAAGAATTGCGAGTTTATAAAGGTTGTTTTAAACCACTAAGTTTTGAAGAATGTATTAGGCAGTATTGACACTATATTATTCTACCTTTCTTCTTAGCGTCCATTTGATGGATATTTGTACTTGGAGGCTTTCCTTGCTTTCCATTTTTCTTGTACTGAAAAAGTGTTTTGTATTAAAATCTCACCCATATTGTACAAAAATGTTCCGATTGCGGTTCAAGTATTACTACTAATTTGTGTTAATTTTCCAAGCTTCCAAATAACTGAAAAAATCGATTCCTTAGGTGTCAGTTACTATCTAGTTTCTAGAACACTTTAGGAATTTTAGTTTCATTAATGTAATGACAGTTTATATCATATAAACATGTAATATAATGTTGCCAAACTAATGTTTAAGCTTGCCTTTCCCTCAACAGAAGTTCTGACATTTTCATGTTAATTATAATTGGAATTACTGATTATATATATACGTTATTAATTCAAAAGAAATTTGGAACCAATTATGCTCATACTTATTATCTCAGCTTCAGAGGGAACGAGTGAAGTCCACACATGATGGGTGGAAAGAGACTGTCTCCCAGGACTCCCAGAGAAATGGGACTAACTGCACCCTAGCCTAAAGAACATGTCAAAAAGTTAAGGTGAGGGATATGCAAAGCAAATGAGAGAAGAGTAAAGTGGTCAGCATTTCTCTAGCACTTTGAAGGGAAAAACTCTGGCCTGGGAGAATACAAGCCCAAACCCTTAGAAGTTGTATCCTCCCAATGGAGGTGGGATAATCCCTACCCAAATCATATGACTTTCCTTGGTTTGAGCCCAGGCTGACCCATCAACTTCTGAGAGACTTCTCCAAAGCAAAGAAGGGGTCCTTGGAAGGATACTGAGCACTGAAGCACTGGGAAGGGGTGCCCTCCATCATATGCTAAGAAACTGGTATTCCGGTTTATTTACCAGTTAGCAAGTCTGTGAAAGAGAAGACGTCTCTGGGTGTGCTGAGAACTTCCATCCGTCACTGAACCCTGATATGAGTCAAACCAGACCCTGGAAGGTTGTGACTCCCTAAGGTGCTGCCTGAGAAAAGCCCTGCCAAGCACCCCAAACCATACTCCCATGAGGACACCCTGCAAATAAGCTTATTGTCTGTGTGACTTTGAGCTATTCACTTGACTTCTCTGTGGCTCAGTTTCACCATGTGTAACTACTTTTTAAATGTAGATAAGAATACCTTCCCCAGCTACTGCACAGGGTAGGCAGGCATCTGGCTCACAGTTTTTCTTTCCACTTCAGGTCCCCACATCATCTTAAACATTTCCAACAACCCTAGTTTCATCTCCCTGAGCTCCTCTCTTCAAACAACCTTCTCCTCAACAGCAGTAGTTACAGCCAATACCTGTAACTGCTCCACATCTGTAATTTCACACTCCAACATCCTGCCTTCCGATCACAATCTCTCCTGCCCATCCAGGGTGCTGCTTCCTTTCTCCTCACTACACCTGCTCTTTAACCTCAGGGGGAACATCTCTTCCTTTTTTGTCTGGCCCATCACAGGGAGGCTGGCTCTGTTCCTTCTCCATTCAGCCTGGGTTCAGCCTCTTTCCGGCCAGACGCTCAAATTCCTTGCTCTCCACTCCCATTTCTATCTTTCTGGCAAAACTCCCCCGCTAACCCACTACTTGGATCAACTACCATTCACCTTGGGCACTCAGATTCCTGGGCAGCCAAATACTGCTGGAGACGAAAAAAAAAAAAAAAAAAAAGTAGGACAATCAATCTCACAGTAGCTGGGTCTTCAGAATCACAAAGTGTCTATGATTGTGCCTGCTAGGGGGTCCTCTCCCATTCCCAACAGCACTCTCTCCCTCATCTTCAGCGCTTGTGACACCGTAAGTTCCCTTTTTTCTGCCTTAAAAGAAAACTTGGCCTCCTATTTCACAAAGAAAATTGTCATCATACAAGGTATTAAGGCCTTATCTGGAAACATCTATGTTAACACATATCCTTCCTCCTTTCTTCCTGCCTCAGAAGGTGCGCCTCCAACCCCAGACCCCCTTAGACAGACTACCTGTCTCTACCTCCAGTTCTCCTTCTCCATTTGTTTCTCCCCCTCGACCTAAAAATACAGTGTGTTCCTTCCTCTCAACCTCAAAATACAACTTTTCATTTCCTAAATTAAAAAAAAAAAAAGGTTTCCTCTTTAAAACCAGATTTTTTTTTTCAAAAAAGTCTTTCTATCCTATTACAAATTAGATTCGGCACCTACTACTACATGTCACTGAAACCTCTTCTGCATCCCACAGCTCTCTCTCTACCTTGTTTTAGAATCAATTACATCAATTACTCTCTGAAATTATTTTATTTATTGGTTAGTGTGTTTATTGTTTATCTTCCCCACTAGAATGACGTTTTCTCAGTACCTAGAATAGGGCCTGGTACAAAGAAAAGGCACTACTGAGGTCCACAGACTATCGCAGCAGTGTCCATTCATTCACACACACATTCTACAAATAATGCTATATACTAGTTGGTAAACACAATTACACATCAGATGCTTTTTAATCAACTGACTAAACACTGGACACGTTGACTAAGCCTCAGAATTGTGAAAACCCCTCCTTCCTTGCTTCAGTACCCTTGCTTTCCCTTGCTTCCCTTCTCGCGGGCATCTCTTTCGGCGGGTCCCTGGGTTCCACACTCTGGTCACTTCCTACAGCTTTCACTCCTATACGTTCTCTCAGCCTCGTTCTCTGAGCTTCGGCCCAGGTAGCCAAACACCTCCCGGGCATCCCCTCAAAGTCCACATATCCGAAACTTTCGCATCATCTCTCCTCCTTACCGTAGCGAATGGCAACGCCATCCATCCTGTCACCAGGCCAGAAACCCGAGCGCCCTCCTCCCCCCTCATCCTATCAACCCATCACCGAGGCCCATCCATTCAGTCTCCTCCGCAGCTCTGGACCCCATCCTCCCGCACCAGCCAAGCCCGGGGGGGCCACCAGCACGTCGCCCGCATTCCTGGTGTCCTCGCGTCCGTCGGGCACCCCGAGTCATTGTCCCCATCACTAAAACGTGACCGTGCCGGGGCTCTCGGTCCCGGACCGCCCTCGCGGGGACAGGTGCGTTTCTCCCGGGCGCCAGGGTCCGGACCCGGCCCTGCGCGGACTCCCGCCGCCCGAGGCCGAGCCGCGAGCCTGGTCGGGCGCCGTCCTCAGGGCCGCCCACAGCGTCCGGCCACCCGGATCGCGCTCAGGCCGGCCCCGCAGCTGTCCGCCCGGGCGCGGCCTTCTCCTCCCAGGCCCGCGGACGGCCGGGCGGTCTCCGCACCCCGAGGCCAGACGCCGGCGCGGGCCTCACCTTGATTCTCTCCACGCCGGCCTCCAGCTTGAGCTGCTCCACCAGGCGCTGCAGGGCGCTTACGCTAGCCCCGGAAGACATGGCGGCGGCCTGAGCTCCGAGCAAGTGAGCGAGCCGGTGGGCGGGCGGAGACGCGAGGCCCCGAGGCCCAGCGCCGCCCCGGGGCGGGGAAGCCGCTGCGCCTGCCCCGCCGCCCGCCGGCCGCTGCGCCTGCCCCGCCGCCCAACGGTTGCTCCCGGCCTCGCCCGGCAGCCGCTCCCCTCAGTGGCAGGCGCAACAGGTAAGCGAAACCTTGGGGTCCCGAGCTGACGGACACCTAACTCTGCGTTCTAAGCCGGGAGGGCGCCTGCGTCTACCCCTGGCCCCCGAGCCGCGTCGCGGGGCCCACACAGGGCGCCCACCTGCACATCGAAGCTTCTAGGAGGAGCAGGAGTGGGTGTGGGGGATGGAAAAGGAGAAGACGCTCTCCTGGAGACTCGGAACTGTGACTGCGTGTGGATGGAGCAAGGTGTGGAGCGAGTGGCAGAAATAAGGGGCCACGTGTGAAGGCTTCGAAGCCCTGCGAGGGAGTTATCCTCGGGTAGGTGAGGACGGTCGATGGGGTTTCCATGCAACAGAAACAGGTTTCTGCGTTAGCCTGTGACTGTGTGACGGGAATCCTAGCGGTTCGGCAGGGTCAGTAAAGTAAGAAGGGTAAAATCGCAGGCCCTGACATATTTGCAGAACATACAGAAGAAAATTAAATTCAGCCCCCCTCACTCCCGTCTCGCCGTTCAACTGTAACCATTGTTTCTCTTGTGCTGCATTTTTTTTATAGTGGACATTAGTGTGTTTCACAAAACTGGCATCATTACTATATGTAAAACGTGGTTTTTGTTTTTTTTTAATTAATTTATTTTATTTTATTGTTTATCTTTGGCTGCGTTGGGTCTTCGTTGCCGCACGAGGGCTTCCTCTAGTTGCAGAGAGTGATTGCTACTCTTCATTGTGGTGCGCGGGCTTCTCATTGCTGTGGCTTGCCTTTGTTGCGGAGCACAGGCTCTAGGCGTGTGGGCTTCAGTAGTTGTGGCAGGTGGGCTCAGTAGTTGCGGCTCACCGGTTCTAGAGCACAGGCTCAGTAGTTGTGGCACACAGGCTTAGTTGCTCCACGGCAGGTGGGATCTTCCTGGAGCAAGGCTCGAACCCGTGTCCCCTGCATTGGCAGGCGGATTCTTAACCGCTGAGCCACCAGGGAAGACCCAAACGTGTGGTTTTTGTTGATTTTGTTTTTCACTTAATGTATTATGAATATTTCCTGATTATTCTTGTGCGCCATTGTATTTGTTAGAACCCACTTAAATTGAGTAATGCAAAAAGGTAATACACTGGCTTGTGTAACTCAAAAGCCCAAGGACTTTAAAGTAATGGGTTTAATTGCCCAAATAATAGCTGTAGGGCTCTCATTTCTCCATCTCTTGGCTCTGCTTTTTCTGAGTGTTGGCCTTGTTTTTTTCAATGGTAAATAGACTCCTTCTAGTGCTGCGAAGGAAAGTTTTATTGCCCCGGCCTAGGAACCCCAGGAGCAGAAGCACCTCTTTTCTGTCTTTCTAATTGCTGCAGCAAAAATCCCCATAATGGACCTCACTGACCTTATTGAGTCATGTGTCCACCCCTGAACCAGTCGATTTGAAGGCAAGGGTTTGTGTGGTGTTGGAATGCCCGGATTAGCTGCCCCTGGCCGAGGGCAGGATGTGGGCTGGGGTCAGCCCCACCTCTAGTGGGCCCTGTGGTGTGCCACCCAACTTCCCATTTAGGACCAAGGCATTCATTGCCCCACCTGCCGGGAGTAGCAGCAGCTGATGCCTCTCAGCTGAGTCCCTCCGGAAACTGCCCTTAGCCCGAGAGCCACCCCTCCCAGGGTCATCTCTCATCCAATGACGGATGTGTGGGATGCATAAGATCTGCACCCCAACCCCCTTGCCTCAAGCTGGCACAACAGTGAAGGATGATGGCAGCTCAGAGCTCCCCCTGGGGTCATCTGAGGCCTTTATGGCAGCTGCCTCACAGTTCGGTGCCTCCCTCTGCCTAATCCCCAGTTCCTGGACTGCCCTACAGGTGTTGATCTTCACACTCCGCAACAGACTTTCTGCATGAAAATCTCCATCTCAGAGTCTGTTTCTCTGGGGAACCCAAACTAAGACACCCACCCAAACCATATGGACTGAAAGGGGAAGATCAGCTCCCTAAAGGAAAACCAGGATGCTGATACTAGAAGGGGGCGGGGGGAGTCAAAGAAAAGATCTGCTCTTCAGCTACTATTTTTAATGACTGCATGATATTCCCTTGTACAACTGGGTCATAATTTATTTACCTATTGCCCTATTAGTTAACACTGTGGTGGCCACCTTAAACATACAGCTTTGTGTATGTTTTTTATTTCCTTATGATGCATTCCTAAAAGTGGAATTGGTGGATCAAAGAATATAAAACAGTTTTTAAAACTTTTCCCTTCTTTATCCTCCAGAAGGTGGTAGCAATTGCTATTTCCACCAGAAGGCTGCCTGTTTCTCTGCACCCTCACAGTTCTGTATTGTGGTTCTTTATCCCTAAAAACCTAATAGATGAAAAATGGTGTCTTAAGTCTTTTAGATGTCTTAACTGTTGAGGCTGCACATTTCTTCTATTCCTTTTGTGAGCTATGTGTTCAATCTTTGAGGTGTTAAAGAGTTTTTCTTATCTCATGACAAGAGCAGATTAGCAAATTTTAAAGCCCTCTCCCGTGGGCTCCCTCACCACAAAGAACGTATATTCTTGTCAAAACATGAAAGTACACGTTAGAAACGTGACTAAATTGGTGACAGAATAGAAAAGTTGTGTGTCAGAAAGATGAGGCAAAGGACTCAGAGCAAAGATATAGACTGGAAGGATCAGGAAAAGCTCATCTTAGATGATGAGACCTAGACCTTGGAAACATGTGTCCTGCAGATGGCAGAAAGGAAGAGGGAAAGCAGGGAGAACCGGAGGCCATGCACACGTGGAATGAATTCGTTAATGAATAAAAGAAGGCTCTAGTGAGTAACAGAAAAGTCACAGAAAACTTCATAAGAAACAGGAGTTTGCGGCAGCGGGGTAGCCACGTGGTAAGACATTTTAGGAATATTAATCTGGGATGAGGATAGAAAATGAACTGAAGCTGGGGAGACAAGATGACTTCAATAGTAGTTTTGTCTTTTTGGTGGAGTGGCTGGATCGAGGCCCTAGAGAGGACTGTGAAGGTGGGATGGAGAACAAATTCAAGAGACTAAATCAGTAGGACTTCATTGTAGTTATGAAATGCAAAGGAAAGTGGGCAGAGGCTTCTGAAGCAGAGAATAGGTGAGATCTGATGCCTGTAACAGAAATTAGGAAACAGGACTAGGTTTGAAGGTAGGAGCGAAGAATAAGGATGAGTTTGGCTTAGGAGAAAGTAAGTCTTCAACTGTACTGCTTCGTGCCTCTAGGCTGCTGAAAATGTTTAGTGGCAGATGTTGATGTGGGAGACATCTGCACAACCTAATGGTAGCTGAAGAAATGAAATGATCTCTAGTTAGAAAAGGGGGCTTCGGGGTTGCCCACGGTGAGGAAACACCCAAGGTGATACTTGTGTGTCAGCCGTGAGGTAGCAGAAAAGGTCTAGGAGTGTGCCCATCTCCCTCCTTCGTGCCCGATCACACCCACCACCCTGCTTGCTGCTGTATGATTGATGGTGCTTTTCTTGGAGAGAAGTGGTCTGGCTTTGAAAGAAACAGCCAGGTTTTAGCATGCAGCCTCCTGCAGTGATCCATGGACAGGCAGGCTAGGTGCCACTTGTTAACGGAGGGCTGAACATCTGTGCTTTGCTTTATACGTCACCAAAATGTCTTCTCATCCATTATTTTTGCATCGTGGAACTTCAGGGTGGAAAGAGACCTTCAGATAAGGTAGTCCATTCCCAATTTTAGAGACGAGGAAACTAAGGCCCAAAGTGACTTGCCTAGTATCACACAAAGTGGGAGGAAAAGAACTTCCATTTTAGCTTTCAACAGAAGTCACTGCTCACCTGGAGGCCTAGAGTCTGTCGCCACAGATGCAGTTATTTCCAGAGCTCTGAAAGGTGAGGCATGGGGACAGAGTATCCTTTCCTCCTCACCCCAGCGAAAATGCACAGGTCACCAGTATATTATTTTAGAGAATTTGTTACCCATTTATTTCTTGGTTAAGATAAAAACTTATAAATTTCCACTGTTTCTAAGAGTCTCAGTACTTTTGAGAAATGTCAGTATCCTTGTAAAGACAAACATTTCATTTGTTTCCCTGTTGTGATCTATAATTCTTCACTCCTGACATGTATTTTGTCACCCTTTTACTAACAGTAGGTTATTTTTCCAGAAAAGCAGCTTTAAATCACTCTCTCCATAAAAATAATGATAAAATGGGAAGGTGTTTCTGCTACCTTCAGTTTTCTCAAAAAGAAACAGGGAAACACATTAACAACTATATTTAATGTGACACAGTATAATGTACCAAAAAAAATCATTTCACTTCCTTCTACCCATTGCATTATTTTTAGAACTTAATGACTCAGGAGTGAAAGATTCACCAACAGGTGTGTGGATTCAGCTTCTCTGGAGAGATTTTTACAGGCTGCTTGAGACTTTGAGAGGCAGTGTGACTTAGGGCTACTTGACGTTCTTTTGAGCAGCCATTCCAGGCATGCCTCTGTATCTCACTGGAAGTGTCCCTTCTGTAAACGTAGGCCTTGAACTAGTGAGTAGCAGATTATTCTATTCGCTCTGAAAGTTCTTTCTTTCCCGAGTTGTCATCTCAGCTGCTTCACCTTGTACCCCAGGGTACAACAAGGGGCAGGCGGCTGCTTTTAAGACACACAATTCCAATCCTAAGGAGCATCACTTTTTCACTCTAGCACAGTACTCTGCACAAAGTAAGGGGTTCAAATACCTATTTAAATAATAAAGAAACAACGGGTTTGTAATCATCACTAAACACTCCATTACCATGGATTTTAACAAACGAGACTCTTTCCTATTCCCTCTGAAGCATTAATATATGCTAGCCATTTTACCCCATCTTATTTAATTCTCACGATAATCCTGTGAAGTAGTTAGTATCCCTACTAACTATTAGAGACGAGAAATGAGGTTCAGAGGTTAACCTGCCCAAAGTCAAACTATTCGTTGCAGAGCCAGGAACCAAACTTTGGTCTATCCGGCTGCAAAGCCTGAGCCATTCCCCTGCATCCTGCTCCCTCTTCTTGAGGTTATAAAAGGAGACACTGTCAAATGGGAGGAAGTTTCTTCATCCACTAATGAAACTGGGGAGGAGTCTGTAGGAAATCCCATACGTCACTGCTGTAAGACTATGTGATCCACTCCATACATAATTGTCAAGGATACTCTGAATCCGTTAAGAAACTGATTAAAGTTTATGACAAATCATATAGGCTTTTTACTTAAATACTCATAACATTTCTCAGTTGCAGGCAATCTAATCTCCTTCAGACCCTAAACCTATGTAAATTCACAGGCTTATAGATTTTTAAGTCCTAATTATCTAAAAAGATCCCCTGGGGCTTCCCTGGTGGCACAGTGGTTGAGAGTCCGTCTGCCAATGCAGGGGACACAGGTTCGTGCCCCGGTCCAGGAAGATCCCACATGCCGCAGAGCGGCTGGGCCTGTGAGCCATGGCCGCTGAGCCTGCGCGTCCGGAGCCTGTGCTCCGCAACAGGAGAGGCCACAACAGTGAGAGGCCCGCGTACCACAAAATAAATAAATAAATAAATAAAAAGATCCCCTCATTTCACAGATGAGGAAACCAGAAAGGTTAAATTTGTTTAGCAAATTTTATTTAGTTATCAGGGGCTAGATTTGGCTTTAGCCCATATTTAAATGTGAAGAGTATCACACTTCTTAAATAAAATTAATTATAACTCGTCCGGGGCCTTCCCTGGTGGTCCAGTGGATAAGACTCCATGCCCCCAATGCAGGGGGTCTGGGTTCGATCCCTGGCTGGGGAACTAGATCCCACATGCATGCTGCAACTAAGAGTTCACATGTCACAACTAAGAAGTCCGCATGCTGCAGCTAAAAAAGAAAAAGAAATTCATCCGTACACAGCTATTTTGTATCAATACCAACATTTATCTGCCTCAGTTGCACAATTATAACTCAACAGAGACCATCTCTGATTTAAAGTCTTTAAGTAGCTAGACCTGTTCATACTAATGTCTAATAAAAGCTATTTCTCTTTAATTTCCACAGAACTTGCAGTATGGGGCTGGCACACTGGTCCATAATACTAGCTGCATGTTAGCTTAGCAGTTGGCTTCTACTCAAGGAAATATTTCCAATGTGTGGGTGTTAAAAGTTTCCTGCCATTTCAGTCCAAAAAAATCTCAAAGTAAATAAAACTACTGTTTTTCTAAACATAAATTCAGTAGTACTAAAATAGTTAATTCTATAAACTGAATTATTTTTTCATGTAACATTTTAAATTTCTGTATACCACTTGTAGTGTTTAAAATTCTACTCATGGCCCCTACTTGATAGATGTGTTATGAAACTGCAACCCAGGATTTGTAGAACTTGGAGAATTCATAAAGAAATAAGACCAGTGAGGGAAGGGTCAGTTTTAGAAACTGCTGTGAGGATATCTGACATGAATGTAAGTAACCCTAAAGGGTAATTTTAGCACAGACCTCAATTATAGGAGTGATAATAGAAAGCAATAAGCAGCTATGCTCTATAAACCCCTGAATTCCAAGCAAGGAGGAAATGGTGATAGCACTAAAATGAAGCACAAGAGAAATTTTCTAACTATAGTAGGGTTCTGGGATCCCCTACCCAGGATTCTTCTCCAAGTGTTTCTGAAATGGAGAAGCTTTTGGTTCTCTGGTGGGGGACTGGCAGAGTATGCAGATAGTAAAGATACCCAACATATGTGAACGACACTTGTGACACAACTAATTGCCCTTCCTTTCCTCCAGGATTTTGAAGCATAAAGCCATTTTGTTGAGGGAAGGGGAGAAGAGAATCATAGTCCTTCCGTTAAGGAGAGTCCATGCATCTCACCCATACAGGGACCATGATTCCAAAAGACCAACCAAACTTTTACCAAGTGAGCAGGCTGCCAGGAACAATTCCAGAAATAAGACTTCTATATAAAGACAGAAAGAAATACAGCAATCTAGCATATATGCAAAATAATATCCAAAGATACATAGTTTTTATCAGCCAACCTTTATGAACGCTAACGTAGTCAGTCCTCCTATTTTTCCTTATCACTAGGTTTTTTTGAAATACAGTTAATCATACATTTATTTGAAATTTTAACAGAAGGGCAAGAGCCTCCATTTCTTTCTGGTCTGCATAACATATGGTACCCACGTCGAACCTTAAGTGATGATGCTGTTGTGTGGCACGGGTGTGGTAACATCTCCACTGGGACAGGGGTTACTGACTGCAACCACAGCACTTTTCAAAGGCATTTACCTATGGTTTAGAGTTGGGCATTTGGGGTTTGAAGCAGAGCTTCCTACAATTTAGTACTGTAATTTCTCCACCCTCCCAAATAATAATGAATGCATAAAACACTTTCATCTGAAGTTTACAAAAATATAAATATTATATAATTTCAGAATTTTAGAGCTGCAAAAGGCCTTAGTGATAATCTGGTCAAACTCCTCCCCTAATTTTCTAATGAGGAATTGAAGCCTTCACTCACAGGCTAAATAACCCACCTCAGGCCTTTTGCTATGTTAGCAAGGATGGAACTCTTCCCTCCTGCATCTCTGTATGTGTCACATATTTGGGCTGAGCTCTTGAAAGGACTAGTTTACTTTGAATAGAAACAGACTCTGCATAGCTACTATGCTACACTTTTATGCTATGTCTTTTACAGTTATATAATGCAAAAGCAATATGTTAATCTTTGACTTAAAATGTCATACCAACAAACTTGTGATATATTGCAACCGTTTTATTAATATGATGGACTGGGTTATGTCTTTTAACAGGAGTATTGATTCACTACCATGAATGTGTTTCGATACTTTGCTGCAGTATCATACTTGATTCAGTCAAATTATGTGTGAATTACTTTCACTTTCACACGTATAAAACATTTACATTTCATTGTTTGATAGAACAGCACACAGCCATGCACCCCTTCTTTCTGGTTTATATGCATGTAAATATGCTCACATAAAATGTATTTTTCACCACTCAAGGACTTCATAATATATGAACTTTTCATGACACTATTTCTGCTCTTTTTTTTTTTAATTGAAGGGGGGTAAAACAATACTGTGGTACAAAAGACCTTCTTACAAGGTTCTTTCTGGAGAAGTGTTTGAGAATACAGTTATAGTCCTATAATGACTGTAATCAAGCTCATCCTACAAGGACATGAAGGTAGATTCACTCTCCTGGAGAGTTTCTGATCTTAGTAAGAATATTATGACTGGGGGGAGATATTATAAAGACAGTCCAGCAGAAGACTCTCCTAGAAAGATATTTTGAACATAAATCAAACCTATAATGACTGTCGTAAAGATGACATGATAGTTGAATAGTTTTGCTGAAGAAGTCTGTGTCTAGAAAGACACTCAAAAATGTAATTAAACGCTGTTATAATTTTTATGTTTTGTGAAACTAATAGAGGCCACGAAAGCAGAAAAATGTAGCACTATAACAAAATAAGGAAACACTTTTGAAGAATAAACACTTAACACGTAAAATTTTTAAATGGTATCTAATAAATTTTCATGTCAGATTTTTTAACCAAACATATAAAATTTTTAAATGGCAACTAATAAATCTTCATGTCAAATCTTTTAACAAAATCCACAAATTGATTATAAAAATTGAACAATCATAAATGTCTTATGTATAAAGTTTGAAGGGAAAGTTTAAATTTCTACATTATACTGTTTAATCAAATACTTGAGGAGTTTTAGTTACTGCTGAGGAACAGTCAGTACATTTCTAAAATAATTCAGTTATGAAAATAGTATCACAATTAAGGTTTGGCATAGTAGCATTCCAGCAATCTTCAGTCATCCACAAACATTAACCGTCCAGGCCCTTCATTCTTCATCCATCTCCTATATCTCTTCCATCTAGGATCATTTGCTAATCTTTTCTTTAGTTCCTCTTCTTGTTCCTGTTTGTAGACCTGTAAGTATAAATAACATAAACTAACTTGACAATCCAAAGAGAAACATTTGTCATTAGCTTTATGGCATGTTTATATTTTTCAAATATAACTTTAGGGAAAAGTTTCCAATGAATGTATTGGTTTGTCTTCTGAAGACCATGCACCTAAGATTACTAAGCAATTAAGCACTTTAATGTTCAATGTTAAATAAAAAAGAATAACTTGTGCAAGAACTAGTAATTTTTTTCACTGATTTCTGTAACCTGGAAATACATTCTTTTCCTCCTTGAAATCATATATAAGCTGAGTTTAAAGGGTTTAAACATTTCCTCTCTACGACTAATGTCCAATATTAAAGAGTCAACACTTTATTTTTCTAACATGGTACTCTGTAAATTTAACAGATGACTTTCAGTTTTGTTGATCCTAACCAAGGAACAAAGTGACCTTATAAATACATTTGTCTCCAAATTGAACTTACAACTAATTTTATCTTCAATGATAATTATTGGTTTTTCAAAATATTTTTAAAGTTCCCAAAGAAGGTTAAATAAACCACAGAGGTTAAGAACAAAGAACATCTTTCATTTCTATAACCTTTCATGTCTATCAGTTGAAGCTAAATGGACGTGTTTTCATAACCAGTTTCACAGCCACATCTAATTTCAGAAAGAAATTATTTTACTTCCAAATTTCAGGAAGTAACAACTAAGATAACCTCATGTAATAGCATGATAATTCAGCCCAGGATAGCACTCTATGACAGAGAGTTTACTGTATAGTGGGCAGCTTCAACTACTTAAAAGTGAAAACTTATCAAATAATTTAGGAGCTACCATGTTACCTTCCATTTTTATGTTCTTTGTAAGTAGGCTGAATATATCTACTTGCCAAATCATTCTGGCAATTCATAGTACAGTTTAACACAACAAATTAGACCATACTTTAAATTTTTAGCGTTAGTAAATTAAAGTATTTGAAGTTCATCTTTTTTTTTTTTGTGGTACGCGGGCCTCTCACTACCATGGCCTCTCCCGTTGCGGAGCACAGGCTCCGGACGCGCAGGCCCAGCGGCCATGGCTCACGGGCCCAGCCGCTCCGCGGCATGTGGGATCTTCCCGGACCGGGGCACGAACCCGTGCCCCCTGCATCGGCAGGCGGACTCTCAACCACTGTGCCACCAGGGAAGCCCTGAAGTTCATCTTTTAAAAAGACAAATTATAGGTTAAAAACCCACTGTTCCACTACTAAATATAGTCATACAGTCAACAAAAGTAAGATCTTTCTATATTTAACTCTTCAATTTCAGAAATTTGAGCACACTTCTGTGATCCCTTGTCACACACCTAGTTTTAAGTTGGTAAGGAAGGTTACAGTAATTACTCACCTCATAATTCTCCTTTATCCAAAGCTCCCGTTTAAGAAAAGTTTCTTTCTGATGATCTTCTAGACTATCAAACTGAGACTTTGACATCTTCATAGATTTACGTATGATATATAGTCTTTCTTCTTCCCCATATTCTTTGCCTTTGATGTTAAAATTATAGATCCACCGGCAATACCAGACTATATATGAGCACAGGTGAAAGGGAGCTAAGAGAATTTGAAACAGGAGAAGGTCACGGAACTGGGGTTTCTGATAGCCTCCCTTTATATCTATTTTACTTTTTATAATGTTCTTTATGATGTTCTCCTCCTCGTCGCGAATTTCCTCTTTGGACTTTTTGTTTCTGCCCTTCTCTTTGGCTTTTCTCAGCAATCCCTGCTGCTTGGCAATCTCCATGGCTTGGATACGGTACTTGGGCACCGTGGCCAGGTAGCTGATTGCCTTGTTGTAGCTGTTCCACCAGCTGAAAAACTAGAATATTTAACAAAGAAAACTGGGTCATTTTTATTACAAAATTCACCTTGGTGAACACAACCCCCCCCCCCGGGCCGCCAAAACCTATTCTGATTAAAAACAGGGACCTCAAAAATCTTACTCTCTAAGTTGAAGATACAGTTGAATAATGCCCATGTGGACACGGGATCTCCAGGCCTGAAAGTCAGATAAGCCCTGAGCTGAGCCAAAAAGCCACCGATTCTCTACAGGAGACACCCAGGATCAGAGGATGGATCATTGGAATCACATCACACCTGTTGATTTCACATCTTTACCATTTGACTCTTCCCTAGATCACAATTAAGAAATCCCTCTTCTTCTATTTTTTTTTAAGATTGCAGTCTACTTACTGGAGGAAGAATCGAATGGTAAAACTAGCTGGTGAGGAGTTTCTTTCAAACAATCCCTGGGTATAGACTCGGGCAACTCTAAACCATCTGCACATACCACAGTAACGCTCGTCACATTCTGAACTGAAAGATTCAAATATGTTTGAACTCTTTACTTATTTGGACAGGAAGACATTAAGTCACTTCATAAATATATTCAACCACAAAGGGTTTTATTATCAGAAAAAGTCCTACTCCTCATATAGTAACTCCACACATTTCAGCTATTTTACTGAATAAATACAGCAGTTGTACCAATAATATCTTGAAATATTATAGTAGCAATCTATTAGGAATAGCAAAAAAAAAAAAGTGATTAGGGTATTACATTATCTAAAACAGAAAAGTAAAGTTGCCCTTCCTCTCCCTGTTGAAAAGGCAACACTACAAAAGCTGATACGTTTAAAATATACAGCTTTAGGGCTTCCCTGGTGGTGCAGTGGTTGAGAGTCCGCTGCCGATGCGGGGAGCACGGGTTCGTGCCCCGGTCCGGGTGGAATCCCACATGCCGCGGAGCGGCTGGGCCCGTGAGCCATGGCCGCTGAGCCTGCGCGTCCGGAGCCTGTGCTCCGGCAGCAGGAGAGGCCACAGCGGTGAGAGGCCCGTGTACGGGAAAAAAAAAAAAAAAAAAGTATATATATACAGCTTTAGTTTTCAATAGGAATTCTTTTGTCATATCGATTGAATTTCATTTCTGGGAATTAAACTGGAGAAGTAATTCTGAAACTAGCAAATTGCTTCATTCTAGTCACTTGGCTTTCTTTTTTCTTCTAAAGGAGGATATGATAGGTGTGGTTAGTTGAGGAATAATAGTAGGGAAAACTCATTTCAGGCTAAACTTGTATTTCTGTGATATTTTAAAACAACATAAAAAGTTACTGTAGCACTTTTAGTCTATTTCAGTGGCTCTCATACTGAGCAGGAGTGCCCTTAGCCATCATGTGGAAATGTGTGAGACATTTTTGTTTGTTACAATGATGGCAAGCTCTACACTCCTGGCATTTGGCGGGTAGGTGCCAGGACTTGTTAGGCCATATTAAGGAGTTTGGAATTTTCCCCAAGTTTAATGGGAAATCATTGAAAAGTCCTATGAAGGTAGTTTGGTCCTCGAACAATACGGGGGGGGGGCACCACCCCGTGCAGAGTCTGAGTGCAGCATATGGTTGGCCGTCCGTATGCACGGCTCCTCCCTATCCTCCGATTCAGCCAACCTCAGAAGGTGCACTGCTGCGGGTCGGCACTGCAGTTAGTGAAAAGAATCCGTGTGTAAGTGGACCACTGCAGTTCCAACCCATGTTGTTCAAGGGGTAAATGATATGGTCTAGTTGGCATTCACTCTGGCTGTTATATGGAAAATACTCTAGAGGGGGTAAAAGAGAAAAAGATCTGACTTTTTTGTTTGTTTGGTTTTGACAGTTATATAATGACATTCATGATTTCTTAGATTGCCTGCCAACAAAGATTCCAATGTTATCTATTGGTTAAATAAATATTTTTCTAATATAAAAAATTAATCTCACCTGGAAGTAAAATTCTACAAAAAGGTACTTCTAGTTCAGTTTTAACGACTAGCACTAGCCAATGTGCACTCCTGCACATGCACGTAGATACACACATCCATCAATACACACCTGAAACACTGAAATAGCACACACACTGACCAAGATCACAACTCTCACATCCACTTTAGGGGCTAAGCGCCTGCTGTAGTAGTGGTAGTAATGGCTGTAGTACTCTTCTGGGTGATCCAGCATGTAATCATAATCTTTTCGAGTTTCTTCATCCTGTAAAATAACAAGATATCCAGTTTCATAGGACAGCTCATAAAATGGTCTTAGTTAATAATCTGTTAAAGTCAAATCTAGAATTTTGTAATTATGTAATCAATCTGAATAAAAGAACAAACTGTTAAAATCAAAAAATTTCCCATAATTCCTCAAAGGGACACACAAATTTGTTTCCAGAACTTTAATACTAGGTATAAAGCATAATAAAAAAATTTCCTCAAATTCTTGAGGAGTATTAGTCCTCCTGGAAAAAATAAAAACACTTCAGTAGCAATGAACCATGCCTTTTTAGCCCGTGCTGTGGTGCTAATAAGGAGGTCGCCGTGTTCTTATAATTTAAGAGCATGTTGACACCTACTCTCAGTAACTGTTGATAGAAAAAAAAGGAATGTTTATCTCTGTTGTATATATTCACAATCATTTCCCAACCTTGTATAGAAGGTTTTCTTTTGAAAGCAATGATTAAAACAACAAAAAAGTAGACAAAACCAGTCTATGCCCTCAAAATTGAATTATGCTCATCCCAAGGAAACATTAAGACATCGATGCAGTATAATGGTCAAAGTCTAGCTTTGTGATATCAGGCAAAAATTTTAGCCTCTCTGAGCCTCACTCTTCTTCACTTGTAACTTAGAGATATGAATAGCTGCCCTACTAATTTTACAGGGTTATTTTGTATATCAGATGACATACAGTATACAAAAACAGGTTAAAAATATGTAGTATTCACTATTATAACACATTTTCACAGCCCAGTTCATAAATAAGGTAATATATCGCTCTTTCTTAGTCATGCAAACATGTTGAAAAAATTATAGCATTCTGAAATGCTGCTCAAATGGTCACAAATAAAGCATTTCTTAAAACCTTCTCTAATTTTAACCAGTTTCTAAAAGGTATAAACGCCAATCTTTTACTGAGCTACATAGGTTGAAAAGCTACCAAACTAGGTTATGATTTGCTTTTTTTTTTTTAAGCCCACAGGAAACCTATTTTTCAGCTTGTCTTGTTTCCAAAAAAGTGTTAAAGACTAAAACTACAGCAAATTCTTTACTCTGTATAAGTGAATACAACATAAACCATTATGAAAAAAAATCTTTCTTTAACCTAGATGATTTCTTTCTTTGATAAATTAATTATTCAACATACATAAAGTTGCAGATTATTAGCTCAACATTTCAAAATCTGCACTTAGTGCTTTGTCACCACAGAGGCACTCGGGTCTGTTCAGGGCCTCCTCCCGAGTCCTCCAATATGCTGTTTCTTAGATTTAAAATAAGAAGTTTGCTAATGATAAATCTTTCCTGTACCCATTAATATCATTATATATTTTCTATTAAGAATTCTGAATTTGAATGAGCACATTCTCAGTAACAGTTCTTTTTTTAAAAAAATAAATTTATTTATTTTTAATTTATTTTAATTTTATGTTTGGCTCCGTTGGGTCTTTGTTGCTGCGCGCAGGCTTTCTCTAGTTATGGTGAGCGGGCTTTCTCTAGTTATGGCGAGCGGGGGCTACTCTTCGTTGCAGTGCACAGGCTTCTCATCGCGGTAGCTTCTCTTGTTGCAGAGCATGGGCTCTCGGTGCGCGGGCTTCGGTAGTTGTGGCATGCGGGCTTCGGTAGTTGTGGCTCACAGGCTCAGTAGTTGTGGCGCACAGGCTTAGTTGCTCCGCGGCATGTGGGATATTCCCGGACCAGGGCTCGAACCCGTGTCCCCTGCATTGGCAGGCGGATTCTTAACCACTGCGCCACCAGGGAAGCCCTCAGTAACAGTTCTTACGCTCATTACATTCAAAATATTTTTTACCTCTGACTAGAATTTGAAGCTAGATGAAGTAGTATCTAGTATACTTAGATGTAAATATATTTAAAGTCTATTCCATGGCACTGTATGGAGGGCCAATATGCGAATCATCTATTATATAAGGAAAGCTGAGCTCAGGCTGGTATTATTTTCAAATTCACTCCTTGTATGTTCTCTTCCATTAGAAAAGATTTTCTTGGGAGTTCCCTGGTGGCCTACTGGTTAGGATTCCAGCCTTTCACTGCCGTGGCCTGGGTTCAATCCCTGGTAGGGGAACTGAGATCCCGCAAGCTGCGTGCCACACGCCTCAACTGTTAGTCCATTCCTCCTATAAGCCATCATCATATTCTAGAGTTTCTAACCGAAAGAGGGTAAAACGTTACAGGTCATACAGATAGCTCTGAAGACTAAAGCCTATGTCCCTTGATGTATTTCATTCTGAGTACTTCAAGACATCCTTTGAGAATTTTTCCATTCTCCCTCCATTTTTTTGCCCTTTTGGCTAATTTTATAGATATGCTCTGCTTCTGGCCTGAATTCGCTGCCTTTTATACTCAGCCTCCAAATCTTGGCAGATGCTTTTTGAAATGTATTTCTTCAAACACGATTCTTCTCCTTGCTCCAACTAGATTACAAGTAGTTTTGAAACTAACTGCCCCTCTGAGATGAGATTCCTACAGTCCTCCAGCATCACTATCTCTGCACAGTCCATTGCCCATTCTGACTGTCTGTACTCCTCCTGGTTGAAGTATACAGCAAGATCTGTGAGTGTCACTGAAATCTGCTCTGTGAACGTCATGCGTCTAGTGGCTGTTCTCTCGTTTGTTCTCTTATCTTAGTGAAGGTCACAGTCCACAGAATGCAGATATCCTTCTTCAAGCTTTTCACCCATATCTTCCCCCAGAGTCACCATCTTCTCACTGGTCCCTAGATTTGTGACAGAGCTTCATTTAACAGGATGGTCAGCTAATGCTCCAGTACCAGCAACTCCAAAATTTATACCTTATGTCTAGCCTCTCTACTGTAACCAGAGCCTGTAGGGTCTATTCAGGGCCCTCTATAATGAGTCCTCAAACTACCTCATCCCTGTAAAAGGTTTCAGGGTCAAGTCTGACTTCTCTTAGAATAGTTTTCTTTTCCCTGGGGCCACCATAATTTCATGGCCCTGTTTTGGTCATGATTAGAGACAAGAAGGTCTGCGATCTCCTTGTTACAGCGTTTATTCAGCCACAGTCTTCTTTCTTTAATGTGTTTAAAGCTTTCTCTCCAGAATGAAGAAAATGGATTTTAGGCTGAGGCATGCATAATACACTTTACAAGGTTGTTCAAGGTTGGCACAAATTGAAGAGTTAGGGATTCTCAACAATCTAAGTCAAAGTCCTACTCTTCAGTAGCCTACTAAGTTTAGAATCAACCTAATATGAACACAGGATACCAGGAATATTAGCAAAAAAGAAAAGACAGACTGGGACCCAATTAGAGAGTTTCACGTACATTCTTACATATTTTTATTTTTAATACCATATATATATTTTTTTCCTACCCATCTTGGGACTAAAGTAGCCTCACAGTTTTTTTGTTTGTTCTGTCCAATGCTTCCCAGTGTCTAGTAAGGCAAGTTCAATTTTCCTTGTCATGCAACAAGGCCTCCATAACTGACCCAAACTTACCTACTTAAGAAACATCTTATCACTCTCCCTTCTTTTGCCCATAGCAAACATTCAGATAGCAATTTCTGGAATTTGGTGTGTTCTTCAAGTACAGCATGCTCTTTTATATCTATGACTGAACAGATAATTCACTTTAACTCAAATGCCCGTGCCTTTCTTCCAACCTCACGCGCTCCTATTAATCCTTTAGAACATAAACATTAGCAGACAGATTTAGACCACTCTTATTACACTTATTACCTATTTATTATAGCACTTATCACATTGTAATCATCAGTTTTTTTCTTTTCCTTGAATGAGAACTTCTAGACGGCAGGTAGGGTGATTCCTTAATCTCTGTATATCCAAGGCCTAGCACAGTGCCTGGCATTCAATAAATATCATTTCAAAACTGAATGAAATTTTGTAAAGGCTCTCCCTTACTCTAGACATCTCTCCAGCCACACAGGTCTCCATCTCACAAGGAAGGCGAGATGGGTGATTAGGCCACAAAAACTTGGGCTTGGCAGAAATGACTGCTTGACTTCATAGCTTATGAAGATACGCTAATGTGGCTAAAATAGCTTAAACCTTAAAACAGTGTAATATCTTACCTTTCAATAAGGTAGTACTTTTTCTTTCAGCAATTTTGTGGATCTTAAGGTCCCAGGGTCAGGAGATTCCAACTTCTTTCCAAAACCAAAACCTTTATACTTGTTTCTTCCTCCTCTCTGTCCTGAGCCTTGACAAGCAGGGCAATAAGCTCCTTGTTTCTAATCTCTACAGGAAAAAATGGTGCTTCTGCTGGTGTCCACTCCACTCCCAATCCTCTTGGGCATATGCAGGAGGACTGGAACATAACCACCAATATCTAGATCAAAAGTGAACAAGAGGAAACCCACAAGCAAAGAAAGCACTGAACCCTTCCTTCTCTTATGAAAATGATCATTCCCCCCTCCCCAGAGGCAAAAATATATTATGCTCTTGTCCTTGAAAGAAATAATGAATTGTTTGGTTTCAATAAACATAAATTGCAATAATTAGATATTGCAGCCAGGTTCACATTAAAAATCTTCGATTATACAAATAATAGAAACCATTTAGGATGGCAAAGGCCAAGAATCAATAATATATGAAAATATAGTAATCGTTTGTTCATTCTTAAATATATATAGTAATCCTGTTTTTAAGAGAAATACACATACAAATGATCCTTTAAAAAAATAACATCTGTTCCCCTAAATTTTTTTCCAGGCCATTACACCCTACTAAAGAGGAAGAAAGTTAACTGCTCTGAGTTTTCATTTCTCTTCCTGTTCCCTACCCACCAGCCACTCGTGCAACTATCTTCTACGTCTTCTCTTCTCAGTCTACATGTGGTTATAGCAACTTCCATCATTTGCAGTATCACCTATATATCATATACGAGTGACACTCAGATCTGTTTTCCCTGCTCCTACTATTTTCAGATACCTCCTGAACATTTCCTAAATGTAACATAAATATCTCAGATTCAACATGCTCAAAACCCAAATCTGCTCCTGTGTCTCAGTTAACGGTATCTCCGTCTACTTGGTTACCTGAGCTTTAAAAAGCCTTAGTTATTTTCAGTTCAGAAAATAGTTATGCAGGGCCTTAAGCCATGTGCTGAGCACAAAGGAGGATAAAAAAACAAATAAATTAAGGACCTGGCCTCAATAACTCTCCCATCTACAAGAAGAATCTAGCAAGCAAGAAGAGCACAATTCAATGTACTAAGGACTAACTGTGCCTGAGAACACTGGTAATGGGATTTACAGAAGACGTGAAATGAGTGCTAGATCCTGAAAAGCACGTAAGATGTGGTAAAATTTGTTCCAGGCAAGGGGAACAGCAAGTGTTAAGGTACAGAAGCATCAGTGTATAGAACAGATTCAGTGAAGCTTAAGCACTGGGGAAGTTTAGGGAAGAAAGGAGTAGTAAATGTGGCCAGGAAGACAGGTTTGGATAAGAACCACAGGGGATCTTATATGCCATGCTAAAGTGTTAGGGTGTTACTGTCTGTGCTATTCAAACATAACATGTTTTCAAGTATGAGAAAAATAAATAGCATTGAGTAGAAGTATATATTTTTGGATGATAACTCTGACAGTATTGTAAAGAAAGGAATGAGGGAGAAACAGATTTTAGAGACTAAGAAGTAGAACAAATAGGACCTAGTGATTAAAGGGGTACAGGAATCAATCATGTTAAGCATGATACTGATGTTTCTAATTATAGTCACTGTGTGAACCATGTTATTCTAAGAATAAAGGAAGAGGACAGCAAGTATGGAGAAGATGCAGGGGAAAATTGTGGAAGATTTTGAAATGGGGAGGAAAGAAAATTACTGGATAGCTTTTCAGTGTCTGGAGCCTCCAAGGATTATCTTTTCCTGTAGGAGGGGAGTGCCTTTATTTGTCTTTGAAAAGTCTATTTTAACTTTGTAGAGAAAGAAGTAACTTGTGGAAGACTGGAAGTAATGCAAATAATTCTTATTCACAAAAAGACAAATTGTGACCAGTGGAATTAAGGCAACTGATAACTGCCTTGTCATATTGACCAGTATTACAGGCATTTCAGCACTCCTTGTCTTGACTGTAAACTGTGTGGCACTTTTTCTCTTTTGAACCAGTTTTAATATCTTACTGGTTCCCTCATTAATTAATGAGTTAAATAAAATCTTTGACACGTGTTTATTTTGTATTTGTACAAGAGTCAACCTCTTTTAAAATTTATGCTTTAACAAAGAAAACAGGATTAGTTTCATGTGTAATTTTGGGTACCTGTGCTACAAATGAGAGACAATTGAAAAATATGAACCTAGAGAATACACGGATTTCAGGGTTGTCAAGGATGTAGTTGAGTTTCATCAGGACGAGCTTAGAAAATAAAAAGAAGAGTACTCAAAGGACAGGACTCTAAGGAAATGCAATGTTTACGGTGAAGGCAGAGAAAAAAAATACAGACTAAAAGAAATGGCTAGAAAGCTTGGAGAAAGGGGAGAGAATTACATGAAGGGAGTCAAGGGAGAACAGCTTAAAGAACTATATGGTCAACATCAAATGCCACAAATAGTTCCAAAAGGAAGAGCAGCCCTCTGATCTGATGCTTAGAGCATCACTATTCATCTTAGGAAGAACAGCTCCAGAACGTGTGCTGATGCACATGTCAGTCTATGACAGTTTAAATGAAAGGGGGACGAGGAAGTAAGGATAGCCAACAATGAGGAAAGAAGAAAAATGTGACCGTAGCTTTACAAGAAGCAAAATTAAGGAATGAGAAATGAACCAAATAAGAGATTCTTAAGTTACCAAAGAGGAATGATTGAGATTCCAGAAGACTAATACGGAAATAAAATGAGTTCAGACAAGAATACCTTCCTGCCTTCCCCCAACCCATCTTCCATGTTGTTCCCAGAACTTTCTTTCTGAAACAAACATCAGATTGTGTTACTTACGCACTTTAAAACCTCTGGTAACTCTTCAATACATCAGGTTCACATGCCTGAACACAGCTTAAAGGGTCGATCCCAAACTATTTCCAGTCTCCTGAAACATTCTCCCTACCATGCACCTGACAGGCTTCTAACCTAGAAACAGTAGGTCCCCTACAGTCTCTAAAAATACAGTAAGGGTCTTTGTGCTGTGACTATCTCAGAATATTCTGTTTACCCATGATAAATTTGCACAAGCAAAATTAAAACGTCAAGTGCTTAGTTTCTGGCTAGAATTATATCAACTCAGTAGTTTTTGTGTTACTCAAAAAAGCTCTGATGGGTTGTTGATACCATCATGTGTCAGGTAGTCACAGCACTAGATTTAAACACATCTGGTGTATGATCAACCTTGGCCATAAGTAGGGAAGAACAGGTGAAATTTTAAGGGATGAGTAAAAAATGAAAAACACTTATGGGTTCACAGCAGAAATAGCAACTGTGGCACATAAGGTACCACACCCTTCTTCTGGGCCCATGGGAGAACAGTTTAACATGTCATCTTTTCCACTAAACCCAGACAAGGCCCCCAAATTTACAAGTGTTACATGGAGTCGAGACCAATTACAGTTGGCACGTGAAATGAAAATTATCTGCCATCAAGCTGACTTAACTTGGCTGTGTATCAGCCTCACAACCGTGATAGAAATTTACATCATTTCTATTAGTTTTAGGAATACCCAATTATTATGAAGGACTGACTAAAATCTGGATCGATGCTGGAAAAGAAAAATAGTAATACCGATAAGTGCAGTTAATTTTTTTCCTCCAGAACGAAGAGTCCCTGGGAAAAGCATAATAGAAGTGATCCTACATCTCATTCCTGGAACCAGCCTTGCACACTCATGACTCCATGTTTTCGTGGATCAAGACTTTTCTCTACCAGAAATGTCCCTCCACAGTCAACCTTGGGGACTGTTCTAGATCCAGATCAAAGAGTGCATTCTTCTCCAATCCCCTGAGAAGAAATAATTGTGTTCTCTCAGTGCTGCAATATAATCTACACGTTTTTATTATGTAACTTAGATAAATAATAACCAAACAATAAGTATCTGTATCCTTCTTATATTAAAAGCTTAAAGGCAGGAACTGTGCCTTTTTCATTGTTATGGTCTCCTCCCCCAGCACCTATGTCAGTACCAGTGAGAGAAAGGGTTAAGCGAATATACAAAGGGAGAACAATAAACAGTAACCCTAACAGGGCAGGAAGTTCATACTCCCCTTTTTGTCAAATCATTCTTAAGTGCTAAAGCCCTGCCACATCAACCAGACTGGCAAAAAGAAACTGACATGTTCCTGTGACTTTCCTGCCAAGACAAGGCTGGAGGAGCACAAGGCTCTCTCTACACATCCCTTCAATTTATCAGATAACCTGCACGCCAGTAATACCTCCAAGACCTTTTCTATGTTCTTCTCTCACGATCTTGCAAAATGCTGTCAAACTCTACCATTTTCTACCAATTGCAGTTTTTCTAAGTGCGTCCTTACCACCTGTTCCCTCATCTGCTGATTTCTATGCCATCCTTCTCATTTTATCTAATTCATCCAGTTTGTATCTATAGCAAAAATAATTAATGTTCTCTAAAACCCTGAGAAAATAATTTCTCCTTAAAAACAGAAGTATAATTTTTCTCTCATGCAGGAATTTTTCATTCATACCCACGCAATCTACTTTATCTGTACCACTCTTTAAGACTACAATTAATTTGGGGTAAAATGCCAAAGTAGGCTTCACATAACAATGTCAAAACGCCAGAAATCCACTTTCGATTTCCATCCTATCTGAATCTATCTCCAGATAGGAGTATTTATTTTACAAGCATTCATTATCTATGTGCCAGACACTGTGCTAGGTGCCATGGATATACATGCAAAAATGAAGTTTAGTGGAGAGGGGAGAAGGGCTACTCAGGATTTACAGTGCAGTGTGATAAGTGCTATATCCACATAAAAAGATCCAATGTTGACACAGTGAGTGAGAGTCTGTTTACTTAACTTCCAAAGTCCATGTGTCCCTGAATCCCCAGTAGTCAAATACACTAAATAGTTATTTCACCGGCTTAACTCATATTATGAAACAAATATAAAGCAGTGTGTGAAATCATAATGGTTTCAAGTCCTGCTGAGATCTAGAGGTTTTAAGTTATTTGAGAACATGAACTAAGCATGACTTGGTAAAAGCATCTGACAGGTCCCTTTGCCTTCCATTATTACCCGTCCTTCTTTTTCTGGTTTTTCTCAATCTCTCTGTTCACAGGTAGAATCTCTGTTGCTATGAAAACAATGACCAACTGTGATAATATCTCCTTGTCTGACCAACTGCATTTAAATCATGTCAGTATCCTTATTTTTTAACAATTTCCATCTAAAAAAACTCTCTCTCAAAGAGGCATTTATTTAACCAAGACAACTTCAGAGTCATAAATCCACTATATCTTACACAAATATAATTCTCATTTTGGTGATTCAGAGATGCTTGGTTGTTATAAGTTTTGATGGAATACCATTTAAGATTATAATGAGGATATAATATAGCTTTTTATATTATACATGTTAAAAATGCTAAGAGACTTGAACAGACCAAGAATAAGAAATTAAGAAGGTTATCAAAAAATTATGGGGAGAGAAAAAAGGCTCCTGGCTCCAATGAATTTACAACTAATTTATTTCAGATTTCACAAAAGAAACAATTTCTGTTAGATACACTGTTCCAGAGATGGAATCTACCTGGGCATTCTACAAAGCAAATATAGAATCAACTTTTCCCTTCATATGCCAGCAATAACTGAACGTGGCTGTGAAGGAGGACACAGTCTTCCCAAGGCCCTCCCTCCTTTTCAGCTCTCACAGGGTTTATTGCTATTCTTTATGGAGAAATATATAGTGTATAACAAAAAGAGCAAATAGAAATGAAATGCGGTCCCAGGTCTGCAGTTGCTGCCCCCATGAGATGATATATGGAATTTCAGGTAGGCTTCTGCGGCTCGTCTTCATTCCAGAGCCACTGGAACTTATCAGCTTCTCCCACTATTCTATCTGACCTGCTCGTAGTAAAGGCCAGGTGGACCTCTTATCCCTCACAAGCCCTCTTTCCAGTCTGTGGATATAATCCAAGCAAAACAGTGGTTGCATCCCTGTTGCCTCAAGGGGATGACCCCAGTTTATCAGATCTCTGCATTACCCAGAAATGATATCTTCTGGCAACCTTCTCACAATTCTCCATTATGACAGCGATAAAATCAGACCACCCTGTTTGTCTTTAATAACTTCTTCCACACATGGCAAGTCAAAGTCCTCTTCCTTATTCCAGGAGAGAGCATCTTCAATGAAGTTTTTTAAAAAGTTTCTGAAGGTGTTCCACTTGGAAGTGGAACCCCTATCTATCTCTATAAATTTAACATGGGAGTTTTCATAGAGCCCAACTAAGTCTGAGTTCCATGGGTCCAAACCAAGCCCAGACACCCCTTTTCTCTCACAGATAATTTCCGTTCTCCTGCAGTAATAATGAGTGGGGTTGGGGAAGCTATAGAACACTCTCTCCCACCCTCCATCAGTGCAACTACAATTCTAGTTTCCTGTTTGGAGGCATTTGCAGCTACCGCAGACCTGTCCCAATCAAGAGTAAGTGTTACTTTCTCCAGACATACTAGTTTTTAACTGCCTCAAAGTTCCTTGTTCTTGAGTGAACACATTATTTTATTGAGCTTTTTATTAGCTGACAAATCAGTGCTAAACTCGTAGCAGCATTCAGAGGCAACCATTACAGCCAGTTCAGCCTCTGAATTTGTCTCTTCGAGAAAATGGCAAGAATATTTAGAGTCCTGGGATTCCTCCCAGCCAGATTTTCTATAGTCTCTATTTCTCGGCACTTTTTTTTCAAAGTTCTTACTATCAACTATCATGCTCACCATTTTCATGCCAAATCTCCCCATCTCCAACCCCAGCAGAAGGGAACAGTCGCCACTGTTTCTGCTGCCCCTCTTCTGGAAGTTCTCCACCTGCCCAGTGCTCCCTCTTGTGCCACGAGGGCTTTGGAGGACCAGTGGCAGGCCTTCTGGATGCCCGTCTGGACCACTATCTTTCCTCACGGCAGAAAAGCAGACTGGAGCTTCACATGCTGGGCTGCCTTGAATGAAGTTCTTTCCCATCTTTCTGAAGTCTTTGCTCAAGCACTCTCTATCCCAGATAATAGGCAACCAAGCCCTCTGGCCTCAGCACTTTCCCAAAACCCCCATTCCTCAGTTAACTGCCAATAAAAATTACAATCTCACCAATGCTGGTGAGAATTTAGTGAATTTTATGACTCCATATTATCCAAACTGCTCTGGAAAGTAAGCCATTAACTCCTTGACTCAGTATTTTCAGCTCTGGAAATCTAACCTGGAAAAATAATCCATAGTTAAATTATAGCATACCCACTCAAAGTAGTCACTAAAAGCAGACGATACAGCAACATGGAAAACTCTGCCTCAAAAAGAAAAGAAAAAAAAAGCTAGAAAAAAGTACCCTGCAACTGCAACTGCTGTTGCATTAGCACGATGGGGCCCTTGAAGCAGTAACACTTCCACCAAATATGTTTTGTACTTAGTGATTTCTTATGGTTTGCTTTTCCCAGCAGTAAAAGAAAACAGGATCAGGCTAAATCTCCCCATCCCCACAAGACTCAATAAAACCTTTGGCAAATGACTATACATATACTCACAAAATATTTCCTACTAGAAATTCTCAGTCTTGAAACCCAAGTCATTAAGCACCTATTTGCAGGTCCTGTATAGGGGGTTTCTCATTCATCATTTAACCTCATAACAACCCGTGGAGCAGGCATCATGGCCTTAATTGTGCCTATGAAGAAACAGGTACTCTGACCTATTAAGTCACTATCCAAGGTCATACAGGGGTGTTCAGAGCCGGAGTCAAACATCCGGTGTTCTTCTTAGTATTTTTCTACATCCTTAAACCCAAGCTAAATGTCACAATTAATACCATCCCCAGAAACCAAGTTTATGTCGACTCAAATTTGGGCGATCTCACTGTCACTGGAGCCCTTTCCTGTGTTCTATCACAGATCTTGGTAATAATAATCACCCTGCTTTCCGAGAGTGAGCTGCACATTATTAAAACATTTTCACTAAATCGTAAGAAGCCCAAAGCTTTGCATAAAAAAGACTGTAACAGAAAGGAGGGGGCTGGCTGCCCTCCAAGACCGAGGGGGTTCCCATCTTTGTCAGTGGGCCGTATGCGCTCTCTCACGTGGGGAAGCGCGAGCATCCTAAGGGTGGTGGCGGTGGTCGCGCCCGGCGCCGGAGTCACAGGGAGGCTCGCTGCACGGGCCAGGGGCCGAAGGGGCCACGTCGCTCGCTTCGCCAGCGGGTCCTCGCAGCCCATCCGCGCCCCCAGGCTTACCTTAAGAGTCTCGTAGGCGGTGGCCACCAGCAGGAAGGCCTCCTCAGCGCTCTGCGGCGTCCGTCCGGGCCCCTCGTCGCCGGGCTCTGGCCGGTAGCGGTCGGGGTGGTAGCGCCGAGCCAGCTGGCGGTAGGCCCGCGCGATCTCCGCCTTGCCCGCCGTGCGGCTCACCCCCAGCACCTCGTAGCAGTCCCGCGTGCCGCAGTACAGCCCTTCCACCAGGGCCGCAGCGGGCCGCGGCAGTAGCACCGCCAGCAGCAGGGGCGGCAGCAGCACCAACCAGCCCCGGCCGGTAGCGCCGGCTCCCCGGCGCGGAGCGATCGGCGTCGCCATGCCGGCTGGGCCACGGCTCCCCTAGCCCAGCCGCACCCCGGCACTCCACCGCGCGCCCGGGTGGGCTGCTGGACCCAGATCCACGTCAGCACGCGGCGCCTCCGCGCAGGCGCACCGGGCGCGGCTGCTTCAGCCACTTCCGTCACGACCGTTGCTAGGGGAGCAGCAGGACGCCTCAGCCGCCCGGCTGCTTCCGCTATGTCTGTGAACGCGCTCCTAGTCCCAGCGGCCAGAGGATTTGTCCTCAGGTGGACGGACCTAAAGGATGTCTCTGTGTCTGAGGTGCACTTAACCAGTGTATGCAGAGTGCTTTACTGTCCACAGTGCCCTTCCCAGGCAGTCTTTTAGGCATCATGACTTCGTTTGTTGCCATTGGTTGGTAGTCTGGCCCTCTTGCCCTCTGGTTATCAGCCTCAAGATGTGTGCCCAGGGTTTTAAAGCTGGGTCTCAGCCCCGACTCCGTCTCACTAACTCCATTCTCCCTTTCCAAAAGGAAGTTTAACTTAGAGATTCTAGGCGCTCTCTGCCTTAAAGTTCATGGCCATCTAGTTCTGGGTTTCTTAGCCTCCGCACTATCACACTAGATGCCAGTAGTACCACCACCTCAGTCGTGACAATCAAAAATGTATCCACGTATTCTCAAATGTGTTCTGGGGGTACGGCTGCCAGAAAAGATGCAGGTCGCTCAGTTAAATCTGAATTTCAGGTCAACATTTTTTTAGTATATTATGTCCAAAATATTGCATGGGACTCTATAGCAACATGAAGAACTTTACCTCAAAAAAAGTTGTTTCTGTCATTCACTCAGTAAATATTTCTTGAGTCTTTACTATGAACTAGACACTGTTGTAGGCTCTGAGGACATAGTGGTGAGCAAGGTAGACAAGGTTCTTAATCTCAAGGAGCATATATTCTGGTGGAGGATGACAGACAATAAACAAGCAAATAAACTTTAAGAAATAATAAATTCTTTTAAGAAAATGGAACAAAATAAAGTTAAAAATATAGTATGGGGCTTCCCTGGTGGCGCAGTGGTTGAGAGTCCACCTGCCGATGCAGGGGACGCGGGTTTGTGCCCCGGTCTGGGAAGATCCCACGTGCCGCTGAGCAGCTGGGCCCATGAGCCATGGCCGCTGGGCCTGCGCGTCCGGAGCCTGTGCTCCGCAACGGGAGAGGCCACAACAGTGAGAGGCCCGCGTACTGCAAAAAAAAAAAAAAGACAATCCATATGGCTGGGATGGGGGTGGGGCTGGGGGATGAGGAGTGGAGGGGATGAAACTGGAAAAAGCCAGATTATGAGGGGTCATTTTGTTCCATGTTGAAGAAATTGCTATTTATCCTAAGAGCAATGGAGAACCAGCGTAGAGTTTTTAAGTAATAAAGTGACACCTTAAGATTTGCATTTCAGAACAATTACTCTGCCTGAGAAAACAAGCTGGGAGATATCAGGAAGACCGTTATGAGACAGTCATAAGAGTCCAAGTAAGAGATGCTACAGGCGTGTTTCAAGGTAGTAGCATTGAGAATGGAGAAAAGTTGAGACGCATTTATGAAGCAAAATGGGTAGTATTTAATCATTGGTTGTGGAGGAGTGAAGGAGAGCACTGAGTCCTGATGACGCTAAGGTTTCTAGATTAGGAAATCAGGTGCCATTCCTGAAATAAGGAACACAAACTTACAGTGTAAGATGATGCATTCATTGATACGTGTTGTGTTTTGAGATGCCAGCCATCTCCACATAAGATCATGTTGTTTCCATACTTGAAACATTTGACGATTCTCATTGAACCTTGTCTCCCATGAGGTTCTTCAGCTATGCAGGTTTCCCAGTCCACTTCCTTTGTGCACACTCCCCTATAGAAGCTCATTGCTGCCTGTTCAGGGCTCTCCTTCCCAAACAGAAGGAGTTCCCATGCTGCCTGGAGATAAAGGAAATTTTCTACATTACAAATTTGGTCATGTTACTCTTACCCAACTTCACCCTCAGATTAGAGTTCAAATACCTTAACGTGGCTTTCAGAATTCCATAACAACCTAGGGTCTCCCATGCTTTGCTTCTGCCCATACTGGTCCCTCTCCCTAAAATATCATCCCTCTTCCACTTCAAGGCCTTCCAGCCTGCTATAACCTACCAGACCTAGCCTAAGCATCTCCTCTCTTTGGACTCTTCCCTTCCCAGGTTTAGTCCCAGAGCCGATTTAGAGCTCCGTAGTCAAGCTAAAACTAACGTAGGGAAGGCTCACTTCAAAGCAGACAGAACTTTAGTCTGTGGCTGTTATGAATTTATTGCCTCTGAGCTGCAAAGCCCATCATCCCTTGCCCCAGGGAACGGCACTCTGCAGACTGCATTTGCCTGTTGCCCGCTGGCTGGATGTTAAACTCTGCCAGTAGAGGGTGCTTGAAGCACACTGCAAGGTTGGAAAAGGAAACGGGGACTTTTTTTTTTTCCTCAAGTAAACAGGTCTATGTGCAGATTTCTCTGTGTGGCATCAGTTTTCTTTGCCACCACATTGATGATGACTCCTGTTGTGGGTCGAATTGTGTCTCCCCAAAAAGATATGTTCAAGTCCTAACCTCTGGTACCAGGGAATATGACTTTATTTGGAAACAGGGTCTTTGCAGATGTAATCAGTTAAAATGAAGTCACTGAATCCAGCGACCTTATAAGAGGAGAAAACAGAGACGTGCACACAAGGAAGACAACCATGTGAAGCCAGAAGAAGAAATTGGAGTTATGCTCCCACAAGGCAGGGAGCACCGAGGATTGCCAGCAACCACTAAACGCTAGGAGAGAGGCGTGGAAGAGATTCTCCCTCAGAGGTCCCAAGAGGACCCAACCCTGCCAACACCTTGATTTCAGACTTATAATCTCTAGAACTGTGAAACAAAAGTGTGTGTACACTTTAAAATGGCTAAGGTGGTAGATTTTATGTTTACACATAACAGAAAATTTTAAAAATAGTAAATACAAAGAGTAGCCACTACCCCTGTGACTGAGGGAAATGGAAATAAATAAGGAACTAAGAAACGCAGAGGAGGCTCTTGCCCCAAGTCTGAGATTATTTTTTTTTGTTGTAGAAAAATATACATAACAAAATTTACCATCTGAACCAGTGTATGTATGTATGTATTTATGTTGATGTATAATTGACATGCAGTATTATATTAGTTTCAGGCATACCATTTTAAAGTGAGTGTACGACCCAGTGGCATGAAGTACTTTCACAAAGTTGTGCAACCATCACCACGATCTAGTTTCAGAAACTTTCATCACTCCAGAAGGAAATCCTGTACCTAGAAAGCACGCATTTACTACTTCTTTCCTCTATACCCCTTAGAGTTCTCTTTTACCCCTTTTGGTTATTAACCATGACCGGCATCATCAAGGAGGATGCCTAAGCTGGGGTTAGAACTCTGAGAGAAGGTAAGACAAACTAGATGGCAACCAGGGAGGACCACAGAAGGGCCAGGCCAGGTAAGAGTCAGATGATAGACTAGTCATGGGGGTGCTACATCCTGGACAGAATTACCCTACTCAGAGAGGTGGACGATGTGTTTGAAAAGTGCTGACCTGCTCAGGTTTCATTTCATCTCTCTCATTGTAGAAAACTCCATGAAACAGAATCTAGAATAAAATATTAGGAAAACCACCAAATAGATAGTAAGTTGAAAACCTGGATGGGATGCAAAAGTTCCTAGAAATATATAAAATGCCAAAAGTGGTGCTTGTATAAACATTAAGGAAAAAGTCATCAGACTGTCATCAGACTGTTGATGACTGAAAAAGTCATCAGACTGTTCTCCTGAAAAGAACAAATTGTTACCAAAAAAATAGACAACTTTCAAAACCTGCCTACTCGTTTTATGAAGTTAGTGTAATATAGATTCCAAAACCAGATAAGGGTAATACAAGAAAATAAAAACAGCTAATTGAATCCAACAGTATTTGTAAAAAGCCCTACATCTTGATCCAATAGGAATGGATGTACTATTAACTGCAGCCACAGGGCTATCCCATTTGTCATGTTTTCCCCACAACCCTTTTTTTTTTAAATTTGGTTGTGCTGGGTCTTAGTTGCGGCAGATGGGCTCCTTCCTTGTGGCTCACGGGCTCCTTAGTTGTGGCTTGCGGCTCCTTAGTTGTGTCTTGAGGGCTCCTTAGTTGTGGCATGCGAACTCTTAGTTGCAGCATGCATGTGGGATCCAGTTCCCTGACCAGGGATAGAACCCAGGCCCCCTGCATTGGGAGCATGGAGTCTTAACCACTGCGCCACCAGGGAAGTCCCTTTCCCCACAACCGTTGTCCACAGAGCAGAACTACTTCTTTCCTGACTTTCTTTCCCAAGGCTGTACTAGAAGAAGCAGGGAGGCTTCTCAATCACTGGTTCATTTCATACTAGAACCCGGGGAATGGGGTTTAAGAGCTATTACCTCCTGTGGCTCAACTGCTTAGGTAAAAACACATTCAATAAATCAACAAAACCCTAACACAATTAGGGTTGTATTGACCAATATTAAATTATTTAAGCAATAACATCTGAAACCAAAACATCCTTATTATCTAATCTCTGGCCTTTGGCTCTATTTATTTTAGTCCAAATTTCAAGATTAGATGAGCAAACATGGGATTTTGAGATGTAACCTATACATTCGATTCCTTATTTATCTCTTCCTTGGATTTCTTTATAAAAGGAGAAACGATAGCATAGTAAACAGTGATTTCCTCACAGACAATCTCTAGTCAAATGACCTCAGTGAGTTAGTAGACTTATAGCCTAAAACAGAGTTCATGATTAGCAACTTGATCACAGCTGAATTTTGGATTCTGGTAACTGAGATTGACCTCTACAGCATTTCTGAGTTTTGATAAACAGTATTGGAAAGTCATGTGGAATACAATTAATTTTCTAGTATCACTATGGACTTGAAACTTCCATAAACTTAATTTTATTTCATTTGACGTTAACTTGTCACAGACTAAGCACACATACTTATTCCAAAATAGAAGTCTCTATTAACAGTAACATTTGCAGATTTGCAAGTGCACTCGCAACTAATTCACACACATTGCAGGAAGTCTCAAAATCTTTCTTTTCCAAATGAAGAAAAAAAATGCTCAATGCATATATAATTTAAAAATAAAATCACAGATTCAAAAGCTATCACAACTTGAGTATGTTGGTGACTTTTAACAATACAACACCAAAAGCACAATCCATGAAAGACACGATTGATAAGTTGGACTTCATTAAAATTTAAAAACTTCTGCTTTGTGACAGACAGTGTTGAGAGAATGAGAAGACAAGCCACAAACTGGGAGAAAGTATTTGCAAAAGACGCATCTGATAAAGAACTGTTAGCCAAAATATACAGAGAACTCTTAAAACTCAACAATGAGAAAATGAAAGACCTGATTAAAAGATGGGCCGAAACTCTTAAGAGACACCTCAACAAGGAAGATATACAGATGGCAAATAAACATATGAAAAGATGTGCCACATCATATGTCATCGGGGAAATGCAAATTGAAACAACGAGATACCACTGCACACCTACTAGAATGGCTAAAATCCGGAGCACCGACAACACCAAACGCTGAGGGGGCTGGGCAGCCGTGGGAGCTCTCGCTCACTGCTGGCGGAAGCGCGAAAAGGTGCAGTCACTCCGGAAGGCAGCTTGGCATTTTCTTATGAAACTAAACATACTCTTACCTTACACTCCAGCAATTGCGCTCCCTGGTATTTACCCAGAGGAGTTCAAAATGTGTCCACACAAAAACTTGCATGTGGATGCTTGTAGCAGCTTATTCATAACTGCCCAAACTTGGAAGCACTAAGTTTGTCCTTCAGTAAGTGAATGGATAAATGTGGTACATCCAGGCGATGGAATAATATTCAGGGTTAAAAAGAAGTGAGCTATCAAGCCATGAAAAGACATGAAGGAAGCTTAAATGCATATTACTGAGTGAAAGAAACCAATTTGAAAAGGCTGCATACTGTATGATTCCAACTATATGACATTCTGGAAAAGGCAAAACTATGGAGACAGCAAAAAAAAAAAATCAGTGGTTGTCAGGGGTTGGGAGAGGGAGAGATGAATAGACAAAGAACAGAGGATTTTTAGGGCAGTGAAAATACTCTGTATGATATTATAATGATGGATACATGTCATTATACATTTGTCCAAACAAATAGAATGTTATACAGGAATGAATGAATGAGCCCTAGTGTAAACTATGGACTTTGGGTGATTCGGGTTGTGTCACTGTAGATTCATCAGTTGTAACCAATGTCCCACTCTGGTGAGGGGATGTTGATAATGAGGGAGGCTGTGCATGTGGGGGAAAGGGGTGTATGGGAACTCGCTGTACCTTCCCCCCCTCAATTTTGTTGTGAACCTAAAACTGCTCTAAAAAATTGTCTGTAAATAAACACTAAGGCCATAATGCCTTAGCATTCAATAGATACTTTTTTTTTTTTTTTTTTTTTGCGGTACACGGGCCTCTCACTGCTGTGGCCTCTCCTGTTGAGAAGCGCAGGCTCCAGACGCACAGGCTCAGTGGGCATGGCTTATGGGCCCAGCCGCTCCGCGGCATGTGGGATCTTCCCAGACTGGGACACGAACCCGTGTCCCCTGCATCGGCAGGCAGACTCTCAACCACTGCGCCACCAGGGAAGCCCAAGGCTCCAGTACTTTTAACGGTGACCCATTCCCACAACCATTCCTCTGTGTGCTGGGATTTACCATGAGTCCAGCTTCTCTTGAATAACATTCTCTTGTTATCTATTCTGTGCCCTCATTGAATTTGGCGTGCCAAAGAATGGTAAAAGACAGAGTAGATACACTGGGTCCAAAGGGTCTTGGCCTGATGACTTGCATCCTTTGAAAGAACCCAAGTAGCTGTCCTCCAGCTTTAGACTTGGTCATGTGTAAATTGCGGTGGGAGAACCAGGCAGTGTCCACCACTTGGATTTTCTCTCTGGAGCTAGTACCAGTCATCATTTTTCTAATAGTGGTTGCCCCTCCAGAGGGTCTCCCTTCTTGGTGGCCTATATTCTCTTAGGAATGAGTCAGTCATCAAGATGTCAGTGGTGCTGAGTGGGTTGAGGAAGTAACAGGGGCAAAACTATAGTTGCTATGAAATAAGGTGTTCTGGAGGAAGACGCTGGGAATTGTGCATCGTATGCTGGAATGGTGAGGAAGGGGTCAACTGAGATCCTGGGGGAAGTTCAGAAATGCAAATTCTCTTCCAACCTTCTGCAGCTCTACCATTTGGCCACTGATTAGTGGTTTTGAATAATGGCCAGGTGGATTTAGATTCCAAAGGTCATTAATAGTACCCTTCAAACCAGAAGATAAGACGGGGACCATGGTTGCATGTGGGAGCAGCTGGATGGTGCCGAGGTTGTGCAATAAGAAAACTATGAATTGGATCCTTTCAAATATTCATTTAGAGATGGGAGTGAAAAATGAAATTACTTTTTCTTTTGGCCACGTGGCTCATGGGGTCTTAGTTCCCTGACCAGGGATGGAACCCAGGCCCTTGGCCATGAAAGCACAGAGTCCTAACTACTGGACCACCAGGGAATTCCCTGAAATTACTTTTTAATTACTTTAATTAAATTACTTTTGGTTGACAAATTGCACTTCTTTAAACATGACTGCATGCTTCTGAACCCTGTAATTGTCAAGAACTGTGAAGGGGCTGAGATTTTTAACCTTCCTTTTGCCTGCCACACAGATGCTCGTAGAAGACTCAAAACTCCTGGGTCAGAGACAAAGGACTTTATTACTTACGGCACAGCAAGCAGCATGAGGTTCATGTTCATGTTCATGTTGGTTTCCTCTTGCCACCCCCAAGTTCACAGGGGAAAGACAGAGGGGCCCATGTGAATGCCATGCTTGCAGAGGATTTGCATCACAGCTGAGGAGCTCTGAGCTCAGGGAGCCCAAATCTTGATAATAGACATTTCCACCAAAGGGAGATATTATTACACTAGAAAGAAAACAAAAGTGCCCCCTGCTCTGGAGGGAGACCCTGTATCTTCCAAGGCTGTTTGCTATACAAACATCTTGGAGAAAATAGTCCAGAACAAAGGTGGTCAGTGCCTCTGTTCCCAGGACATGCAGAAACATGGAGAATTGTCTCCCAACAAAAATAATAGTAGCTACACTCCTATAGCTTACTGTGCATTAAGAGCAGTTCTAAGTGCTTTGCTGCTTTATATACATTATCTCACTTAATCCTCACAATAACTCTGTGAGGTTATCCTCATTTCACAGATGAGAACATTGAATTTTATAATGATACAGAATGCTAGACAGTCATGGAAAGGGCATGATGTTTATTTTTAACAAGCCCCAAAGATTATTCTGATAGACACCAAACCTTAAGAATCACTAATTTAAAAGATAAGCATCACCTTTTTAATTCCATTCACTATTTAACAAAACTTTTTATTCTTCTCTATATTTATGCTTACCTAATAAAGCCAAGAATTTTATTTCCTTTTATTTAAAACATAGGATTTGGAAGGAAGACAGAATCAAAAAGGAAAAAAGCATAGATTGTTTGCAATAAAAATGTTTAAAGAAAGTCCAGGCTTTGAAAGGACTGGCTCACTATATTAACAAACACAACATGTATTTAAATGAAAAGAAAATCACAAGATTGCCAACATTCCCAAGTTTACACTCAGTATGTTCCTAGTGGAAAAATATTTTTTCTCACATGATTGTGATAGCCCTGAATGTTGCAAATCTGCAAAAGGTCAGCATTGAAAATGCTACGGATGGATTTATGTCAGGGAGTAAGTATATAACTTACAGGAGAAATTAAAGGTTCATTTATTTTGGCACTAAAAGTATGCAGGGTGAAAAAGAAGTTTGCAGGGTGATGACTCTGGGTTTTTGTTTGCTTGTTTGTTTACAGTTCAGAGCTTTCTTTACTGGATTGAGAAATGTGGTGTGCATATTTCCCCACAATGGTGACGTGGCAAGGTGTCATTTGCATCCATATATCTTTGGGAAGGGTTCCTTTTCCCAGTTTCATTAATTTAAACCGTTTGTCTAAACTATCTGTTTTTACTTATATTTTCTTTCAAAGTCAATGTACTTTCATATTTTTTACAGTAATTACACAAGTTAATTAGACTGAGCAGCCTCCTCCTAGCAGGAGTCAGATGGCACACCCACCCAAAGGGCAGTGTGCAGGGAAAAAGGAAACCAACAGGGCCTGGGAAGACCCCTTGGGCCCAAAGGTGTCAGGGGAGGGAGGTGTGCCACGGGCTGCCTGAAGGAGCTGTGGCTTTTGTTAGAAGGACACAGCCAGTCCGGAGTAACCTATAGGGAGAATCAACACCAGACCGGCCCAAACCAAGCAGAAGCTTAGGGAAGGGGGCTGGATTTGTGAGAAGCAGGGTGGAGAATGGATCTGGAGGGCAAATGGAGAAAATCCAAATAGGGTCAGCTCCCTGCCTCTCCTTGAAAGTGGGTGTTTTTTGTTGTCTTTTTTTTTTAATAAATGTATTTATTTATTTTTGGCTGTGTTGGGTCTTCGTTGCTGCACGCGGGCTTTCTCTAGTTTCGGCGAGCGGGGGCTACTCTTCATTGTGGTGCGCGGGCTTCTCATTGCCGTGGCTTCTCATTGCCGTGGCTTCTCTTGTTGCCATGTGTGGGCTTTCTCTAGTTGCAGTGAGCGGGGGCTACTCTTCGTTGTGGTGCACGGGCTCATTGCCGTGGCTTCTCTTGTTGTGAAGCACGGGCTCTAGGCACACAGGCTTCAGTAGTTGTGGCACGTAGGCTCAGTAGTTGTGGCTCACGGGCTCTAGAGTGCAGGCTCAGTGGTTGTGGCGCACAGACTTAGTTGCTCCACGGCATGTGGGATCTTCCCAGACCAGGGCTCGAACCCATGTCCCCTGCATTGGCAGACAGATTCTTAACCACTGCGCCACCAGGGAAGTCCCAAAAGTGGGTGTTTTTGACTGCTTATTCCTATCACAAAGCACTTTGGTCCCTATATTAATAATTATAAACAATTATTTATACAGCCCTTTGAAGTTGGAGATTGTTTCCATGTACCTTGTGTCACAACTCTGTCAGGGACATGAATATGTATGTATGATCCTGAGAAGAGATGTGACTTACCCAAAGGTACAAAGCAGGTGAGAGGCCAGGCCAGCCTTCAGATCCAGATCTTCTGCTCTTCCCACCCAGAGACAAATACCTGTGGGTCTTTCTGCACAGTCTTCAATAAGAAAAGTAAACATTGTCTTCATATACTCACCACTTAAAATAAGCAAGTGAAGAAGACAAGGGTGATTTTTTAAAAAATCTTTAGCTAATATTAACCAAACAATAACGAATGAATTCCTGATTGATTCCCTAAATGAATTTCTTTCCTAGAAAATTGCCATGTCAGAGACTGATACAGAGAGTTTCTGCTCGAACTTGACTAGAACTGCATGGAGGCTCCCAATTTAAATTATCTTTCTTTCATTCGGCAAATGCACAAAAATACTGCACTGGTTTATGTTATTTTTAATGTTATAATAAGAAAACAAATTGTTACTGTATAATTTTTGAGCTCTGTATCATTAGTAACTTCAACCTGAATAACAAGAGAATTCTAAAAATAATTTGCCTTCACCCAAAGTTCTTTTGGTTTAAACAGATTTAAAAAGCTTTGGGACAGATTTTATTCTATGATAATGAGAAGCTAGGGCAGATTTGAAATGCCTCTGAATCCTGCCTCCTTGCCTTCCAAAATTTGGGGGAATTTCTTTTCTTTTTTCCTTCCTCTTTTTGACTCCTTTCTTCCATCCCTCCTTCCTTCCATCCCTCTCTACCTCCCTTCTCCCTTCCTTCCTTCCTTCCTTCCTTATATCTACTCTGGGAAATAAGTTTTCCTGTGTTTCAGGTGCATACATCAAAGGGTCCCACTGAAAGGTGATCTGTAGTAATCTATATAATAGTAAGTCTATAATCTGTATTTTCTAGTTATTTGAAGGAAAATTTGAAACAGGTTTGCTGTTGTCCTGTTTCTCTCACACTTCCCTCTTGAATCTCTTTATCCATTTGTCTGTGTTTTCTTTTGGGGAGTGTTCTAATCCTTGGCGGTTAAAACTGCCTTAAAGGAACCCTCCTACACTGTTGGTAGGAATGTAAATTGGTGCAGCCACTATGGAGAACAGTATGGAGGTTCCTTAAAAAACTAAAAATAGAGCTACCATATGATCCAGTAGTCCCACTTCTGGGCATATATCCAGAGAACACAATAATTTGAAAAGATTCATGCACCCCAATGTTCATTGCACCACTATTTACAATAGCCAAGACATGGAAGCAACCTAAAGGTCCATTGACAGATGAATGGATAAAGAAGATGTGGTACATATATACAATAGAATGTTACTCGGCCACAAAAAAGAATGAAATAATGCCATTTGCAGCAACATGGATGGACCTAGAGATTATCATACTAAGTGAAGTCAGACAGAGAAAGACAAATATATATCACTTACATGTGGAATCTAAAAAAAATGATACAAGTGAACTTATTTACAAAACAGAAACAGACTCACAGAAGACAAACTTATGGTTACCAAAGGGGAATGGTGGGGTGGGAGGAGGGATAAATTAGGAGGTTGGGATTAACATATGCACACTACTATATATAAAATAATCAACAAGGACCTACTATACGGCACAAGGAAATCTACTCAATACTCTGTAATAACCTATATGGGAAAAGAATCTGAAAAAATATATATATATATATGGATAACTGAATCACTTTCCTGTACACCTGAAACTAACACAACATTGTAAATCAACTATACTCCAATATAAAATTTTAAAAAACTAAAAAAAAAATAGTAATATACAAACTAAAAAAAAAGTGTTAAATACATACAATGAAATATTATTCAACCTTAAAAAAAGAAATCCTGTTACATAATACAACATGGATAAACCTTGAGAACATTACTCTTAAGTGAAGTAAGCTAGTCACAAAAAGACAAATACTGTATGATGTCACTTGTATAAGCCATCTCAAGCAGTCAAACTCATAGAAATAGACAATAGAATTGTGGATGCCAGGGTTTGGGGGTGGGGGAGAGGGGAATGGGGAGTTGTTCAGTGGGTACAGAGTTTCAGTTTTCCAAGATGAAAAAGTCCTAGAGATCTGTTACACAATAATGTGAACTATACACTTAAAAATGGTTAGATTAGTAAATTTTGTTACATTTTTCACAGCAAATTTTTAAAATGTAAAAAACATTCTTAGCTTGCAAACCATACAAAAATAGTAGGCTGGGGGACTTCCCTGGTGGTCCAGTTGTTAAGACTCCCCGCTTCCACTGCAGGGGGCACGGGTTCAATCCCTGGTCAGGGAACTAAGATCCTGCATGCTTCACAGTGCAGCCAAAAAAAGCAAAAACAGTAGGCTGGATTTGACCAGAGGGCCATATGTACTTTGCCAACTCTTGATCTAATCTGTAGGGCATATTCAAATTTCACAGTTGTTTCAATCATGCCCTTTATAGCTATCCTTTTGCCCCCAGCCCAATCCAGTTTCCTGCACTGCATTTAATTGTCATGTCTCTTTAGTCTCCTATAATCTAGAAAATCAATTCCTCAGTTTTCCCTTGACTTCAACCTGGACACTTTTGAAGATTACCAGCTAGTTATTTTATAGAAGGTCCTACAATTGGAGTTGGTCTGATATTTCCTCATAATGAAATCCATGTTATGCATTTCTATCAGGATACCACAGAAATGATGTTGTGTGCTCGACACACAACAGAAAGCACAGATAATGTTCGTTTGCCTCAACACTGATGTTGACTTTGAACCGTTATCTGTCCTGTTATTCTACTGTAAAGTGACCTTTTCCCCTTTAATAAATAACTTGTGAAGAGATACTTTTAGACTTATTCTATTCCTCCTCAAACTTTCACCTGCTTATCTAGCTTCCATGATTTTTGCCTGAATCAATTATTAATACAGTGGTTGCAAAATGGTGACATTCTAATTCCATCTTTCCACCCACATTTATTAGTTGGTATTCTATTGTAAGGAAGATCTTTTCCTTATCTCTACATTTATGAACTCATGGTAACTTATTTTATGGGTGATAAAATATGTTAATTACATTAACATATAATTGTTATTGTTAATCATATGGGTGCTAATATGTTAATTTTAAATTTGGGGGGGGAGGATATACTTTTTTGGCCTATAATAACGTCTGTGGGTTTTTTAAATTTTATTTATTTTTTTAATTAACATATAGTTGATTTACAAAGTTGTGCCAACCTCGGCTGTACAGCAAAGTGACTCAGTTATACACATACATTCTTTTTGAATGTTCTTTTCCATTATGGTTTATCACAGGATATTGACTATAGTTCCCTGTGCTATACAGTAGGACCCTGTTGTTTAGCCATTCTTTGAATTTGTTTTGATGTTCAACTTGTCTTAGATTTGGCCTATTGCAGCTCCTTTAAGAGGGTTTCTATGTCCTTTTGACATGACCCCTATCCTTTTGTGTCCCCATCATATTTTACATACTTTCTTACTTGTACAAAATGATGTTTCAGGTTCATCTTTTATTTTCTCTGCCCCAGTCCCAGCACCTGCCATCATGAGGCAGAAAGAAGACTGCCATAGAATTGCATCAGACCTTAGCCAAGTGGATAGGAGGATGGCAGAGGGACTAACAGGGAAAGCCAGGATGAGAGAGTGACATTCCAAGATGTTCAGTGTCTTTGGAAGCGAGCAGAACCCTGCAGGGACCCTCCCAAGTACAAAGGCCCCTCCATGTCCCCTGCCTCTTGTTTGTAGAAAAGCTGAAATCTCCCAGGCCTCCCTGAGTCCTAAATGAGCAGGCTCAAACAGTTAATGATGAGTACAATAGAATCACAGAATTCTTCAGTGTCTGATGCACATTCTGGAGTCATTTTACAGATACTATAACTGCCACTGGAGGGGAAAAGCTAACTGCATGATGACCAGACTGCAGCCATGACATACGCTGCTCCATCTTGAGCAGTACTGAATGTATGGCTAGCACAATTCCAAGAACTGGCCTCAAGAGAATGGGATTAACACTACTGCTCATAATAATCTATATCTTTGTGGGCATCAAAGTAATTGTAGCTTGTTCTGCCCATATATGTAAGCGGGCAACTAAAATTTTCAGCAAAGGGATGCTACAGACCTATGTCAACATTTTCCACTCTAAGAATACAGTGCCGTATGTCAGCATGAAGAAGTTACAGAAGACGGACCTTTGCCCATAATCCCGTAGACATGGAATCATGTTCTGACAAGTGGGGATTTGTAAGCAGCTTTTGGCAGGAAAGAGCTCCCTGCAGGAGGCCCCTTTTGTTTTGTCTCTTTAGCAAAACTATATTGTAGCTAACCTTTAACCAGTCACCCCATGCTCTACTCATCTCCAGCCCAAGCACACCTTTCAAATGTTTTGATCACATTATACCTTGCCAAACTTTCTTTCCATAGTTCTTTCCATAGATCAAAGAAGTAGAAATGAATAATAAGTAATTAACAGATGACCAGCTCTCTTCCCCAGCTTCACCTTCAGTAATCTCACAAACAAACTCTGTGAACAAGATAGCATAAAAAGAAAGATCACGAGGAGGCAACAAGCCTGCATGCAGTGGGAGATGGCTATGAGTCTGCTCCCCTATCTCAGTGACTGAGATTACTTCCCTTTTTCCCTTTAGACACTTTCATGGCCAAGCAGAGTCTTCAGAGTTGAGCCCACCTTCTCCCCAGATTGCCCAGTTTTCTGATTAAAGCAACTTTCCTTTCTACCAACAGTTGCCTCTTGAGTATTGGCTTTTGAGCAGCAAGCAGCCGAACCTGAGTTTGGTAACATATTTGCATGTCTCAAATAACATTATTGGGCTTCCCTGGTGGCGCAGTGGTTGAGAGTCCGCCTGCCGATGCAGGGGACGCGGGTTCGTGCCCCGGTCCTGGAAGATCCCACATGCCGCGGGGCAGCTGGACCCGTGAGCCATGGCCGCTGAGCCTGTGCGTCCGGAGCCTGTGCTCTGCAGCGGGAGAGGCCACAGCAGTGAGAGGCCCACGTACCACAAAAAATAAAAAAAAATTAAAAAATAAATAAAATAACATTATTGGGACTTCCCTGGTGGTCCAGTGAGTAAGACTCTGCTCTCCCAATTCAGGGGCCCCAGGTTTAAACCCCAGTCAGGGAACTGATCCCACATGCCTGCCGCAGCTAAGAGTTTGCATGCAGCAACTAAGAAGTCTGCATGCCACAACCGAGAAGTCCACATGCTGCAACTAAAAGATCCCACGTGCTGCAACTAAGAGCTGGCACAGCCAAAATAAATAAATATTTTAAAAAGGAAAAAGAATAAAATAACATTACTAATCATAGTTTACAGATATCCCATAAGTATGACCTTTCCTAAATTTGCTCTTACCTATTAGAGGAATCTGTCTTGCCTGTATTGGAAAGTAAAACAGAACAGTGAAAAGTATGGGGCTTTGGAGCTTGTTAACTCAGATTCAAATCTCAACCCTGCGACTGACTAGCAATGTGATTGTGTCTAAGTTATTTTACTTCTTAGAACTTCAGTTTCCTTAGGCTCTGAGGAAGATAATAAGAACAAGTGCTTCCCTGAAGTGTTATAAGGACAAGAAATGCTAGGTACCAAGCTCTTCTCTAGGATAAGGCTCACAGTTGGTGCTGCACCAGTGTATCTCCTAGTACTGTGGGAAGAGGCATAATCATCCTCTCCTGAAATGCAGTATCTTCCATGTATTAAGGGGCTCTTTCAATCATGAGAATAATATTACTACCCAGTTTTATAATTATTTCCCAAGCATTATCTTACCAGGCCAATGCAATGGAAGTTGTAGAGAAGGAAGAGGAGATGAGTGTCTATTCTGAAAGTGCGTTGCCATAGAAAAACGTCAGAAGGAATCCTCCCCAAACAGAGAACAAGGACTTTTGCTTCTTACACTGTATGCGTCTGTATTGTCTGAATTATTTGACAAGATGCATTCTCTTATTACTTCTGTGATTGTATTTAACAGTGAATTGTTCCCTCAGCTAGCTAGATCAGAGCTCTCTGAACCCTAAGGCTGGAGGACGGAACTGAATTTGGTTTTGTCTCAGAGCAAAGTAAGGGAAAATGCTCTCCCTTGACCTTTTCCCCACATTCTAATTCTGTCTGTGATGACTTAACAACCGTGACTTAGCGTAATCACCATGACTTGGCAAATTTCAGTGATTAAGCCTGACAGAGTCACAATGACTCGGATCCTGTTTGACCTGGTGTGGCCAAATCTTATCCATACCTTCTATTTGAAATCAAGTGAGTAAATGTTTTTTTTTAAAAAAAAAAAAAAAAAAAGTGAGTAAATGTTTGAGGGATACTTTGTTCCAGGCACTTTATTGCTATAATTCTTATTGCTTTCCAAAGACTTTTCACACCAGTGATTTTGTTAACACTTCCAGTGTCCAATAACAAAGAGTGTCTTTCTCATCTCTGATTCTCTGATATACCTGAAACATGCTTTGTTCACAGCTCAATATTTTTAAATATTTAATTTTTAAAAAGTCATGATAGAGAAGAGAGGAAGGAAGATGTTTAGGGGGCTTGCTACTTGCCAGTCCTTTACGTCCCATGTCACACAATCTTTACAACAATCCTGTTTAATAGTGTAGTGGACATGACAGATGTTTCCCTAAAATCCACTGCACATATGCCACATACGCCAGGTAAGCTTTGGAAACACACCTCACAGGCAGAGGGGACTTCCTGACCAATTGCCATGATATTCCTCTCTTCATCTGGAAGAAGGATGGACTTCATCAGTTCTCACCAGGGAACCAGTGAGGCACAGGCTCACCTGCTCCATTTGCAGGGGGTCAGGGCTGGATTCAGTGGTTCCAGAAACCCAAACTACAGTGGCTTAAAAAGCACTTTGTTTTCATGTAACAAGGAGTCCAAAGAAGGAAGTCCAGGGCTCATGCAACTACTTAGGAAACCAGACATCTTTTCCCTTTCTCTACTGCCACCTGTCGTGAGTGGCTCCATGGTCACAAAATGTTTGTTGCACCACTGGGCAGCATCTCCACATTTCAGGCAGGAAGAAAGGCAAAGGACAAAAGATGCATGTCTATTGAGTTTCTCCCTTTTTATTTTAACTGGGAAACAATAAGTTTCCTAAAAGCCCTACCCATTAGATTTCTGCTTGTCTCATTGACCAGAACTATGTCAAAATCCCAGCTACAAAGGAGCCTGGAAGCAGAGTTCTTTAACTGGGTACACAGCTACCCTAAACAAAATTGGGGTATGTATGTAGGAAGGACAAAGAGGGTATTGGATATTGGACAGGCAACCAACATGGTCTGCCACTGGATATACCAGGCGTGAAATCTTTTTCAAAGTCTTTATATCTGGCTCTCTGCCATTAAGTGTACATACTTATTACTTTGGTTACTTTGCAATATTTCTGTTAGAGAATAGAGGAAACCATACATTTTCTGAGCCCCAAATGGGAAAGCATATGTTGCAACTGGATGTCACCACTTGGGCCAATGTCTCAGATAAAAAGAGGGAAGCAGGCTGTCTTGTGTCCATGGCACTGGACTGTAGTTTGCTACAGAGGTTTTGACCTCTCTCTACCCTCTGTCTGCTAAGAAGATGGGGGAGGGGTATCTTGATTTCCTCACTGCGTATTTCATTTTGGACTGAGGGCCAGAGGGCTGAGTTCTTCATACTCATCAGAGTTTACAGTGTATTATCACCACTGGTCTGCCAAATTCTCTCTCACCCTCTGTCTCTCATTAATTTATGTGCCTTTAAAAAGCAATCCCCATTCCCTACTCTTCTCCTCCTGATACCACAGGCAACTATTGTGATGTATTTAATATGTAGTTTGTATTTTTTGTAAATGTTCTTGCATAATGTTCACTAAGGGCTCATACTTTTAGTTTATAGAAGTGATATCGGGTCACACACTTCTTTCTGTTCCTCATGCAGCTTTGTGTTTTTAGGATCCATCCAGGTTGCTTTATGTCCATCTAACCCAGTGCTTCTGATAGCTGCATAATACCTCCCAGTGTACATCCACCACACTTTACCCATACGCTCTGTTATGAGCTGAATTATGTTCTCCCAAAATTCATGTGTTGAAACCCCAAACCTAGAACCTCAGAATATCATCATTTTTGGAGATAGGAATTTAATGAGGTAATTAAGTTTAAGCGAGATCATATGAGTGGGCTGTAATCCATGTATCTGGAGACAGGGCTTTTTTTTAAAATTTATTTATTTTTGGCTGCTTTGGGTCTTCATTGCTACAGGAAGGCGAGCGGGGGCTACTCTTCGTTGCGGTGCGTGGGCTTCTCATTGCGGTGGCTTCTGTTTGTGGCGGAGCACGGGCTCTAGGCACGCGGGCTTCAGTAGTTGTGGCTCGCAGGCCCTAGAGCACACGCTCAGTAGTTGTGGCACACGGGCTTAGTTGCTCTGCAGCATGTGGGATCTTCCTGGACCAGGGCTCGAACCCACGTCCCCTGCATTGGCAGGCAGATTCTTAACCACTGCGCCACCAGGGAAGTCCCAGGAGACAGGGCTTTCAAAGAGCTGATTAAATCCAACTGAGACTGTTAGGTAAGGTTATAATCCAATATGACTGGTGTCCTTAAAGAAGAGAGAGAGACACCTGGGATGTATGTGCACTGAGAAAAGGCCATGTGAAGACAGAAAGAAGGCCGCCATCTGCAAGCCAAGGGGCAAGGGTTCAGGAAAAACCAAACCTGCCAACACTTTGATCTTGGACTTCCAGCCTCCACAGCCATGAGGAAATAAACGTCTGTTGTTTAAGCCACCGAGTCTATGGTATTTGTTATGGCAGCCCTAGCAATCCAATATACACTCTTTCAGAGACATCCAGATTTCTTTCAACTCCTTTGTGGAAAGTTTTTGAAGCCAGCAAACAATCTTTCCTGCGAATCTGGCAATACTGTATAGCTAACATCTGATATTACTTAACGCTATCCTCTTGGAGTTCTGAATCTTTCACTCAGTGCCTTGTTAAAAAGAATCCTATCCCTGATTTAGATAACCCAGGCCTAAGATTTTCAGTCTGGGAAAATAAAAAAATAAGATGCAGAGTACCAGCTTTAGAATGATCACGTGTTTGTGAAAACGGGGCGGGGGGCGGGGAACCTTCTAAGTGAATATGTCTGAACGACTGTGGAGAAGAGAGGGAAAGGGTCAACACTGGACTGGTAACATCTGTTACCTTTCGGAGAGGGTAATGCAGGAGAAAGGGCAGTGTTCTTTAAACATCTTTGCATTATTTCACTGTTTATATGACCGACCAGGATTGGGCTCGGAGTTGGGGGTATACAATTGAATGACGCAGTGTGGGGTGCCTGGGACTGACTCAGGGCCAGTGGGGAAGTCAAAAGATTGTTACCAGGATCTAGTGTTTATTGAGCTTACCACGCGCCAGTATTAGTCTAAGCACTTGGTGTTAACTCATTTTATTCTTTAAAAAGACTTAATTTTCATAAAGCACTACTCTTATCCCGATCTTGCAGATGGGTCAATTAGGCAGGAAGGGGTTAAGTAGCTCATTCAGAGCTGCACCGTTAGGAAGTGGTGGGCGCAGGCTTGGAACCGAGCCCGGGCACCTTTGCCTTGCGCACACCGCCTCCCTGGATCCACCTTTCCTCCAGGAGTCGGCGGGGAAAGGCCCTACCAAGGGCTGGGTGTTGCAGGGCTGCGGCGGGGTGGGGCGCCCTAGCTACAGGGGCGCTAACTCCTGCCCGGGAGAGTCTGAGACTCACTGAGTAGGTGAGCCTTGAATTGGCTCTTGCAGGGTAAAGAGGTGTTCATCAGGGAGACTGGGGGCAGGCGGGCACGGGGCCAGCACCCGAGTGCCAGGGTCGGGGCGTGGACGCCGGGCAAGCTGCGGGACTGAGGAGGAGCCCCCCGGCCGCGGCCGCTGGGGGAACCCGCCTTCGTCCCCCTGCTCCCTTTAGGTAATGGAGCCTGCGGACGTTGGTAAGTAAATATCCCCACCCCACAGTTTTAGAATCTAGACTCCCCTGTGGCGGAGCGTTTGCGTGCTGCTCGCCCTCTCCTAGTGCTGAGTAACCTCTGCGTCTTGCCCTCGGAAGAAACTTGGAAGCAGGACGCCCGGGCCGATGCTTCCTGGCCCGTGCAGGTTCTTGGAGAGATCGGAGACGGCTGCCGGAGGGAAGGGCGTGGCCTGGCAGTATTTTGGGTGCCTGGCATAGCTGCCTGCACCTGGGAGGGGGCTGGCGAAGGAACGTGCGGGACTACAAAAGTGGGACAAGTGTGGAAGGAGAAGAAAGGCAGGGGTCGGAATTCATTTAACGGACGGGTATGGGCGCGGCGAGGAGGTGGGATCCGGGGGCGAGTGCGCCTGGGCCGGGCATCCCACCTGGCCCCTTTCCTCTAGCGGGGGGGGGCTCGTCCTAATCCTCGCCTGCCTCTGCAGTCGCGCCCTTTCCACGGGTGCTTCTGGACTTATGGCGAGTCCAGAATTCTCAGCGGCTGCCTTTTTTGGGAAAAAAAGACAAGTAGGAACAGGAAGGTTTCGGGTCGAACCACCTCGATCGCTCCAAGCAAAATGCCCTGAGAGCTCAGGGCCGCCTGAATCATCTTCTCTTGGCCTTGTCTGCAGGCAAGTTTAAACCCAAACAGACCCAAATTGATTTCCCCGTTGGTGCCAAAGAAAACTCGCGCCTGAAAATGGGGCTGAGCGCAGCGCCACCCGGCGGCTGTCAGGTGTTCCTGAGACTGCTTGCCTTAGAACGCAGCGCTCTGGCCCTTGGAAAAGATGTGCATGGATGTCGGTTCTTTGTGTTTGATGCTTTTTCTTAGAATTCGCTTCATATGAGGAGAGAAATGGGGTATTTGCACTCCAGGTAGTTGTTCAGTGCCCTAGCGAAACCTTAGCAGTGGCTAGGAAGAATTCGTGTGGGTTAACATTGTTCCTTGCCTTGGAGACTTCTAAGGTAGCCTCAGTTTCCTCTTCTGCACAACTGTGCACTGGCAATGATAATAATACCTATCTTATAGGGAGATTATGAGGGTAAACTGAGATGATAAGTATGACGTGCTTAACACACCAATAGAAACAGTGAATACTACTAAATAAACGTGATTGACGTTAAACGATAATGGTAAAGTTGATGACGGGTAGACCCTGCTGTGTGGCCTCAGTGCAACACTTGGGAGCCATAAGAATCCAGTCACTTCATGGCATTGACTACATGTTCACTGTGTTCTAGGAGCTTCAGGATGGTTCATGCTAAGAGCTGGACCCTGAAGAAACACTTCGTAGGCCACCCTACTAATAGTGACTTTGAATTGAAGACAGTCGAACTCCCACCCTTAAAAAATAGAGGTAAGTCATACTCATTACATTTAAGTTGGAAGAGACTATATCAGTTTGCCTTTGCTGGGTAACAAACTACCTCCACATTTATTGACTTCAAACAACAATCATTTATTAGTTCACAATTCTGTGGGTTGGCAGTTTGGGCTGGGTTAAGTTGGTGGGCCTTGTGTAGGTCTCATCTGGGCTAAATGGTTAACTTAGGATGGTCATCACTCACATGTCATGTTAGCCGGCTTTCTGCTCAGGTGCACGCCTCACTTCTCCTCTCTGTGGCCTCTCTAGCTGGCTGGTTTGAGCTCTTTGTTTTCACTGTGATTTCATAAATCTAGAGCAGCAGGAATTGGCAAGATCCAATATGCAAGCACTTTTCAAACCTCTACTTATATCATCTTTGCTAATATGATGTTCATCAAAGCAAGCCCAGATTCAAGGTATGGCAGTAGACTTCTTGATGGGAGGACGGGAAAGAAGCCCACACACAGGGATGGGTGGTATCTGTGGCCCTTGTGCAAACGGCCGCAGAGACCTTTTCAAGGCTGTGTGTGTGAAGCCTCAATGTCAAGTTAGAAGATCCCTCTACTTCCCTTGAAACTTCCCTGAAACGCATGCTTGGGTGCATTGTTCTTCCTGACTTTCGCTAGCCCATGAGGAGTATTTCCTCTCTGTCCCAGTGAGCCCCACGATGACAGTAGGGCAAGAACTGCCTAGCAGCAGTGTGAAGACCTCAGACTATCCCTGTGAGCAGACAATATCCCTGCAGAAATTGAAGGGAGAGAAATGGCGACACATCCCGTCACATGTTTGGAGATAAGCTTTGCAGAGCACTTGCTAAAGGGTGTCTTTAAGGGCTATTTTCAGGTAGGTAAGCTTTGAGAAAAGGGCATGCAATCAAGTAGCATGGCAAAGTTATCGATCCCATCTAGGTTGGGATAACCTGGAACTCAGAACCAAAATTCCCGAGGATGGGTGCATGAGGGTCACTCCAGCAAAATGCATGTATTTTTTAATACTAACTGAGGCTGGTAATAAAACCCTATGTGAGCCCTGTAACACAGTGGTTACAGATGTGGCCCTGGTCAAGATACTTAACCTAAGCTTAAATAAAATGGAAACAATAATTGTTCAGAACATCGTGTGAAATAATCTATGTAAAGCATGGAGTGAGTGCTGAGTAAACAAACATAATTTTAAATTTTATTTAAAAATTTAAAAAATAATTTTTACTTCTATTAACTGGACTGAGCCCAAGGTGAGAGCTCTTCTTGGCTCTTCAGTAGGAAGCACAGATGAGAGGGCAACCCTGAAGCAGAGAGATTGTCTGTGTTTATTTAGAAGGCCAGAGACGAGGCATCAGGCCAGGGTTTCTAATTGCCTGTGGAATGCTTTATTTTGTAGAGGTCCTGCTGGAAGCTTTGTTCTTCACTGTGGATCCTTATATGAGGTATTATTTTCCTCCAGAAAATTCTTATGTTGTGCACTGGACTCTAGTTTGACGTGGTCAATCTTTTAAAATATCCAGCTGATTCAAGACGCTATGGCTTCCCCGTTTCTCCCAGAAGGATGTCAGTGATGGGATTCACGGATGCTCATCTTTTTCAGGCGAAAGTCTGAGCGGAGCAGTGAGGGATTACACTGGCCCCTTTACTTTACAACCATCCCCTATCTTCATGTGCACAATTTACCTCTCATTGGTCACCAGAATTCCTTCCCAAAAACTTAAAAGAAGAAAGAAGCCAAGCTCGAATTTCTCCATTTCACTACTGGCAAATAATTTGGGTAGAGAAAGACGCTAAGACTAAAATTAGGTTTTCTTGCCTTTCCTTTACCTATATTCTTTTAATTTAGGTAATCTGCAGTCGACTCAAACGTGTGTACTCAGTAAACAGTTCAGGGAGAGGAGAGAATACACGCTTTCACTGGCCACTGACTCAGTAACTTTTTGCCTAGGTAAACAATGCAGCCATCATTCTTTTAAATAATTTTTTTCATAGTTGATGGTAGAGATTAAAATCTAAAGTGAGGGCTTCCCTGGTGGCGCAGTGGTTGAGAGTCCGCCTGCTGAGGCAGGGGACACGGGTTCGTGCCCCGGTCCGGGAAGATCCCACATGCCGCGGAGCGGCTAGGCCCATGAGCCGTGGCCACTGAGCTTGCGCGTCCGGAGCCTGTGCCCCGCAACGGAAGAGGCCAAAAAAGAGAAAGGCCCAAAAACCGCAAAAAAAAAAAAAAAAAAAAAAAAAATCTAAAGTGAAAAATATGTTTCCAAATGTTAACTAGCATCCCTTTTTGTGTATCTAGTGTTTTGGGTAACAAGTACCCAGTGGTACCTGGCTTATGTTTTTTTTTTTTTTTTTTAATTAATTTTTATTGGAGTATAGTTGCTTTACAATGTTGTGTTAGCTTCTACTGCACAGCAAAACGAATCAGCCATACATATACATATACCCCCTCCCTTTTGGGTTTCCCTCCCATTTAGGACACCACAGTGCATTAAGTACAGTTCCCTGTGCTATACAGTATGTTCCCATCAGTTGTCTCTTTTACACATAGTATCAATAGTATGTATGTGTCAATCCCAATATCCTAATTTCTCCCACCCCCCCGCTTTCCCCCTTGGTATCCATACGTTTGTTCTCTACATCTGTGTCTCTATTTCTGCTTTTCAAATAAGGTCATCTATACCATTTTTCTAGATTCCACATATATGCGTTAATATACGATATTTATTTTTCTCTTTCTGACTTACTTCACTCTGTATGACACTCTCTAGGTCCATCCACATCTCTACAAATGACCCAGTTTTGTTCCTTTTTATGGTTGAGCAATATTCCATTGTATATATGTACCACATCTTCCTTATCCATTCCTCTGTTGATAGACATTTAGGTTGCTTCCAACAGTGGGGGTGGAAGGCAGGTTGCATTGGGTTATCAAGTGAATGGGAAGTGAAGAAATTTGGCTGTTAAAAGAAGAGAGAGAGGGGCTTCCCTGGTGGCGCAGTGGTTGAGAGTCCGCCTGCCGATGCAGGGGACATGGGTTCGTGCCCCAGTCTGGGAGGATCCCACATGCCGCGGAGCGGCGGGGCCCGTGAGCCATGGCCGCTGGGCCGGCGCGTCCGGAGTCTGTGCTCCGCAGTGGGAGAGGCCACAGCAGTGAGAGGCCCGTGTAACGCAAAAAAAAACAAACAAAAAAAAAAAAAAAAAAAGGAGAGAGAGAGACAAGGTAGAGATAGGATGAGATTGTAAGAAAGGGACAGTAAGAGAGGAGAATGTTGAGGATTCAAAAGAGAGGAAGGGCTAAGAAATGGAGGGTAGCCTCTGAAGAAGAGAAGAGGCTGATGTCCAGATCACCTCGAGCCAGAGGATGAACACCTCTTGCTTAGAGAGAAGAGTGAGTGACGACAGGGACAGATGCTGGACCAGTCGAGAATTCCTTTCTGAGGGCCCATATTTTTCCTTGAGGAGGAGACACCAATGGCTAAGAATTCAGATGGAGAGATGTGGTAGGGTATTAAATCACAGAACATGAAACTCAATACCCCTTTGTGACCACTAACCATGCAGCATCGGACTCACTTGAAAGGAAAGGGGTTTCCCGTATCTGAATGTGCTGTCTCTTTCAGGGTTGTGGAAAGTAAGAACTCAGCCTTCCCAACAGGAACAACTGTAGTGGCTCCTTCGGCTGGACGGCGCACTCCATTTCTGATGGGAAAAACCTGGAAAAGCTGCTTGCAGAGTGGCCGGACACGTTACCACTGTCTTTGGCTCTGGGAATGGTTGGCATGCCCAGGTGAGTTTCATGGGTTTATTTCACTCATTTGAATCCCTGATATCCTGGTTTTCCAAAATGGTTGGTCCAGAACTTGATCAACGAGAAGAGACTCGAGACGTTCTAGGCTCAGGGGCTGATTAGAAAGGATGATGGGACTAAGAAGGGAAGAAGAGGGGCTAGAGTTAGCCTTGGGACTGAAGGAGAGAGAGGGGAAATCAGGTACAAAGAGAAAGTGCTGGTGAGGGGCAGCATGGGAGGGAGAGGAAGCACAGTCGCTCTCAAGCCTCTGGCAAACGGTGTGACACGAAGAAACCAGCTCCTTCTGTCCCTGGAAAGGTCTTGGCTTCACCCCTCACTCATGTCTGCCTCCATTTCAGAGTTTAAAAAGGGAAAAGGAGTTCAGTGTACCTTGGCCTTTCTGTACTGTCTCTGATACCTCACCTCCTTTCCACATCTGAGTTTCCAGAGGTGTCAGGGGATCTGAAGTTCAAATACCTGAGATGAATCACAGTATAGTTGTACCGTCAGTGTGGTGCAGATTTAAAACACTCAAGTGTCTCTTGGCCTTAACCCTCAGGAAGACTCCTGGTCAGTTCATCCTGTGTCTGCCCTCCAGGGCCCAGCTGCACTTTGCACCTCAAGTTTTCCTCTCATGTCCTGGAGAAGCAAGGTCACCTGAATTCCCTTTGAAGTCCCCCAAATTTTCCTAGCCCGGAAAGTTTCTCTAAGTAATTTCTCCAGGTTGTGTGATCCTTTTCTTTCTTCATTCCTTCTTCCCACCCTTCCTCCCTCTTTCTTTTCACCCTTTGAAGGACTTCTAAAGAATGAAACGGAAATATATATATCCCCAAATGATCAGCCTCCAGCAAAACCAGTCCCATACCCCCCAAGTTCATACAACACACAGGATTTGAGCTCCTCAGCATTGCCACAGCCAAGAGACGACACTGTGAAATTAGAGGATGCTTAAGGCAGTAAACAGAATGACAGCCCTTTCCGGTCTGTCCTGCCTGCCTGTACCCTCTACCAGTGAGAGCTCTTCCTCTCCCACCTTGTTATCCCACCCATCCTTCTCTAAATGGTGAGCTGGGGGTAGGAGCACGGGGGTGAAGGCGGACATGAGGAAACCAAGGAGCCAGTTTCCCATGACTTAGCTGGAGAGAAAGTAATTGGTAAAACATTAGGAGATTTGAATTCTAAAAATAGAGGATAATCTATTCCTTTGTGGGTATATTTCTCATTCACCCGTTTCAAGCCCCTAAGGAGTATGCTTCTACTCCAGGTAATCAGCTTCATACCAGTGGTTCTCAAAGATTGAGGGAGAGGGGTTACATATGCCATGTTTCTAGCCTCCATGAGCAACACACCACCAATTCTTTGACAATTCCTGACATTATGCGCCTTACCAGTGGGATGCGTCAACCCTTCCAGAATGCTGGAACTTCTGCTATAAACTATAAAAGAAGTTGAACTTTGAAACCTAGGGTCTTTCAGCTGTCCAGGCTCCAAAGATTTAACATCCTCCCAAAGTATTGCATTATTTCCTTCTATAGGATCTCTTGTCTTCTTGTTAAGCTGGAACAGTTCAAGTGTTTTGCTCTCCAACCTGTTGATTCTATCCAGTCCCCCTTCGTCCAAAGCATACCTTTCATTTTCCCTCTAGGATTTCTTTACTGCTGGCTTCTTCATCCTACCTCCATTTTACTTTTAAAAGGAGGTGATGTTTGGGAAAGACCTTGTACATCTTAGGTCAGTATGTCTAACTGAAAGCTGATGTTGCAAACATCTAGATGGGAGATTGGGGGAGGGGGTGTACGGGCTGTCATGGGTGGAATGACCCAATCTGAAAATGTACCTTCTGCTTCTCTTTGGGGGTTAGGCTAACTTGCCTAGCATACTCGGATATCAGCATTCATTAAGGCGGTGGTTCTCAGTTGCTTGCATTCATAAAAATCACCTAGAGTCCTATTCAAATTCATATATCCACATCCCAGTATTTTTGAATCAGTGGGTTTGAGGCAGGGTCTGGGAATCTAAATTTTTAATAAAGCTACAGGTGATTCTGCGACAAGTGGTGTTCCATCCATCTTTTGAAAACAGTGGGTTAAGGGAATATTAGATATTTGGATCCTCAGAAGAAGTGCTGTTTGCCTTTCACTGCTTTCCCTTCAATGCCCAACTCTAACGAGCCCTCAGATGTAGTCACGGCTGAATAAGCTTAAGTCACGCCAACGTGTAGTTTTGTTTTACACAGAAATGGCTTTATGTGAATTGTCTGAAATTTTTGCCAGTGGCTTAACAATCACTATAATGGGTATAAATTTCATGGGCTCAGACTCAGGGGTGAAAAAATAGAACTTAAAATTTTTCTACTCCTGTACTTCATTTCTATCTCAAGCTGGTGTAACAAAATAAAACCTCCGTTAAGCCAGTGATTTCTCCCATCATTTCAGGTTTAAAACTCATAATTTCCTTTGTCTTCTCCGTAGGGTTGATGCAAAGCTCACAGGGCTAACACAAACCCAGTAGAGGGGGGACAACTTCTTGCTTTTGATCTTAGTTGTGCGTTGGTCCCCCCCTCTCAAAGTGTAACTTTTCTCGGGCTTCCCTGGTGGCGCAGTGGTTGAGAGTCCGCCTGCCGATGCAGGGGACACGGGTTCGTGCCCCGGTCTGGGAGGATCCCACATGCTGCGGAGCGGCTGGGCCCATGAGCCATGGCCGCTGGGCCTGCGCGTCCGGAGGAGCCTGTGCTCTGCAACGGGAGAGGCTGCGGCAGTGAGAGGCCCGCGTACCGCAAAAAAAAAAAAAAAAAAAAAGTGTAACTTTTCTCATTGAGTCCGCAGCCACATCCCCTTCCAAGCTGGAAATCCACTGAACTGTGGTGGTTTCTTGACCTAATAATCCCCATTGGTGCTATGTGAGCTGCATCTTTGCAGGCCCACTAGTCGTTTCCCTGCAAGCTAACTTCGGCATCTCACTAGGGATGAGGTGGGGAGATTGCAGATGTTCTTTCATACCACTCTGGAGCCATGGGAAGTTCAAGGTGTTTCTTCCTGACCCTCTCAGGCCTAGACACCATATACCGTTACATCTGTTTATGATGTCGTGGAGGCTTTCCCCATGAAGCTCGCCATCTCCCTAGAACTTACATAGGAATGAGGCATAAGCTCTCTGTTCTTGGATCCCTACAGTTTAAGGGGATCTATTTTCTTTCACCCCTGAAACTTGGCCTGGGGGTGGACAGGATGCTTCCCCCCCCTTCCAGCCACCTCTCTGTTCCCTCCCTAGTTCCCATCATCTTTTTTCCTCTCCTGGAGGTAAAGAAGGAGGAGGTGGACCATTAGTGGCTAGTAATATCCATTTCCTATATTTTCTGTCTTTTACCTGGACCCATGGCACTGAGCTGCTGAGAAGGCCTTCAGGGTATATATAAATGAGATACAGGGGAAAGAAACAAATTTATCCCCATAGCCTTACTTTTCTTCCCTTAGCCTAACAGCCTACTCTGGCCTGCTTGACATCTCTGGTGTGCAGGGTGGAGAAACAGTGCTGGTGAACGTGGCCGCAGGAGCAGTGGGCTCCGTTGTGGGGCAGATCGCTAAGCTCAAGGTAAGTGTCTTCCTCCATAACAAACATTTACTCAGAGCCCACAGCGTGCCCTGGGAATGCAGAGGTGAACACAGCAGACCTTTTGTCGTCTCAGGGAGTTTGGTCCACTAGTCGATTTCGTTGAGAAGCTGGAGATGGGGAATGATGGAGAAACGTGGGGGGAATGGGGAAAATGGCGCAGCAAAGATGACCTGAACATTGTAATTTGATACCACTGCAGGTCTCAAGTCAGGAATGGCCTCTGCTAGAGTAGTGAATTTGTAAGCAGTAACTATTTTCATAGTTTTTACTGAACTTTTCTTGTTACAACTTAATCTCCTTTCTTCATGATTGCCCCCAACAATTAAAAGAGGGACTTGATATCAGCCAACCAAGAGTCATCACCCACACAGCCCCATTGCAAAGGCTACTGCAGTCAGCCCAGAGCGGTGGGGCCTCAGCTTGGGAACTAACTCATGGGAGGCACGCAGGGCATGGAAACATTGCCTCTGATCTGGACAGGTGTCTGTGCTCAAGAGATCTGATTTGATGGTAGGGGTGCAAGACATCAGGCAGCTCACACATGGCCAGGATGTATCACATAGTGGAAATGTTCCAAGGTGATCTGGTTTGGCTTATCCTTTGCCAGAGGCTGGATGTTGGATGCAGGATCTAGTTTCTAGGGAAAGAGTTGGGGAGAATACAGATGAGTACAGGACTACAACCAGCAGCCAAGGGTTTGGGCTGGTCTCCAGTGCTAATGGGAGCTTGGAATACAAATAAAGAGATGAGGCTGTCATACAGGTTGCAAATTTTGCAGTTAAGGAATTACATTAGTTTTCTAATGTTAAACCATAATAGCATTCTGAAATAACCGTTATTTACCAATGGTGTATTATGAATTTATACTTTTGGATTTGATTTAATAACATTTCATATAGAATTTTTGCATCTATATTCATAGGTGAGTTTGGTTTAAAGTTTTTTGTTTGGAACTTATCAGTGTTTAGCTTTGGGTTATGCTAGACTTAACAAAATGAATTAGTAATACTTCCAAAATTCAAATTTTAAATGTTTTATTAAAACTTCAAGGGATTTTTGTTTCAAAAATTTGATAGGACATATTTTTTAATTAGGGAAGAGCCGTCTCTCTCCCTTTTCTTATCTTTTTCTTTTTTCTGGCTGTGTCATGCAGCATGTGGGATCTTAGTTCCCCAACCAGGGATCAAACCTGTGCCCCCTGCCATGGAAGCACAGAGTCTTAACCACTGGACCACCAGGGAAGTCCTGATAGGACTCATTCTTAAACCTATTCTTTTAGAAACTCCATTAGAGATTGCCATACTAAGAAGTTTGTGCTTAATCCTTGGAGGAATGACGTGATTAATTCTGCATTTTAGAGAAATCTTTTTGACCCTGGGAGGTGAATAGTTCATAGGGACACAATACTAGAAACAAGAAGTCAGATTAGGATGCTCTTACAATAATTCAGATGAAAATTATGATACCCTGACAGTGAAGATGGGACGTCAGAGGCAGCTTTTAAGGATATTTGTTGAAAAAGAACAAACACCTGGTGATTGGATGTGGCTAGCAAGAGAAAGGAAAGCATCTCCTTTGACCCACATGTTTCAGGTTTGGATAACTGCGTGGTATCACCCACTACAATAGAGGATAGAGGAGGAACAACAGGTAAGAAGCAAGGGAAAGAAAGATTCCATTTTAGACACATTGATTATGAGGCCCCTTAGGCTCTCCAAGTGAAGATTGTTATAGGTCGCTGGAAATACTGATTTGGAACTCAGGAGAGAGGCATGGCTGGAGTTAATAAACAAGGGAATCATCTGCATGAAGGTGGTAGTGAGGTCATAAGAGTAAATGAGATCATCTTATGAGAGTATAAGGTTAGAAGGCAAAAGGACCAAGGATAAGAGATTTTGCAAAATTGTTTTTTCTTGAATCATGAAGGAATGGAAAAAGCATATGGCAGTCGTTTGTACAGATACATGTACGAACCCAAAGGCCTTTCCCCAATTGAGAGTGAACAGAGGCTGATATTCTGGTCTTCACGATACATTCAGAATAGAAGAGAGCTTTCTGAAGATCTACTCTCTATGTACCAATATAAGCTCTAGTCTCAACCTGAAAGTGCTTCTCAGGATGCACTCCAGTTCCTCTATGATTAGGCAGCACCTAGTCCAACGCTTTGGGCCAAATCACAGAACACGGGGCAGTTACCAGGAGGGCTGTCTTTGATATGAGAGTCCCAGGGCAGAGCCAACATTATAGTCTAAAGAGTCACTGCACCAAGAGATAGCATGCAAGTCATTGCAAGGGAGAAGAAGCCCCAACATAAACAGGAGAGTCAAGGGCTTCCCTGGTGGCGCAGTGGTTGAGAGTCCGCCTGCCAATGCAGGGGACATGGGTTCGTGCCCCGGTCCAGGAAGATCCCACATGCCGCTCGCGGCTGGGCCCGTGAGCCATGGCTGCTGAGTCTGCGCGTCCGGAGCCTGTGCTCCACAACGGGAGAGGCCACAGCAGTGAGAGGCACACGTACCACCAAAAAAAAAAAAAAAAGAAAGAAACAGGAGAGTCAAGCCAGCAGGTTGAAATGAGCTGCAAACCACCTAAACATAGGAGGGATCGGTGGGGTGGTCAGAGGCAAGCTGAAGTGATGGTTGGGTTGTATCATAGGCTAGTTTAGGGACGAATTTCTCCTAGGGGGTCTGTTGGCCCATTATATATGTGGCTCAGCACCTAGGAGGGTGTTCTGGAGGAACCTGGCCATTCTAGACTAGGAGGATAGACTTGGCCCATGCTTGTGGTTTATAAATGGTTTCCATTTTTCTCCCCATTTAAGGCTGCAAAGTTGTTGGAGCAGCAGGGTCTGACAAAAGGGTTGCCTGCCTTGAAAAGTATGGATTTGATGTTGCCTTTAACTACAAAACAGTAAAGTCTTTGGAAGAAACTTTGCAAAAAGCCTCTCCTAAGGGTTATGATTGTGATTTTGATAATGTAAGTACAAATTGGACTTAATATCTGATTTACTAGCAAAGCAACTAAGTACTATATGAGGGAATCTACTTCTAGAGTTTCCATCTAAAAATATATGAGGAAAGCACATATGCCTTTTTTAAAAAACAACTTTATTGAGATATAATTTACCTGTTTAAAACATAGAACTCGGTAACTTTTAGTGTATTCACAGAATTGTACAACCCTTGCCACAATTTTAGAACATTTTCATCACCCTGAAAAGAAATGCTTGTGTTCATTAGCAGTCACTCCCCTTTGTCCCCCCAAAAGTGATATTTTGTGACTGGCTTCTTACACTTAGCATGTTTTCAAGGTCCATCCATATTGTAGCATGTACCATTTTTTCATTCCTTTTTAAAAAAATTTTTATTGAAATATAGTTGATTTGCAATGTTACTTCATTTTCTTTTTTTAAAAATAAATTTATTTATTTATTTTGGCTGCATTGGGTCTTTGTTGCTGCGAGCGGGCTTTCTCTAGTTGCGGTGAGCAGGGGCTACTCTTCATTGTGGTGCGTGGGCTTCTCATTGTGGTGGCACAGGCTCTAGATGCACAGGCTCAGTAGTTGTGGCACGTGGGCTTATTTGCTCCGCGGCATGTGGGTTCTTCCCGGACCAGGGATCGAACCCGTGTCCCCTGCATTGGCAGGCAGATTCTGAACCACTGCACCACCAGGGAAGTCCCTCATTTCTTTTTATGGCCAAATAATATTCCATTGTATGGATATATCACATTTTATTCATCCATCCATCGGTTGATGGGCAATTGAGTCATTCACACTTCTTGGCTATTATGTATAATGCTGGCTATGACCATTCATGTACAAGTTTTTGTGTGGATATATGTGTTCATTTCTCTTGACTACAATCAGAATTGTTGGGTCATATGGTAACTCCACGTTTAATATTTTGAGGAACTGCCATACTATTTTGCAAAATGGCTGCACTATTTTACATTGTCACCAGCAATCTGTAAGGGTTCCAATTTCCCCAAATCTTCAGCAGAGTTTATTATCTGTCATTTTGATTGTGGCTATCCTAGTGAGTTTGAAGTGATATTTTGTTGTGGTTTTGATTTGCATTTCTCCAATGGCTAGTGATGTTGAGCATCTTTTCATGTGCTTATTGGCCATTTGTATGTCTTCTTTGGAGAAATGTTTGCTCAAATCCTTTGACCATTTCCAGTTGGGTTATTTGTTGAGTTGTCAGAGTTCTTTATATATTCTGGACCCAAGTCCCTTATCAGATACAGTCAATTCTCAGTATTCCTGGTCTATAAGTTCCTATAGAACTTTATGTTCTATAAAGTCACCACAAACACTGAACCATTGCTCCTACTGGAAGTGTGCACACACATGCACATATCTTACATAGATTACAATCTTTAGTCCTTCCTATAACTTCTCTTTTTATTTTAAAAGAGAAAATTTTTGTTTAAAAGTGTTAAGTAACTTGTCTGAGGCTGCCCCAGAACTAATCCTCCCACAGTTGGGATTCATACTCCATTCAGCTGGCCCCAGAGCTGGAGCTTCTTGAACCACTCTGCACTGCCCCCTACTGTCTTCATCCTCTGGTAATCTCGGTATGAGAGCTAAAAAAAGAAGGCAGACCCTTGGCCTTTTTTGACCTCAGCTGGGAACTTTGTGTCTCTTTTGCCACTAGCCACTCTGTGTATGTCTGCAAATGACCAGGGAAAGCTCTATGAGTATTGGGGTTATAAATAATACTAGCAAGTAGTCCAGTTCTCAATTATGGAATATACTTAAAATGAGGATCATTAGTAATAATATCTCCTGTATAGGGTTTGCAAATATTTTCTCTTATTCTGCGAGTTGCTTTCACTTTCCTTTATTTTTCTTCCACTTTCTTGATGGTGTCCTTTGAAACACAAAAGTTTTAAATTTTTGATGAAGTCCAATTTAGTTTTTCTTTTGTTGCTTAGGCTTTTGGTGTCATGTCTAAGAAGCCTTTGCCTCATCCAAGGTCACAAAGGTTTACTCCTATGGTTTTTTCCTAAGAGTTTTATCGTTTTAGCTCTTATATTTAGGTCTATGACACGTTTTTTTTTTTTTTTTTTGGTACACGGGCCTCTCACTGTTGTGGCCTCTCCCGTTGCGGAGCACAGGCTCCGGATGCGCGGGCTCAGCGGCCATAGCTCACGGGCCCAGCCACTCCACGGCATGTGGGATCTTCCCGGACCAGGGCTTGAACCCGTGTCCCCTGCATGGGCAGGCGGACTCTCAACCACTGCGCCACCAGAGAAGCCCTATGACATGTTTTAAGTTAATTTTTGTGTATCGTGTAAGGGAGGAGTCCTATTTCATTCTTTTCCGTGTGGATGTCAGTTGTTCTGCACCATTTGTTAAAAAGACTGTTTTTTCCCCTGTTGAATTGTTTTGGCACTCTTGTCAAAAATCAATTGACTGTAAATGTAAGGGCTTATTCTGGACTCTCAGTTTAGTACTATTGATCTATATTTCCGTTCTCACACTGTCTTGATTGATGTAGCTTCGTAGTAAGTTTTGAGATCGGAAACTGTGAGTCCTCCAACTTTGTTCTTGATATATGGCTTCTGAGTTATTTTTCCATACTTTTAGATAAAGCAATGAGATTACTGAACTGGTCAGAAAACCCCAAATTATAATGAAGTAAAATTTACAAGTTATATAAGGTGTATTTCTACAGTCAAATGAAAATGCCTAGTTTCTAATGTCTCTTTCCAACTGCGATTTTCTGCCCTGCGGTGCTAATTTAATCAGTGTTATTGCTGCTAAAACAAGTATTGTGAAATGATCATTGTGAGTTAATGATTCTCCTGAATCTTCTAGGGTTTAGATTATTTAAAGGTTTTGGTTTTTTGTTTCCCTGTCTGTTTAGGTGGGTGTAGAGTTTTCCAACGTTGTTATCCCCCAGATTAAGAAATTTGGAAGACTTGCTATTGCTATACGTGGGCCCATCTCTACATATAACAGAACCGGCCTCCTTCCCCCAGGTAATGAGCTCACGCACATGATCACAGGTGTAGAAAGACAGGACAAGGAGGAGATTCACAGATATGGTGTAGGCCAGTGACTATCAAAGTATTTAAAAGATTTCCTAATATTCTTGATGAAATAGTATTTATTAAACTAAAAACATATAATTGTGTATATCTGTGCTAAATCAGCTTATATTGGATTTTGACATAGAGAAATAACAGGCGCTGAAAATATGGAAGAAACAGAGTTATTAAAAGTTTTAGTTTTTTACTTACTGTTTTCTGCAAAGTTGTGAAAAGCCATGATTTGATTTAGAAATAGAACACGTTGTCCTGGCTGGAAAAAATGAGGGTTCTTCAGGATATTCGAGATGTGCTGGAGGTTTGGGGGTGGGTAGACGGTGGCTTAATGTGGGTGAAGGGAAAACAGGCTGCCATTTCCTTCAGACAGTAGTGGGCAGAGTTTCCTGCAGCAGCACCAAACTGACAATTTCCACTACAAGGGAAAGGGGCATGCGTTTTCTCTCGATCCCTAGAACGTCCTTGTTTTGCTTCTCCTGTCCGCTGCCAGGCCCTCCATCCCTCACTTCTCCACTCTCTTATGCTGAGACCTTCCCCTCCCACCTCCATGCCCAAATAAGTCCAAAAGCAGTATCAACTAGAGAACTATGTTCATTAAATCTCAGTTTTCTAAGAGATGTCCTATAGGCCTCTTATTTTACAGATGGGGAGATGGATGGCCCAAAGGACCAGAGACTCTTTCAATCCTATTAGCGACAGACTCAAAATAAAAGCAGATCTTCTGAACTCCTCATTCAGAGTCCTTTCTGCTACAAATGATTCTGTGCTATTGGTGAGATTACAGATTTACCTGTGGTCTAAAAATTTTAAAAAGGAGAAAGGGCTTCCCTGGTGGTGCAGTGGTTGAGAGTTCGCCTGCCGATGCAGGGGACACGGGTTCGTGACCCGGTCCAGGAAGATCCCACATGCCGCAAAAAAAAAAAAAAAAAAAAAGGAGAAAGAAGAACAAAAAGGAATCTTCCAGATTACCATCAGGATCCAGGCAACCACAAATAAATGGGTCATTTGTTCTATGATGGGCTTCACTCGTGGGAATGAAACCTTATAACCCTGCTAGTTAACAATACCTCGGCTACACTGAGACAGGTGGATGGGAGTGGAAGAGGCTGAGGAAGGCCCACTTGTAGATTCCCTGTTGGGTTGTGAAAAATCAAAGAGGCTACTTTCTCCAAGAAAGATACTCCAGGTGCACCTGGCAATCTTATTAGGGACTTTTTCCCCCCATATTTTTCTAATTGATGCTAAGCTAGCATCCTGGGAAATCTTCCTGCCAATTGAGCAGAGGTCCAGGATGCATTTTCCTGACCACAGCCCAATATTTTGGATACAGTAACTTGATCTAGGCTTTTAAGCAATTAGTCTTTGCAAGTTCAGCGGCTCAGGGCTCAGGTTTTTGAGACCTATCTGGCCTTGTGGACAAGCTGGCGTTGTCCATTCCATTTTAATCAAGTGAGATTCTGCTCTGCCTCTGATCTCCAGAAATTCTAACATATTTCACTGTTAGGAGAGCTCGGAGGCAAGTACTTGTTTCCCCCAGCTTTCATGCCACATTTGTTTTCTACTCGCAATAAAGAAACCACATCCCCATCAGCACGCACAATCCCAGAAACAGTATTTCATCCTCTTCCAAGATGAGAAAATGAGGACTCCACTTCTTAACCCAAGAGGAATATGGCTGGGGTGAGTCTTCCGGAGAAGCACTCTTTCTGCAAGACTAATCTAGCATTTGGATGTGAACCTCTCGTGTCTCACTCATCTTGCATCAGTTTCTTTTGCTTCAGGACAAAGCCCTACTTTTCCTTCTTTATCTCTCTCTTTTTTTTTTTTTTTGGCTGCTTTGGGTCTTCATTGCTGCAGGCGGGCTTTAGTTGTGGTGAGCGGGGGCTACTCTTCTTTGCGGTGCGTGGGCTTCTCATTGCGGTGGATTCTCTTGTTACGGAGCATGGGCTCTAGGCGCGCAGGCTTCAGTAGTTGCAGTGTGCAGGCTCAGTAGTTGTGGCTTGCAGGCTCTAGAGTGCAGGCTCAGTAGTTGTGGCGCACAGGCTTAGTTGCTCTGCGGCATGTGGGATCTTCCTGGACCAGGGCTCGAACCCATGGCCCCTGCATTGGCAGGTGGATTCTTAACCCCTGTGCCACCAGGGAAGTCCCAAAGCCCTACTTTTCTGACTGCTGACATTACTTTCTTCAAAGTAGCAAGTGGGAACTTGAGGCCTGAGTAATGCCAGTTATGAAGGAGGCTGAAGCTAGATTCTGCCAGTCATCTGGGCTCTTCCGGCCCTGATATTCCCTGGGCATTTTCACCTGACTTCCTGGAACTTGTAAGAGTATGCTCAGGTGCCATTCCCTCAGTTTCTGGTCACTTAGGATCCTCGGGAAAATAAACCAGGCAACCAATACAACCTTTTCTCTCACGCACAGAAGAGTACTATCTTTTTTACAGGCTGCAGGATAGCCCTGTGCTTTTTCTACGCTGGTGGCTCTCAAAGTGTGGGCCCAAGACCAACAGCATCACCATCTCCTGGGGACTTGTTAGAAATACAAATCCTCGGGGCCCACTCCATCTCCACAGTCAGAAGTTGGATGAGGGGCCCAGCAATCGCTTTTCACAAGCTCTCCACGTTATTCTGACACTTAGGAAAGTGTGAGACCCACTGTTTCAGGCTAACTCTTGGTATCTTGAAATGGCGAGGGCAGGGGCAGGTGTGGGATTTGCTGAGCCCCTTGATCTATTCTCTTCTTGGCTTGTAGGCCAGGGGTGGACACCAGTTGTTTTGCATCCGCTTTGAGAACAGAACAGAAATTGATAGATTTATGCCATAAGATGACTGTATTGAGCCATAAAGAAGAACACGCTAAGTATTGTGAATATCAGGGTATTCACCCTTGAGCAGCACAGAAACGTTTCACACGTTATCTTCAGGACCTCGTTCTGTTTCCTAGAACTGTTTGGGAAGCTTTTGGTGGACCTTGCTTCTGGCAGGTGACGGATGAACAGTTCCTGGCTGCCCGGCCTGTACAAGGACTCCACATGTGTGTCGGTTTCCCATGGCTGCTGTAACTATTACCACAGACTCAGTGGCTTAAAACAACACAAATTTATTGTCTTACAGTTCTAGACGTCAAAAGTCTAAAATGGGTCGGCAGGGCTGCATTCCTTCTGAAGGCTCAAGAAGAGACTCGTTTCCCCGCCTTTTCCAGTTCTAGAGGCCGCCTGCGTGCCTTGGTTCACAGTCCCTTTCTGCATCTGCAAAGCCAGCAGCACTGCATCTCCAAATCTCCCTCTCTCTCTCCCTCCCTCTCTCCCTCCCTCTCTCTCTCTCTCTCTCTCTCTCTCTCTCTCTCTCTCTCTCTCTCTCTCACCCTCTCTCTCTCTGTCTCTCTCTCGCTCTGATCTCTGCTTCCATCATCACATATTTTTTCCCGACTCCAATTTTTCTGCATCCCTCTTTCCCTTACAAGGGCCCTCGTGTGGGCCTACCTGTATAATATAGAATAATCTCCCCATCTGAAGGTTCTTAACTTAGTCATATCTGCAAAGCCCCTTTTGCCACGTAAGGTAACATAGTCACAGGCTCTGGGAATTAGGATGCGGACGTCTTTGGGGACCATTATTCTGCCTACCACAGAGTGCATGTTGATTTGTGGGCAGTCCCGTGGGTCAGAAAGGGTGGAGGAAACAGAAGGGAGCGCACTGGGAGAACTCTGACACGCCTCGTACCGCCTGTGTTTTCACCACGGCCACCCGCCTGGACCCTGCTGCCCAAATGTGCCCTCCTGTTCACAGGCCCACCCCGGAGGCCATCATCTTTAAGGAGCTTCACTTCGAAGGCCTCCCTGTCTAGTGCTGGCAAGGAGAAGTCCGCCAGAGGCTCTGAAAGGCTTGCTGACAGGGGTCTCAGAGGTGAGAGGCTCCAGGGCCGCTCCTCCACCAGATCCCCTTCCCTTTGGATGCTGCAGATTTCATTTCCACTGGGAATATGGGTTCATCTCACTGCTCCCCCTTTTATAACAAAATACCTGGAAGTCTTGTCTGCACTCACTGTCTGCAGCCCCTCTTTCCATTCTTTCTTAAACCCGCCTGTCGGGTTTTGCACTGTTGCCATTCCACCAACACAGCTTTTGTCAAGGTCGCCGATGCCCCTCACACTGTGGACTCCAGTCATCGGCTCTTAACATCATTTGGCTGTGGAGGGTATTTGACAGAGAGCATCGCTCGCTCCTTGCTTTCTTTGGCTTCCCTTAGCTCTTGGTTTTCCTCACTGATTGGTCCTCCTCAGACTCCTCTGCTAGCTTCTTTTCTTCTCTCCAAATTAATAACAGTGTCCCAATGCATGGTCCCTGGGCCTCTTCTCTCCTCTGTCCACACTCTCTCAGCCCTTTGTTATCTCATCCACGCTCTTGCTTTTATTTTTATTTTTTTTGTGTGTGGTACGCGGGCCTCTTATTGTCGCAGCCTCTCCCGTTGCGGAGCACAGGCTCCGGAAGCGCAGACTCAGCGGCCACGGCTCACGGGCCCAGCTGCTCCGCGGCATGTGGGATCTTCCCGGACCGGGGCGCAAACCCATGTCCCCTGCATAGGCAGGCGAACTCTCAACCACTGCGCCACCAGGGAAGCTCCACGCTCTTGCTTTTAAATATCATCAGTATGCTGACAGCTCCCAACTGTCTGTCTCCAGCCTAGATCTCTCCCCTGAGCTCTAGACTGTTCAGCAGCTGTGCTTGGATGTGCAATACGCTTCTCCATCTCTGTCTTAAAGTGTTAAAAACTGAAAACGTCTTGATCTTTCCTGCCAAACTTGCTCTATATATAGACCACACCGTCTCAGTTATGACAACCTTTTTAGTTGCTCAATTCAAAAACGTTGAAATTATCTTTGATTCCTTTCTTTCTCTCATATCCATGTCTAATCTGTCGGCAAATTCTGGTGGCCCAACCTCGGAGATACATTCAGAATCTGCCCTGTTTCCCCTCCTCCACTGCCACCATCCTGGTCTAGGCCACCATCTTGTCTGGCCTGGATGTTGTGGTGGCCTCTAAGCTGCTCTCCCACTTTTTCACCCCTACAGACAATTCCCAACACAGCAGCCAGAGTGATCTTTTAAAGCATAAATCACACCAAGTCATCTTACGCTCAAAACCCTGCAAAGCTCCCCATTTCACTTAGAATAAACCCTGCGAGGCTGGACACTATCTGGCCTCCGTTACCTCTCTAGTTTCATTGCTTACTGTCTCTCCCCACACCCCTCCACTTCTCCGTAATTGCTTACTTAATTCTCACCCCCTCCTTCAAGTTTTTGCTGAAAACTGCCTTCTGAATGAGGAAGCTTTGAACATGACCCTATTTTATATTGCAATCCCCCTTCACTGGTTGAGCCTCCTTATCTTACTTTGATCCATAGCAATTATCATCTTTTAACATAATATACACTATAATTCACTTAATTGTCTGTCTCCCTCCCATGAGAATGTAACCTCCCCGAGGGCAGCAATATTCACGCATTTTGTTTGCTGATGTATCCACACCACCCAGGATAGTCTGAATAGGCACTAGGTGAACATTGTCGGAGACGAAGGAGTGTTAGAGGGGCGTATATTTTGCCATGGCTCTTCCAGGTCCTAGAGTGGAGTTGTCTTATAGCCATGCCTTATAGATCCAGAGGAAGAATCCAATCGCTTTGTCCTGAGCTGTGATCATTTTCCCACCTTACGCCATGTGGAGTTTTAGTCAACAGAAATCTGAATAACCGAGGTGGCATGATTTTTGTTTTCCAGGAGAAAAGTGGTACCATACTTCCTAACCCCTGGCTTCCTGATCATTTCCAAATTCAAAGACATAGATGGCTCCCCTGGCATCCCCTGGAGCTTGGCGTTTTTCCCAGTCTAACACTCTCCGAGTGCTGGGCTGGGCTCTTTCCAGGGAGCTGGGAAGAGTGGGATGCGTTTAGAGTTCCCAGTGTGTAGCCTCTTTGTCCCTGTTGGTGAAATCAAACATGATCACAGCTGACAGCAGACACCACTGTGCTGGTGTCCCATAATGCTTTCTTCCTACAAAGTGAACCTAATTATAATTTTGTTCTAAGTAACTAGTGAATTGGTTTAATTTCTCTCTCATCTACTTATTTCTTTCTCATCCCTCCCCCTTTCTTTTTTTTTTTTCTTTGTGATACATGGGCCTCTCACTGTTGTGGCCTCTCCCATTGCGGAGCACAGGCTCCGGACGCACAGGCTCAGCGGCCATGGCTCACGGGCCCAGCCGCTCTGCAGCATGTGGGATCTTCCCGGACCGGGGCACGAACCTGTGTCCCCTGCATCAGCAGGCGGACTCTCAACCACTGCGCCACCAGGGAAGCCCCCTCCCCCCTTTTTTAATACACTTTTTATTTTAGAATAGTTTTAGAGTTACAGAAAAATTCCTGAGAGTAGAGAGTTCCCATATACCCTGTATTCTATTATATCCTAATTTCCCATATTATTAACATTTTATATTAGTATTCACCCTCTACTTTTAACCTCTAAACTTTTGATTATAGCTTTTGACCCTTTCCAGGTTCTTGGCCTCTTCAAGCACAGGAATGAGCTGGGGCTTTCTATTGTTGGTTAAGTGTTCAAATCCCAGCTTCCCTACATACTAGTTGAGTGACCTCAAGCAAATAAATAGTCCCTCCATAAATCCACAAAGGATGCTAAACCATCACTGGATATATTAGGGAAAAATAGTATAAGGTGACTTAGGTCTCCACATAAGACCTCTTTAAAATAATGTGAGAATGTGAATTAGTTCTATTTAGTAGACTGTGCCTTGTAGAAAAAAGAGAAATGAAAATCCTTCTTCACTAAATGAACTCTTCCCTCCCACACTCCTAAATGAATGTTAAACACTTACTGAACAAATCTTGGCTTGAAGGGAAGACATATTTTTAGACTGCCATCGTATTTACATTTCCTGAACAGGTTCTGCCTCTTCAGGGGTCAAATAGAGGTAATGATGCTACAGCATTGGGCTACTGGAAAGATGAACACAGATGATACCCTGCAAGGATGTCCCCTGCTCCATATGCTTCCGCCTCTTCTGAGATCATTACATTATTAAATTTTTTGTTCAATTTACTTAGAAATTAGTTAATTGCTTCCTTGTGACATTTCTCGTATTGTTATGCTGTGATCTGACGCCTATTATTAAACTCTTATGTGTGCTGTAATCTGTTACATACACTGTGTATGTGGGTCATGCCCCCCAAATGACTATAAGTTCAAAGAGGACAGGCTCTCCACTTCCTAGTTCCAAGTTTCCCATGATGTACTGATAAATTTGTTGCTACAGTGAGAAGAGTATATAATTTAGAATATGAAATTAATCTATTATGTTTGTTGTTGTTTTGATACAGGGTAAAATCCAGTACCATGAACATATCACTGAAGGATTTGAAAGCATGCCAGCTGCATTTATGGGAATGCTGAGAGAATTTGGGGAAGCAATAGTGAAAGCATGAACAAAAATGACACATGGAATCTAGAAATCATTTGGATGATTACTTAGTTTCTTTATAATCATTTAGTAAAAGGTATGCTGTCTTCATGATCTAAAAAACATTCATTGTAATGCATCTGATCTACCTAATAAAATACATTTAAGTGGAATATAATTAGCAAGAGAGAGGGAAAATTTCATATTGAACAATGGCCAAGTGAACTTACTGCCTGCTATAGTTCCCTCAGGGTTATGGTAGAAACTAATGGCTCTCGAGTCCAAAAGTTTACTGCTTCTGTGACCTTGAACTTCTGATTTTTCATCTGTAAAGTGAGGACAGTAACATCTGCTTCACATACATATTATACATTTATTTAAAACACCAGCATAACACGTGGCATATATTAGGTACTCAGTAAGTGTTAGCTACCTCCCTGCAGAAATCAGTGAATTTGAAGTCAAGATCACCACCCCTATGGCTTATGGTTACACAAGGAGAAATAACCATTGCTGATGTACACGGACTCAGGGGAGCCCCCATTGGTCCTCTGCGGGCAGGTCTAATGTGGCAGACCAAGGAAGGAATCTATCGCTCACAACAGCTACAAAAAAAGATAACATATGGGAATCTTTATAAGCCAACAAAAATGTGAGAGATTATTATGAAGAAAGCTTTGAAACATGACTAAGAAACACAAAAGAAGACTGAACATATGGAAGTTACCATGCTCTTGGACTGGGAGATTCAGTATCATGAAAATGTCAGTTCTGTTGATCAATTCTGCTACCAAATAGAGGAGGGATCAAATTGGAGTACAAGGAAAAAATAAGAGAGAAAAGTGCGATTGTGTGCGTGTGTGTATAAAACCTCTGGAAAGATGTAATAACAAGAACTGAGGTGTGCCTGAAAGATGGGGGATAAGAGAAAAACTACACTTTTGTGCTTTTTGAATTCTGAATCTAATGAACAAATTTATTCACTATTACAAATTCAATTAAAAAAATTAAAGTCCCTGTGCTTCTGTGTCCCCTTCCCATATGGAGGAAATAACATATGCATGAGAAAAAACTCAGGAAAAGGTGGGGTCACCCCTAAGGCTGGGCACCCCCTGGTGTTTTTACCTCTCGAACTTGTCCACAAGTTTGAGCCTCCAGCAGCGTGTCAGCTCCAGGTGAAGGGTTCCTGCCCCGGCACTGGGTCCCGTGGTGGGTTCTGTTCTAAGGCTTCTACCCCAGTAGCTTGTGACTCTCGGTATCTGTCTGACTCCCCCACTCTGGGGGCAGTGGTTTACCCCGTGACCTAAGGTCTCTGCTGGATCTCAAGAGTTATTGATTTTTTATGCTCAATGTTTTTCTTGTTGTTAGGACAGACTGATGACACCCAAGCGCAATACATGCTGGACCAGAAACCAGAAGTCAAGAGCATGTACGTATCTATATACATATATACACACATATATATTATAAATATATATATATTAGTTTTTTTTTTTTTTGGCCTCCCTGTGTGGCTCACTGGATCTTAGTTCCTCGACCAGGGATTGAACCCATGCCCTGGCAGTGAAAGTGCAGAGTCCTAACCACTGGACTGCCAGTGAATTCCCAAGAGGATATATTTTAAATTTTGATAATACTTACCATTTTTTCTTTGATGGTTAAGTGCTTTTAGTCTTTCACCTAAGAAATCTTTACCTATCTGTAGGTCATGAAATTTTTCTCCCATATTTTTACTCTGTAAGTCTTACCCTTTTAGCTTTTATGTTAGATCTGTGATGGAGCAGGGAATAGGGGATTGGGATTGACTGCCAAGGGGCAAAAGAGAATTTTCTGGGGTGATTTCAATGTTCTGTTTGGATGGGGATGACATAAGGGTGGACATGTGTCAAAACTCATTAAACAGTACATTTAAATGCATGCATCTTATTGTATATAAATTATACGTCAATAAAGTTAACTTTTAAAAAGAAGAAAAATAGGTCCAGTACAAAATATAGGCCACAAGACAGGAGCTTCCTTGCTACCAAAGTGCTATGGACTCCTGGCTTACTTGTAGGGAGAAAGAAGTACAATAAACAGCCAGAGAAAGGCCAACATCTGTAAGATCCACAATCACACGTTCCATTCTTCGTAGGGAAGCCTCCCAAGTGGGCACTGATATATTTCACCTTAAGAGGAGACAGGAAGAAAAAGATCTTCATGTTTCCCCCATGCCCATCTAAATCTCTCTTCAGAATTTATTTTGGGCCCAACAGTAAGATAGGTAATTTTTTCCAAGAGACAAGCTAGTTTTTCATACACCACTTATGGAATATTCCATCTTTCCTTTACAATCTATTAATAACATGGTTCCACATCTAGACTCATCTGTTCGTTTTTTCCGTTACATTTTTAATCAATTAATTTATTTATTTATTTATTTATTTATGACTGTGTTGGGTCTTTTTTGCTGCGTGCGGGCATTCTCTAGTTGTGGCGAGGGGGGGGGCTACCCTTTGTTGCAGTATATGGGCCCTAGAGCGCGTGGGCTTCAGTAGTTGTGGCATACGGGCTTTGTTGCTCCGCAGCATGTGGGATCTTCCCAGACCAGGGCTCGAACCCGTGTCCCCTCCATTGACAGGCAGATTCTTAACCACTGCACCACGAGGTAAGTCCCTCCATTACATTTTTGATTGGTTGTTGCTGGAGTTCTGGACAGTTTTTAACTACACCTATCAATCTATGCACAATTTGTGCATTTCTGAAATAAAGTATTAAAGAAAACAGTGCTCTTTTGAATACAGTATTTCAGATTAATGCATTTAGAACTTTTGCCACAATATTTTAGCCTGATGCTTATGGCAAATCCATAACTGCTGCCAGGTAGCTAACTGGACTTGATATAACTCAACTGCATCAAGAAAATACGACTTTTGCCGGCATGTGCTATTATTCTACAACTCAGACATTTAGTTTATGTTCTGTGAACTGGTGTATATCCCAGGTGTACAAATCTTTTTCAGTGAAATCTTGATAGCAAAGTGGTGGTCAACATTCCATAGACATTCCCTGGTAAGAACCAGGCAGGATATCACCAATGACAGATTTTAGCAGCCCCACTGAAAAGGTTAAGCAAGATCTACAGGGATTCCAATTTTAAGGTAGTAAAGAATTCTGCCTTCTCCTCTGGAAAATCCAAAACAATATAGATGATAAGAAACAAAAATTGGGGGGAATTCCCTGGCGGTCCAGTGGTTAAGACATGGGCTTTCACTGTTGTGGACCCGGGTTCGATCCCTGGTCGGGGTAATAAGATCCCACAAACCACGCGTCACAGCTCCCCCAAAAAAATTTTTAAGAAAAATTTAGGGGAAGCTGTAGAATGTTGTAATAAAAAAGACAGAAAATAACAGGTGATGGTGAAAAGATGAAACAATGATTTTACCAATTTACTTATACACTCCTGGTGGAATGTAAAATGGTGACATTTAAAGAGGTGGTTTTTTGCAGCATTATTCACAATAGCCAAGGTATCAAAACTACCTCAGTGTCCATCAACAGATGGATTGGTGAAGAAAATGTGGTGTGTGTGTGTGTGTGTGTGTGTGTGTGTGTATATATATATATATATGTATGTATATATATACATATATATACATATATATGTGTGTGTGTGTGTATATATATATATATACACACACACATACACATACACACACAATAGAATATTATTCAGACTTAAAAAAAGAAGGAACTTCTGTCATTTGCAGCAACATGGATGAACCTGGAGAACATTATGCTAAGTGAAATAAATCAGAGAAAAACACTGTATAGTACCACTTACATGTGGACTCAAAAAAAAAAAAAAAAGAATGCATAGAGTAGAAAGTAGAAAAGTGGTTGCCAGGGTTGGGTAAAATACGGAGTGGTTAATCAAAAGGTGTAACTGAGTTATAAGATGAATAAGGTCAGAGGATCTAGTGGATAACATGGTGACTACAGTTTTTAACACTATATTGTATAGCTGGAATTTGCTAAGAGAGTAGAACTTACATGTTCTTGACAAAAAAAAAAAAATGTAAATATGTGAGGTGATGGATGTGTGGACTCATTTCACAATGTATATCAAATCATCATGTTATATACTTTACTTACATTTTTGTCAATTGTAGTAGATTGACAAAATCTGAAAAGTGAATTTTATGTAAATTCCATCTCAATAAACCTGATATAAAAATTAAGAGACATATGTAAGCCCAAACAATAATATTTGAAGACATATACCGTTTGGAAGAATTTTACTGACCAGGAGAAAAAGCCACGACTGCCTTCCGAAAAGGTACTGATGAGATCCAGACGATTCACAAGGTGGAGGAAATCAGGGACTCAAAGGAGAGAACGTGCTTGAAAACACGCATAAGAGCGGTTCAAGCCCCAGATGCCACTCCCACCCTTCATGGTCAGGGACTGTCCATCACCCTATGAAAATTTCACCCCCATAGAAATCTGAGGTATCATCTTTCACCAAAGAGAACTTGAGAGGCTTTTAACTTGGGGACCCTGGCCCTGGAGGACATAAGGCTGAATACAGATTAAGTGGAATTCTGTATACGGGTGAACTCCAACCCCATACTACCATGCAGCTTTCTTCCACCTGTTCCAGAAAAATAGCCAGGCTTATGGCGCCTGGAAGCTTAAGTCCTTCCCTAGAAAAACTGTAGACCCTTCTGAAGAAATAACAGTGCTCCAAGGACTGAGAGACACTGACATTTAGGGTCCCAAAGGCAAAATCTAAGTGAACACCCCCATCACCCTTCTGTGAAGCCCACAAATTGACCTAAGTCCCTGCTCCCATGGACTCAAACTTCCAACCCAGAGACCCTGGACTTTGAGCTGGGAACATGGATCGAATCAGACTTCGGACTGTCTCTCTTGGGGAAAGTATGTACAACATGTGTGGGAAGAAGGAAGGGGTGTGGTTATCAGGACAGACTGGGGCAGAAGCAGTGCATGTGCTCACAAGGGGAAAACTGTATTTCTCAGCCTCCCTTGCAGTTAGCTGAGGTTCATATGACTGATGTCTGGCCAAATGAAGAGTAGAAGTGATTTCTAAGCCAGAGGTTCCCAAACTTTCTTGGTTACAGCATCCTTAGTAGCACAATCCTTTTCTCACAGTGTCCCTGGGCTAAAAGAAATACCTGACAGTTCCATTTGCTAAATAGTTAGGTCCAAGCAACATAATAGTATTAGTTGGTGCCATGTCCAGTAATTAGAGCTGTTTCCCTAAAACTTAAAATATCCTAGGAAGCCCCTGTGAATTCTCTACAGTGCCCTGGGACACCTTTGCACCAAAATGGGACCCAAGGTTCTAAGCTTTTCCAGGCCAGTGCTTAGAAACATTGTATAATGTTCCAGGTCTTGCTTTCCTTGTCTCTGGGACCTTGGAGGCCATATGTTCCAGATGACATGACTACAAAATGTTGGAAAGAAAAAGGTGGAAGTCTGACTGGGAAATAAACTTGTACTGAGTTAACGTCACTCTGATTTGTTGGGTTCTCTGTGGCTCACTGCGTACTCCAACTCTGTACTGTTCAATATAGTAGCCATTTAAGGCGACTAAGAACTGGAAATACGGATGGAGTGCCACATTTCAAGGTTTAAAAAACTGAGGCAGAGTAAATATTTTTCCATTAAACACAACTTTATTGTTTTGGTAGAACTACAATTCACTTTAACTGTTGCACGGCACAGGACGTTGCTGTTGTATTGTAATGCTTGTACAGGAACGTGCATGACTTCTAGTATTACAGATAAACACTTCACCAATCTAGTCAGTATCAACAGACTGATTCAGTTCAGATGATTTTTTTCTATGCACTGAAGTAACATCACAATGTGTCTACTTGGATATTTTATGTAGATAGTACAAGTTAAAGAACACCTATGCAGACAGCACAAATTACAGTGACACCTATATGTAAACCATAATCATAAATTGAGATACTTATTATTTTAACTGTAATATAATAAAATTATCTAGATTAAAAATATGGAAAAATATTTAGATTTTTAATGAAGGCATATTAATGAGGCAGAATTCAGTGCAATACAGAAGCTAGTACCACAACGAGTACAGCAAAGAAAAAGAGTGCAAGAGGGTACAGTGCACATTCGATGATGAGTAGCAAATGCAACTCACTGCAGGCACAGGAAAATGAGAAGGCTGTTTGTTGTACACAAGTGTTCAATACAGTAGACAATATTTAAGACAGCAGCTAATAGTTATTTCATTTTTTCAGCAACAGTTTAGTGATAAGTATTCTCCCAATAGTCAAAAAAGAATCCACGAAATAAGTCCTATGAAATGAGAATTACATTTCCAACAAAAAATTTAAACAATTTTTTAAACAATTTTTACCAGGATTTCAAGCTTATACTTGGCCAGCTATAAAATGGTTTGAATTCTTGCATGTGTGCACACACGAACACACACACACACAAGAATCTTCGATGGAGAGATGATAAAAGAAATGACCATTTTAATTATGATAATCTAGTTAGAAAATTATGAGGAAGACTTTAAAAGACACATAAAAATTGAAAATTTTACTTAACCTTCTAATTTTGCTCACAGAAGACAAGAAATTTCTTGTAATATCAAAGATCAATTGGTTCAAAATTAGAAAAATTTCAAGTACTTAGCTTTAGGTGTGTAATATAAGACACTGCCAACTGAAAACTTTGAGTACATTCTGTCTCAAAGAACATCAAAATTTATAAAGAAATGTCAATTCATTGTCTAAAAACTCAAACTCATGACAGATATTTTTGACAGTTTTCCACCTGATAAAGAAGAAATTTCAGCTAGAGAAAAAAATTCGTTTCTATCATAAAGATAAGACTGAAGCTGTGTTAGGTCCAAAGACAGATATACTGGAATTTTAAAGCAAGAGAATGGTATTTCCCTCATTGCTTTGTTCCACTATATGGTAACTATTGAAAATATCTGTTCAGTTTTCTGAAGCAGACTCCAAGAAGACAGACATGAATACAGATGTTAAAATTCTTCCGTACATGTGTGCAAATGATATAATCATTGCTAGTTTATGAAACTGTTGAAAATAACGTTTTTAATGATCTTGTGTTCTTTACTGATACTCCTTGGTTGAATCATAAAAGAATTTTACAAAGATTTCCTGTACTGGGAATTCCAATTCAAGATTTTCTTGAAATGAAATGAATGACTGCTAAGTATTCGAAAATCAAAGACAAAAAGTGGCAGTATCACACTGAATATGAGTGAGCTACACTTGAAGCTTCTTAGAGTGGGAAAAACTTGTGACCTACTCAGGTGAGAAAAATTAGTTAAAATTGAAACATTTCACAATATAAACAAAAAATAATGACTTTACACATTTTTCTAACATGAGTCAACATGCAAATTGTCAATGTAATCAATAGCATTGTATAAATTGGCTGAAAAATACAAGAAAAATGTGAAGAATGGTTGATACTGATAAATTTAGTTTTGTTTCCATTTATGCAATACATCATTGAATTTAATGGTAGTAACAGAGTTGACAGAAGAGCTGAATTTATTTAAACAGATATTGCTTTCAAACTATATGCTTTTGTTTCAAAATCAAATCAATTCTTCCGATAAAAAGATGAACAACTTTGTAAATGTGGATGCAAATATCGAAGGAAAATAATTTTCTGATACTTGAAAAATTTAGGTATATGTAGACTAACAACAAAGTGCATTTGGAAGAACTATGTAAATCTACTTTTCAGCTCTAAGTTTTATTAATCTCAATATGGCTCAAGTATTTCAAATAAAAATTAAGTGTATGAACTAAGATGTGCTGCAACTGTAAAATACACATGGGTTTTGGAGACAGTGCAAAAAAATAATATAAAATACCTCACCAATAATTTTTTATACTGGTTATATGTTGATATAATATTATGGATATACTGGGTAAAACAAATTATATTATTCACCTGTCTCCTCTTACCTTTTTAGAGTGGCTACTAGAAAATCTGAAATTATTACGTGGCTCACATTCTATTCCTAATGGACAGTGCCACAGTAACTGAAACACCTTCCAAGTGGTGTTTTAGAGCCCTCTTCTTAAATGTGAGTAGTCAAAGATCACCAGAAGTTTGAGGAAAGACTCCAAGGAGAAAGAGAGAAAACAAGTAAAAACAACTCAGAGGAAAGATAATGAAGGGAGCGGTAACACTAAAGGATACCATATTAGCATCCTCAGAGAAATGAGTATTTCACCCATGACACAAACAGAATACGATTTTTTAAAAAAAGGAGTAAGCAGAGAATCAGAAAATGCACTTGGAAATATAAATATGACAACAAAAATAAAACATTCAAAACATTTAGTAGCAGAGCTGGAAGATAAAAGTTGACAACAGCTTCCAAAAAGGATAAAAATCAAAGACATGGACTGATGTCAGGGAAGATGGAGCAGTAGGAGGCGCCAGGAAGCCATCTCTCCACCTAGACAACAACTGTACTGGCAGAAAGTACCTAAAGTGATTATTTGGAACACAGGAGTCTATTTTAAGGCTTGTAGTGTCCAGGGGAAATCTTAAGTGGTAAACTGCAACGAACAGTGGTGGATTTTAGCCTTTAGCAGAGTAGCAGCTACCCATTCCCCATGAGCCAGCCCAAACATTTCTAGTTTGACTTGCTGGAGCCAAGGTGGGCAATAAAGACCTTTTCCTCCAAATACCAGGGTCCCAGCTCCTGACTGTGGATGGTTGCTTCTGATCAAGAAGGAAGAGCAGACACAGAGGTGAGTGACCATTCTTCCAACTACCCCCACTGGCTAAAGTGGCTCCCAGGGGATTTAAAGCAGGGGTCCCCAACCCCTGGGCCACACACCAGTACCAGTCCACGGCCTTTTAGGAACCGGGCTGCACAGCAGGAGGTGAGCGGCGAGTGAGCAGCGAAGCTTCATCTATCGTTCCCCATCGCTCCCCACTGCTCGCATTACCACCTGAACCATCCCCACATGTATGGGAGAATTTAGAAAGCCTCTGCCTCTGCCCAGGGAAAGACAGGCTCAGAAAAGACCTGAGAAAAGTCTAAGCATTCACCACAGACTGATCACTGGCAGAGAGACGACAACAAACAATAAAAAAAAAATCTGAGAAGGAGAATCTGATTTCCAGAGCTACCACACTACAGTAGTCCCCTGCCTTATCCATGGTCTGGCTCTGCACAGTTTGTTAACAGCTGTCAACTGCAGCCCGAAAACATTAAATGGAAAATCCCAGAAATAAGCAATTCATAACTTTTAAATTGCACACCATTCTGAATAGTGTGATAAAATCTCACACCATCCCGCTCCAACCTGCCCGGTATTCCCAACCAAAAACATCTTCTGCTCTCAACATCTATCCATCAACATCATGTTCAGTGATCCAGGATCACCCAAAGCAGATGATCCTTCTTCTGACACAGTGTCAGAAGGTCAATAGTAGCCTAATGCTATGTCACACTGCCTGTCATTCACCTCATTTCATTTCATTACATAGGCATTTTATCATCTCACATCATCATCCTAAGAATGGGCACAGTAGAATAAGACATTTTGTGAGAGAAACCACATTCACATATTTATTACACAATATTATTATAATTCCACTTTATTATTATTATTATTATTTTGCAGTACGCGGGCCTCCAACTGTCGTGGCCTCTCCCGTTGCGGAGCACAGGTTCTGGACACGCAGGCTCAGCGGCCATGGCTCACGGGCCCAGCCGCTCCGCGGCATGTGGGGTCTTCCCGGACCGGGGCACGAACCCGTGTCCCCTGCATCGGCAGGCAGACTCTCAACCACTGCGCCACCAGAGAAGCCCTCCACTTTATTATTACTGTTAATATTTTATTGGGACTAATTTATAAATTAAACTTTATCACAGGTGTGTATGTAAAGGAAAAAACATAGTATATATAAGAGTTCAGTACTATCTTGCAGGTTCAGTCATCCACTGGGGGTCTTGGAACGTATCCCCTGCACATAAGGGGGGATGACTATATAAGATTCACATGTCCAGTTTTCAACAAAAAAATATCACAAGGCGTACAGAGAAACAGGAGATATACCTGAGGAACTCAGACCTACTAGACAAAGACTTTAAAATAACTGTCAAATATGCTCAAAGAGCTAAAGGAAGGTTCTGAACATGTTGGCAGATCAAGAGAGAAAATGAAGAAGATTCTTCAAAGCAGAAAAAAACTGGGGAATATGTATCCATTAATGATTAATTTAAAAAGGAATACTCTCCTTGGTCGCACTTCACAAAAAAACAAACCCATAAACATCTTGAATATCAATGGGGAAAAGCCCCAGAAGAGCTACAGGTAGATTTAGCAAAGCTGTAAGTTATCAGAACCACTCTATAGGGAGAGACACCTAAGGACTCCAGCCTGAAATAATCTTAGAACTTGTGAAAACAAATAAAAGAAAAACCTCATGCAAAATGAAGACTGGAAGCCCTGAAGGGAGAGCTCTCAAGCACATACCAGCTTACATTCCTCAGCAGGAAGAAAGACTTCTTCCTCGCCAACAACAGCCCAGCCAATGAGAAACCACTGCAACTCAGCCAATGAGAAGCCACCACAACCCTGAATTCTCATTCTCCTCCAATGAACTTTCATTCAAAACAGCCCCTCCCAACTTCCTCCATTCCGCTGTAAAAAGAACACTCCTGACCTTCCTTCTCCAGACACGTCTATAAGTTTACCATAGTTTGCATGTCCCAAATTGTAATTTCTCTGTTATTCCCAAACAAATTCAATTTTGCTGGCCCCTGGGGTAGCCTTTAACTCTATGTTCATTAATGGGTTGAATAGGGATCTTTCTCTTCTAGTTAAAAGGACCAGGATGGAATGGGAAATTATTTCCACTCCAGATTTATTTAATTCAGCAAATCAACTCACCGGCACCACAGATGATTCAACTAAAAGACCGACCACTAAAATCCTCAATTTTCAACTCCACCAAGTAGAGGCCCCTAAATGAAACACAAACCCTCCTGGTCTTTGCCATTAGTGCAAAAAGCCAGGACATTGAAGGAAAGACTGTCACAAGCTTAAGTGCACCAGGCACCCTCAATCCTCTAACCAGCTTCCCCAATTCCCAGGGAATTACAGGGTTTTTCCCCAATCCTTCCCCTCAATCAACTTAGAGAAACCACTCTCCAGCTTGGGAATGAGTCCCTCCATCCTCACTGACACCAGAGCTACAGTCTTGGGGCTCAACCTGTTACTCAAGAGCCCCTGACTCAGAGGATTAAAATGGTTCAGTGGGGGGGGGGGGTCTCAAAATAAACCTCCCCAGGTTCCTGTCTGTTAACCTATCTCCTTTGGTTTAGGCTAAGAGATAGATACCCTTTTCTCTTTAGTCCCTCTATCCCTGTTCATTTATTGGGCCAAGATTCCTTAGAAAAAATGTCATGCTGGCATTTCTGCCAAAAGGAGACAATAAATCTAGAACTTGATAGCAGCAACCAAAACAGCCAACTGGATGAATCAAATGATCGAGCTTTTAATACATTAAAGGAAAGCTTGATAAATCTCCCTACTGCTGATCAACTTCCCTTTTTCCTCTTCATACAAGAGAAGGAGAGAAGCACTTACTTACCCAAAAGCATGGGGATCACCATCACCCCATAGGGTACTAGAGTTGGCAGCTAGACCCTGGGCACAAGGATACCCCTTTTGCCTTAGAGTCATTCCTGCTACTGTCCTTTTAGTTAAGGCCACCAAAAAAATAATCATGGGATCCCCTCTAATTATCTCTGTACCCCCTACAGAAGCCCCACCTGTTCAACATATAATCCGGGGAAACCTGTCCGCACTGCCCCCAAACACTTTAAATTGCCATTAGAGTTGGAAAATGGACTTTATGCAACTATCCTCACCCCGTGGATACAAATACGTCTTGGTAATGATTTGTATGTTTTCCCACTGGACTGAAGCTTTCCCACATAGACAGACTATTGCCTCTTCAGTAGCTAAAACTTACTGGAAAAAAATATCCCTACCTGATGAACCCCTCTTGAGCTCCACAGCAACCAAGGGACCTGTTTTACTGGTCAAATATTACAGCAAGTATGTGTTGTTTGGCCAAATCTTCAGTACTTTCACTGTACACATCATCCCCAGGCTTCAGGACTAATCAAATGAACTAAGTGTCATCAAAACTCAATGGGGATAAAATAAAAAAAAAAAAAATATATATATATATATATATATATATTAAAAAAAAAAAAAAACTCAATGGGGGGGGACTTCCCAGGTGGTGCAGTGGTTAAGAATACGACTGCCAGGGCTTCCCTGGTGGTGCAGTGGTTGAGAATCTGCCTGCCAATGCAGGGGATACGGGTTCGAGCCCTGGTCTGGGAAGATCCCACATGCCGCGGCGCAACAGGGCCCGTGAGCCATAACTACTGAGCCTGTGCTCCACAACAAGAGGCCACGACAGTGAGAGGCCTGCGCACCGTGATGAAGAGTGGCCCCCGCTTGCCACAACTAGAGAAAGCCCTCGCACAGAAACGAAGACCCAACACAGCCATAAATAAATAAATAAATAAATAAATAAATAAATAAATAAATAAATAAATAAATTCATAGTGGCCGCACCAATTTACATTCCCAACAACAGTGTCAGAGGGTTCCCTTTAAAAAAAAAAAAGAATACGCCTGCCAATGCAGGGGAAACGGGTTTGCTCCTCCATGCTGAGAAGCAACTGAGCCCACGTGTCACAACTACTGAGCCTGGGCTCTAGAGCCCGCGAGCAACAACTACTGAGCCCACGTGCCACAACTACTGAAGTCAGCACGCCTAGAGCCTGTGCTTCTCAACAAGAGAAGCCACTGCGATGAGAAGCCCGTGCATGGCAACAAAGAGTAGCCCCCGCTCACCGCAACTACAGATGGCCCATTTGCAGCAACGAAGATCCAACACAGCCAAAAATAAATAAGTAAATTAATTTTTTTTTAAAAAACACAAAAACTAGAGTTTAAAAAAGAACTTAATGGAGGGGGGCAGCAGAGTCAAGATGGCAGAGTAGGAGGACATGGAGTTCGTATCTCCTCACTAGTACAAGAATGCATCGAGGGGCTTCCCTGGTGGCAGAGTAGTTAAGAATCCTCCTGCCAATGCAGGGGACATGGGTTTGAGCCCTGATCTGGGAAGATCCCACATGCCGCAGAGCAACTAAGCCCATGCGCCCATGCGCCACAACTACTGAGCCTGGGCTCTAGAGCCCATGAGCCACAACTACTGAAGCCCGTGCGCCTAGAGCCCGTGCTGTGCAACAAGAGAAACCACTGCAATAAGAAGCCTATGCACCGCAACTAAGAGTAGCCCCCACTCGCAGCAACTAAAACAAAGCCTGTGTGCAGCAATGAGGACCCAATGCAGCCATAAATAAATTAAATAAATAAATAAAAAATTTTAAAAAAGAATGCATTGCAGCAATCCTTGCAGAGCACCTACTGGGTGCTAGTGGGGACCCTGGACACCTAAGGGGATGGGAGGAATCACTGCACAACCAGACTGGGGGTCGGGCCTGAGTCCCTGTGGTGGGAGCACTGAGTCCAAGACACTAGACTAACAGAGAACCTTAGGCCCCAGAGAATATTAATCAGTGTGAGCTCTCCTGGAGGTCATCATCTCAGCACCAAGACCCGGCTCCACCAAACTGCATGCAAACTCCAGTGCTGGACACCTCAGGCCAAACAACCAGCAAGACAAGAACACGGCCCCACCCATCAAAAAAAATGAGATGACAAGAAAATACGTTACAGATGAAGAAGCAAGGTAAAAACCTACAAAACAAAAAAAATGAAGAGGAAATAGGCAATCTACCTCAGAATTCAGAGAAATGATAGTAAATATGATCCAAAATCTCAGAAATAGAATGGAGGTATGGATCAGGAAAATACAAGAAATGAAAATACAAGAAATGAAAGACCTACAAGAACTAAAGAACAAACAGTGATGAACAACAAATAACTGAAATGAAAAATACACTAGAAGGAATCAATAGTAGAATAACTGAGACAGAAGAACGAATAAGTGAGCTGGAAAATAGAATGCTGGGAATAACTGCCAAGGAGCAGAATAAATAAAAAAGAATGGGGCTTCCCTGGTGGCGCAGTGGTTGAGAATCTGCCTGCTAACGCAGGGGACGTGGGTTCGAGCCCTGGTCTGGGAGGATCCCACATGCCGCGGAGCAACTAGGCCCATGAGCCACAACTACTGAGCCTGCGCGTCTGGAGCCTGTGCTCTGCAACAAGAGAGGCCACGATAGTGAGAGGCCTGCACACCGCGATGAAGAGTGGCCCCCGCTTGCCACAACTAGAGAAAGCCCTCGCACAGAAACGAAGACTCAACACAGCAAAAATAAATTAATTAATTAATAAACTCCTATGCCCAACATCTTAAAAAAAAAAAAGAAGAGAAAAAAGAATGAAAAGAATCAAGGACAGTCTCAGAGACCTTTGGGACAATATTAAAGCACCAACATTCAAATTATAGGGGTCCCAGAAGAAGAGAAAGAGAAAGGGTCTGAAAAAATATTTGAAGAGATCAGAGTCAAAAACTTCCCTAACATGGGAAAGGAAATAGCCACCCAAGTTCAGGAAGCACAGAGAGTCCCATACAGGATAAACCCAAGGAGAAACATGCCAAGACACATATTAATCAAAATAACAAAAGTTAAATTCAAAGAAAAAAATATTAAAAGCAGCAAGGGAAAAGCAAAAAACAACATATGAGGGAAACCCCATAAGGTTATCAGCTGATTTTTCAGCAGAAGCTCTTCAGGCCAGAAGGGAGTGGCAGGATACATTTAAAATGATGACAGGGAAAAACCTATAACCAAGATTACTCTATGCAGCAAGGATCTCATTCAGATTTGACAGAGAAATCAAAAGCTTTACAGACAAGCAAAAGCTAAGAGAATTCAGCACCACCAAAGAGCATTACAAAAAATGCTGAAGGAACTTCTCTAAGCGGGAAACAAGAGAAGAAAAAACCCACAAAAACAAACCCAAATCAATTAAGAAAATGGTAACAGGAACATACATATCGAAAATCACCTTGAATGTAAATGGATTAAATGCTCCGACCAAAAGACACAGACTGGCTGAATGAATACAAAAACAAGACCCATATATATGCTGTCTACAAGAGGCCCACTTGAGACCTAGGGACACATACAGACTGAAAATGAGGGGATGAAAAAAGACATTCCATGTAAATGGAAATCAAAAGAAAGCTGGAGTAGCAATACTCATATCAGACAAAATAGACTTTAAAATAAAGACTGTTACAGGAGAAAAGGACACTACATAATGATCAAGGGATCAATCCAAGAAGGAAACATAACAATTATAAATATTTATGCACCCAACATAGGAGCACCTCAATACATAAGACAAATGCTAACCACCATAAAAGGGGAAATCAACAGTAACACAATAAATAGTGGGGGACTTTAACACCCCACTTACACTAATAGACAGATCATGCAGACAGAAAATAAATAAGGAAACACAAGCTTTAAATGACACAATAGACCAGACACACTTAATTGATATTTACAGGACATTCCACCTCAAAGCAGAAGAATACACATTCTTCTCAAGTGCACATGGAATGCTCTCTAGAATAGCTCACATCTTGGGTCACAAATCAAGCCTTGGAAAATTTAAGAAAATTGAGATTGTATCAAGCCGCCTTTCTGACCACAATGCTATGAGATTAGAAACCAATTACAGAAAAAAAACTGTAAAAAACAGAAACACATGGAGGCTAAACAGTACATTGCTGAATAACCAAGAGATCACTGAAAAAAAATCAAAGAAAAAACTTTAAAATACCTACAAACAAATGACAATGAAAACATGACAATCCAAAACCTACGGGATGCATGGGCTTCCCTGGTGGCGCAGTGATTAAGAAACTGCCTGCCAATTCAGGGGACACGAGTTCGAGCCCTGGCCCAGGAAGATCCCACATGCTTCAGAGCAAAAGCCCATGCACCACAGCTACTGAGCCTGCACTCTAGAACTTGCGTGCCACAACTAAGCTCACATGCCTCAACTACTGAGCCCGTGTGCCACAACTACTGAGCCCGTGTGCCAAAACTACTGAAGCCCGTGCACCTGGAACCCGTGCCCTGCACCAGAGAGGCCACTGCAATGAGAAGCCCGCACGCCACAACCAGAGAAAGCCCACATACAGCAACAAAGACCCAATGCAGCAAAAAAAAAAAAAAAAACCAACCTATGGGACATAGCAAAAGCGGTTCTAAGAGAGAGTTTTACAGGAATACAATCCTACCTCAAGAAACAAGAAAAATCTCAAATAAACAATCTAACCTTACAACTAAAGCAACTAGAAAAAGAACAAAGAAAACCTGAAGTTAGTAGAAGGAAAGAAATCATAAAGATCAGAACAGAAATAAATAAAATAGAAATGAAGAAAACAATAGCAAAGATCAATAAAACTAAAAGTTGGTTCTTTGAGAAGATAAACAAAATTGATAAACCTTTAGCCAGACTCATCAAGAAAAAAAGGTAGAGGATTCAAATCAATAAAATTAGAAATGAAAAAGGAGAAATTACAAGTGACACTGCAGAAATACAAAGGATCATGAGAGACTACCACAAGCAACTACATGCCAATAAAATGGACAACCCAGAAGAAATGGACAAATTCTTGGAAAGGTACAACTTTCCAAGATTGAACCACGAAGAATTCGAAAATATAAACAAACCAATCACAAGTAATGAAATTCAAACTGTGATAAAAAAAATTTTTCAACAAACAAAACTCCAGGACCAGATGGTTTCACAGGCGAATTCTATCAAACATTTAGAGAAGAGTTAACATCTATCCTTCTCAATCTCCTCCAAAAAATTGCAGAGGGAGGAACACTCCCAAACACGTTCTACAAGGCCACCATCACCCTGATACCAAAACCAGACAGAGATATCACAAAAAAAAGAAAATTACAGACCAATATCACTGATGAGCATAGACACAAAAATCCTTAACAAAGTACTAGCATACAGAATCCAACAACACATTAAAAAGATCAAACACCATAATCAAGTGGGATTTATCCCAGGGTTGCAAGGATTCTTCAGTATACACAACACAATCCATGTGATACACCATATTAACAAATTAAAGGATAAAAACCATATGATCATCTCAATAGATGCAGAAAAAGCTTTTGACAAAATCCAACACCGATTTATGATAAAAACTCTCCAGAAAGTGGGCACAGAGGGAACCTACCTCAACATAATAAAGGCCATATATGACAAACCCACAGCAAACATCATTCTCAATGGTGAAAAACTGAAAGCATTTCCTCTAAGATTAGGAACAAGACAAGGGTGTCCACTCTTGCCACTATTATTCAACATAGTATTGGAAATCCTAGCCACGGCAATCAGAGAAGAGAAATAAAAGGAACACAAATTGGAAAAGAAGTAAAACTGTCAGTGTTTGCAGATGACATAATACTATACACAGAAAATCCTAAGATGCCACCAGAAAACTACTACAGCTAATCAGTGAATCTGGTGAAGTTGCTGGATACAAAATTAATGCACAGAAATCTCTTGCATTCCTATATCCTAATAACGAAAGATCAGAAAGAGAAATTAAGGAAACAATCCTATTTTCCATTGCAACAAAAAGAATAAAATACCTAGGAATAAACCTACCTAAGGAGGCAAAAGACCTGTATGCAGAAAACTTTAAGATATTGATGAAAGAAATAAAAGACGACACAAACGGAGAGATATACCATGTTCTTAGATTGGAAAAATCAATATTATGAAAATGACTATACTACCAAAGCAATCTACAGATGCAACATAATCCCTATCAAATTACCAATGGCATTTTTCACAGAATTAGAACAAAAGATTTTACAATTTGTATTGAAGCACAAAAAACCCCAAATAGCCAAAGCAATCTTAAGAAAAATAGAGCTGGAAGAATGGAGGAAATCAGGCTCCCTGACTTCAGACTATACTACAAAGCTACAGTAATGAACACAATATGGTACTGGCACAAAAACAGAAATATAGATCAATGGAACAGGATGGAAAGCCCAGAGATAAACCCATGCACCTAGGGTCACCTAATCTATGACAGAGGAGGCAAGAATATACAATGGAGAAAAGACAGTCTCTTCAGTTAGTGGTGCTGGGAAAACTGGACAGCTACATGTAAAAGAATGAAATTAGAACACTCCCTAACACCATACACAAACATAAACTCAAAATGCATTAAAGATCTAAATGTAAGACCAGACACTACAAAACTCTTAGAGGAAAACATAGGAAAAACACTCTTTGACATAACTCTTAGAGGAAAACATAGGAAAAACACTCTTTGACATAAATTACAGCAAGATCTTTTTTGACCTACCTCCTAAAGTAATGAAAATAAAATCAAAAATAAATAAATAGAACCTAATTAAACTTAAAAGCTTTTGCACAGCAAAGCAAACCATAAACAAGACGAAAAGACAACCCCCAGAATGCGAGAAAATATTTGCAAATGATGCAACTGACAAGGGATTAATCTCCACAATATACAAACAGGTCACGCACCTCAATAACAAAAAAGAAAATCCAATCAAAAACATGGGCAGAAGACCTAAATAGCCTTTCAGCAAAGAAGACATACAGATGGCCAAGAGGTACATGAAAAGATGTTCAACCTAATTATTGGAGAAATGCAAATTAAAACTAAAATGATGGGGCTTCCCTGGTGGCGCAGTGGTTGAGAGTCCACCTGCCAATGCAGGGGGCACGGGTTCGTGCCCCAGTCCAGGAAGATCCCACATGCCGTGCAGCGGCTAGGCCCATGAGCCACAGCTGCTGAGCCTGAGCGTCCGGAGCCTGTGCTCCGCAACGGGAGAGGCCACAACAGTGAGAGGCCCGCATACCACAAAAAATAAAAAAACTACAATGAGGTATCACCTCACAGCGGTCAGAATGGCCATCGTTAAAAACTCTACAAACAATAAATGCTAAACAGGGTGCAGAGAAAAGGGAACTCTCTTGAACTGTTGGTGGGAATGTAAATTGATAAAGCCACTATGGAGAACAGTATGGAGGTTCCTTAAAAATATAAAAATAAAACTACCATATGACCCAGCAATCCCACTACGGGGCATATATCCTGAGAAAACCATAATTCAAAATGACACATGCACCCCAATGTTCAGTGCAGCACTATTTACAATAGCCAAGACATGGAAGCAACCTAAATGTCCATCAACAGACGAATGGATAAAGATGTGGTATATATACATAATGGAATATTACTCAACCAGAAAAGGGAACGAAATTGGATCATTTGTAGAGACGTGGATGGACCTAGAGACTGTCATACAGAGTGAAGTAAGCCAGAAGAAGAAAAACAAGTATCGTGTATTAACACATGTATGTGGAATCTAGAAAAATTGTACAGATGAACCTATTTGCAAAGCAGAAATAGAGACACAGAGAACAAACGTATGGACACCAAGGGGGAAAGGGGTGTGGGATGAATTGCGAGATTGGGATTGACATATACACACCATTATGTGTAAAAGAGACAACTAATGAGAACCTGCTGTATAGCACAGCTAACTCTACTCAATGTTCTGTGGTGAACTAAACGGGAAGGAAATCCAAAAAAGAGGGGATATATGGATACATATAGCTGATTCACTTCAATTTACAGCAGAAACACAACACTGTAAAGCAACTATACCCAATTTAAAAAAAAAAAACCTCAATAGTCAAAATTTGTGGAAATCCTCCAAAGACTTTGGCCAAAAGCACTGCCTCTGGTCCTTCTCAATCTCAAGTCCACTCGTTTTGGAACTCATAAACTCTCACCCTTTGAGCTAACTGCTGGGCACCCCATGCATCTAGCTCCTGCTTCTTTCATCTACAACTAATGAAACGAGATATACTGCAATGTTGCATAGGTCTAATTACATCTATTAAAAATAACCATGCTTTAATAGAGCAATCCTTTTAAAGATGAAGACGTCAAACGCCACACTTCGCAGCCTGGAGATTTCTTTATTGGAAAAGACATCTCCACAAAACACTTTATTCAGCCATGCTGGAAAGGCTTTTATCAAGCGTAACTGACCAATCCTTGCGCCACCAAACTCCAAGGAGTTGACTCCTGGACCCACGTGTCTCATCTAAAGGAAGCCTCAAACCCTTATGGGACCTGCACACCAACTGATGACCTCACCCTGAAGATTTCCAAGAACTGAAGCAGACGACAGCCGAAGGAGACAGCTTTCCGAAAATGATGAGACCAGGCCTGTATACCCTTTTCTTGCTCTTGTTTCTTACCTTATTTTCCCCCTTTCTTGGAAAGGCAATGCTCTTGTCCACATCTCCCAATCCATTGCAAAAGGGGAAAACCTTTCTGTTGGACCTGTCACCAGAAACTCCAGTCTGTTCACGATGGCTGAGACCCCTTGGTCTTATCTGTAACCAGTTTCTCTTTAATCCCATGTCACTGCCAATTATATCTACAAGCCTATGGATGTTACCTACTGGGTTAGGCTATAACAACTAGATGTTCCCATACCTGTTTCAATCTTTCTCAAGCCATAACCATATTAGCTCAACCTTGCTCTTTTTACAAAATACATACCTTTTAATCTCTTTTAAAAATTTTATTTTGGCTGCGCTGGGTCTTTCTTGCAGCACATGGGCTCTTCGTTGCGGTGCACGGGCTTAGTTGCAGTATGTGGGCCCAGGGATCGAACCCGGGCCCCCCACATTGGGAGCACGGAGTCTTAACCACTGGATCACCAGGGAAGTCCCCCTTTTTAGCCTTTAAATGCAGCTTTTATGTGGATGCAAGGTTGCTCTAAGGCAGGCGTATCTATAGACTTTAATGATTCAAGAAAAAGCAAAGTCATTAGGTGACAACTTAAAGTTGAAAGATGGAAAGATGGAGAGTTTAATACCTGCAAAGGATGGTTTGATAATTTTAGAAAGAGGTTTGGCCTAAAAAAATGTCAAGGTAACAGAAATAGCTTCTTCCGACCAAGAGGCAGCAGACTTCCCCAGATGCCACTAAGAAAATTGTTGAGAAAGAATATCTGCCTAAACAGGTTTTTAATGCAGATGTTTAAGTGCCGTATTATGGGAAAAAATGCCACAAAGGACATTTATTAGTAACAACAAGAAGCAAGCACCAGGATTTAAGGCAGGAAGGGACGGGATAACTCTGTTTTGTGCAAATGCAGTGGAGTTTATGATCAGGGCTGCCCTCAACTATGAAGCTGCTGACACGGAACCTTGAAGGGAAAAGAGAAACACCAGCCGGGAAAGAACACTTTCTGCACTGGTTCCATCAGTGCTTTGTCCCTGAAGTCAGGAAGTAACCTGCCAACAAGGGGCCGCCTTTTAAAGTCCTTTTGATATTGGACAATGCCCCTGGCCACCCAGAACCCCATGAGTTCAACAATGAAGGAGTCAAAGTGATCTACTTGTCCCCAACATAACATCTCTAATTCAGCCCCTGCAGCAGGGGGTCATAGGACCTTTAAGGCTCATTCCACATGGTACTCTATGGAAAGGACTGTCAGTGCTATGGAAGAGAACTTAGGACATCATTACAGTCTGAAAGGATTACATCATTAAAGACACCATCGTTGTTAAAAGAAAAAGCCATGAAAGCCATCAAGCCTGAAACAATAAATTCCTGCCGGAGAAAACTGTCCAGATGTGCATGACTCCATGGAACTTACAACAGAGCCAACCAAGGAAATGATTAAAGAGATTGTGGATATGGCAAAAAAGTGGGGGGGGGTGAAGGGTTTCAAAACAGGATCCTGGAGAAACTTAAGAGCTAACAGAATGAAAAGATGACTTGATGGAGGTGGGTGCCTTCTGATGGATCTGGGTACAGTGAATTGAAAACTCTGGAAAGGAGTCACCATTCTAGACGCCACTAAGAACATTCGTGATTCATGGGACAAGGTCAAAATACCAACATGAACAAGAGTTTGGAAGAAGTTGATTTCAACCCTCATGGGTAACTTTGAGGGGTTTAAGACTTGAGTGGAGGAAGTAACTGCAGGTGTGGTGGAAATAGCAAGAGAACTAGAATTACAAGTGGAGCTTGTAAAGATATGACTCAATTGCTGCAATTTCATAATAAAATGTTTAAGGAATGAGGAATGTTTCTTATGGATGAGCAAAAAAAGTGGTTTCTTGAGATGGAATCTACTCCTGGTGAAGAACGCTGAAATGACAACAAAGGATTTAGAATATTACGTACATAAACTTACTTGGCTAAAGCAGCAGCGGGGTTTGAAAAGACTGATTCCAATTTTTTTTTATTATTTATTTATTTATTATGGGCTGTGTTGGGTCTTTGTTGCTGTGCACGGGCTTTCTCTAGTTGCGGCGAGCGGGGGCTACTCTTCGTTGCGGTGTGCAGGCTTCTCATTGCAGTGGCTTCCCTTGTTGTGGAGCACGGACTCTAGGCGAGCGGTCTCAGTAGTTGTGGCACACGGGCTTAGTTGCTCCGTGGCATGTGGGATCCTCCCGGACCAGGGCTCGAACCCACGTCCCCTGCCTTGGCAGGCCGATCCTTAACCTCTGCGCCACCAGGGAATTCCCTCCAATTTTGAAAGAAGTTCTGGTGTGAGTAAAATGTTATCAAACAGCACTGAGAGCTACTGAGAAATTGTTCATGAAAAGAAGAGTCAACCAATACAGCAAACTTCAATGTTGTCTTATTTTAAGAAATTGCCTCAGCGACCCCAACTCAGCAACCACCACCCTGATCAGTCAGCAGCCATCAATGAGGCAAGACCCTCCACCAGCAAAAGGACTGTGACTTGCTAAAGGCTCAGATGCATTTTTTTTAGCAATAAACTATTTTTTAATTAAGGTATGCACATCGGTTTTTTAGACATAATGGTATTGCACAATTAACAGACTACAGTAGAGTGTGAACATAACTTTTCTTTTTTTGCGGTACGTGGGCCTCTCACTGTTGTGGCCTCTCCCATTGTGGAGCAACAGGCTCCGGATGTGCAGGCTCAGCGGCCATGGCTCACGGGCGCGGCCGCTCCGCGGCATGTGGGATCTTCCCGGACCGGGGCACGAACCCATGTCCCCTGCATTGGAAGGCGGACTCTCAACCACTGCGCCACCAGGGAAGCCCTGAACATAACTTTTATATGCACTGGGAAACCAAAAAATTTGTGCAATCCAATTTAGGCAACATTTGTTTTACTGCAGCGGTCTGGAAGTAAACCCACACTATATCCAAGGTATGCCTGTAAACACAAAGATACACAAATCTAGACAAACTATAATCAAATTGTCAAAATCCAAAGACAAAGAACCTTGAAAGCAACAAGAGGAAGTAACTCATTGTATAAAACGGATCCTCAATGAAACTATCTTATTTCTTCTCAGAGACCTTGGAGACCAGAAGTCTGTGGGTTGATTTATTCAAAGTGCATAAAGAAAAAAAACTGTTGGTTGAGGATTCTATATCTAGCAAATCTGTTTATCATAATAAAGTTCATTAATGAAAAGATCACGGCTAACATCATACTCAACAGTGAAAAACTGAAACCTTTTCCTCCAATATCAAGAATAAGACAAGGATACCCACTTCAGTCACTTCTATTCAACACAGTACTTGGGTCCTAGCCAGAGCAATCACACAAGATAATGAATTAAAAGCCATCCAGCTTAGGAAGAAAGAAGTAATATTATCTCTTTTCACAGATGACATGATCTTATGTGTTGAAAACCCTAAACATTACACACACACATACACACACACACACACAAAACTGTTGAACTAATAAGCAAATACAGCAAAGTTACACGATATAAAATCAAAATTCAAAAATCAGTTGCATTTCTAAACCCTAACAGTGAATGATCCAGAAAGGAAATTAAGAAAACAATTCTATTTACACTATCATCAAAAAGAATAAATTACTTAGGAATAAACTTAACCAAAGAAGTAAAAGACTTGTACACTGGAAACTACAAAACACTGCTGAAAGAAAAGTTGACACAAATGAATGGAAAGACATACCATGTTTACGGACTTGAAAACTTAATATTGTTAAAATATTTATACTACCCCAAGTGGTCTTTCACAGAAACACAAGCAACCATCCCCAAATTCATATGGAATCTTAAAGGACCCCAAATAGCCAAAACAATCTCAAGAAAGAAGAAAAACGCTGGAGGCCTCACATGTCCTGATTTCAAAACATACTACAAAGCTACAGTAATTAAAACAGCATGGTACTGGCATAAAGACATACAGACCAATGGAACAGAGAACCCAGAAACACACCAGTGCATATGGCCAAATGATTTTCAACAAGGGTACAAAGACTACACAATGTGGAAAGGATAATCTCCTCAACAAACGGTGCGTGGAAAACTTGACACCCACAGACAAAAGAATGAAGACGGACCCTTATACCACACACAACGATTAACTCAAAATGGATTAAAGACCTAAATATTAAGACCTGAAGCGATAAAACTACTGAAAGAAAATATAGGAGGAAAACTTCATGACATAGGATCTGGCAATGATTTCTTGTCTATGACACAAAAACACAAGCAAAACAAAGCAAAAACAAGCAAATAGGACTACATCAAACACAAAAACTTCTACATAGCAAAGAAAATCAAAGCAGTGAAAAGGAATGGAATAAGAAATGTAATTTTTCATTAAAAAAAGAGACAAAAGACTTGAACAGACATGTCTCTAGAGAAGACATAGAAATGTCTAATGAGTATATGAAAAAATGTTCAACATCACTAATCATCAGGGGAATGCAAAGCAAAACCACAAGATATCATCTCATACCCGTTAGGATGGCCACTATCAAAACACAGAAAATAGTTAAGTGTTGCAAGGATGTGGAGAAACAGGAACCCTTTGAGCACTGCTGGTAGGAACGTGAAATGGGTGCAGCTGCAGTAGAAAACAGCATGGAAGTTCCTTACAAAATTAAAAATAGAATTATCATGATTCAGCAATCTCGCTTCTGAGTATATACACAGAAGACTGAAAATAGATCTCGAAGATATATTTGCAAACCCATGTTCACTGCAGCATTTTTCACAATAGCCAAGATAGAAGCAACCTAAATGTGTATTGATGGATGAATGGATAAAGAAAATGTGGTATCTACATACAATAGAATATTATTCATCCTTAAAAAAGAAGGAAATCCTGTTGTACGCCATGACATGGATGAACCTTGAGGGCATCCAGCAATTCCACTTCTAGGTATGTATCTCAAAGAACTGAACACAGGGACTCAAACAGTATTTGCACACCACTGTTCATAGCAGTGTTATTAACAAGAGCCAAAATGACGGCAATAACCTAAACGCCCATTGAAAAATGAATGCACAAATCATGTGGTGTATACTTACAACAGAATATTACTCAGCGTTAAAATAATGAAAAAAAATGAAATTCTGACACGATACAACATGAACCTTAAAAACACCATGCTAAGTCAAACAAGCCAGACACGAAAGGACAAGTACTGAATGATTCCATTTATACGAAGTGCCTAAAATAGTCAAAATCATAGACAAATGAAAAAAAAGTCAAATAGTGGTTACCAGGGGCTTGGGGGAGGAGAGAATGGGGAGTTAATGGTTAACGACTAAGTTTCAATTAGGGATGATGGAAAAGTTCTGGAGGGACTTCCCTGGCGGTCCAGTGGTTAAGACTCCATTCTTCCACTGCAGGGGCCATGGGTTCGATCCCTGGTCAGGGAACTAAGATCCCACATGCCACACGGTGTGGCCAAAAAAAAAAGTTCTGGAGATGAATAGTGGGAATGATTGCACAACAGTGTGAATGTACTTAATGCCACTGAAGTGTACACCCAAAAAGAATTAAAATGGTCAATTTTATGTTATGTATATTCTACCACATTAAAAAAGAACTCTAGGGACTTCCCTGGTGGCAGAGTGGTTAAGAATCCACCCAACGCAGGGGACACAGGTTCAAGCCCTGGTCCGGGAAGATCCCACATGCTGCAGAGCAACTAAGCCCGTGCGCTACAACTATTGAGCCTGTGCTCTAGAGCCTGCAAGCCACAACTACTGAAGCCCGTGTGCCTAGAGCCCGTGCTCTGCAGCAAGAGAAGCCACCACAATGAGAAGCCCGTGCACTACAACGAAGAGTAGCCCCCGCTCGCCACAACTAGAGAAAGCCCACACACAGCAACAAAGACCCAATGCAGCCAAAAATAAATTAAAAATAAATTTTAAAATGAACTCTAAAATAAGTAAATAAAAGTGAATTAACTCACAGGAGAAGCCTTGTCTTGTCCTGAGACCGAAAAGAAATTTCTTCAATAGAAACTCATTATGTGGAAACATTTTTAAATGCAAGTTCTTCATTTTCAAGTAAAATATGTCATAGATAAAAAGCATAAAGTAAAACAGGTTAATAAAAGCAATTCTATAAGGAATCCAAAGAAGTATAAAATCTTTTGATGGTCTGATATAACCCCAAAAATGAATTTAAATATTTAGATAATAGGCCAGGCTAAATATCCTTTAGGCAATTTTATGTAAGCAGTTACTGAAGCCAAACTTTTGATGAATATTGTACAGCAGGATTTGAGGTTGTCTTCTGTGGCTAGTACATGGTATTTAGAAAGTTCATACTGGATAAAGGACTTATAGGTAGAACAAAAAGAACTGCAAGTTAATAATAAAAATAACGTGTGGACAACACATTTCACCAAAGGAGGTACATCAATAGCTAAAGAACACATGAAAAGATTCTCAATATCATTAACCACAAAGAGATACCACTTCAATCACTAGGTTAGCTATAATAAAAAATACAAACAATAACGAGGGTTGGTGAGGATGTAATTTCATCAGGAACCCTCATACACTCAAGTTCAGAATGTAAAATGACATAGTCACTTTGGAAAACAACTTGGCAACATCTTAAAAAGTTGAACTAAAATTCACCATATAACCCAGCAACTCCACTCAGGCATCTAAGAAAAATGAAAACATTATGTCCACACAAAGACTTGCACGCTAATGTTCAAAGCAGCATTATTTTTCACAGCCAGAAAATGGAAACAACCCAAATGTCCTTCAACTGGTGAATGGACAAAATATGGCACATCCATACAATCAGATAATATTTGACAATAAAAAGGATTAAAGTACCAATATGCTACCTCACAGATGAATTCAGAAAACCACACAGATGAACTCAGAAACAAGTTAATGAAAAACTGAAGACGACCACATATGTTTACATTTAAATAAAATGTCCAGAAATAGCAACCGTAAGGAGACAGAGTAGACTGATTAATGGTTGCCTAGGATCAGGGCCGGGATGGGATTACTCTAAGTGGGTGTGAGGGATCTTATCAAGATGATAAAATATTCTAAAATCAGATTGTGGCGCCAACTGTACAATTCAGTGAGTTGGCTAAAACTCACTGAATTATACATTTTAATGACTTTTACAATGTATAATTTATACCTCAATAACACAGTAAAGAAAAAGGGGGGGGGGTTATGTTCCAGATTCCCAACTGGTATTTATATAAAACTTCCTCTTGTGAATGCTGGAGTATGTAACAAGTAAACATCCTGGAACAAGCCTCTTCTCAAAATTTTTACGTATTTAATTCTCTCTATAGATTATATCTTTCCAGAAAAAATACCAAGGTTTCTATCCTTTCAGGAAAAAACCTAAGCCAGGGTGAATAATTCTGATAAGCCATATTCCTTTCATGACTAGAATGTCTCCGGCTGGTCCACTTAGCAATAACTAATTTATCCCACAGCAACACCTGAACTACTGTGGGGTGGTGCACAAGGAAGAAGCCAAAAACATCATCCAGAAGTAGCATTGCGAACTAAACCCATTAAATCACAGCAAATATTGCTGAATCTCAGATGAGCATTAAGCATCTCTTCACTTCCAGAAGCCGAAAGTTTACCCGTTTCGTTCTCTTTCTATAAGAGCTGCCTCGAATTTCAACTTTAGGAACTTTGCACCACTGCTGAGTCAGTGGGGCTCCTCTAGAACCCTATGACCTGAGACCCAAACCTAACTGACCCAGGGTTTTCAGTTCCTTTTTCACAGTTAGAAATTATTATTCAGACTCCACCGACATTCATAAGACACAACCCACTAACATCTGTATAGTCTATTCCTGTGAGGTCTAATTTCATAACAGAAAACTTAACTGAAAATTTATTCTGTATCATTTCTACATTATTTTCTTGAATTTTACTATCAGTGGAGTCCCTTTAGATTTTAGGATATGTATTCTCCAGATGGTAGGGGATCATAATGTCAGTTTCCTATGGTGGGCAAGTCAAGCTACATAAATGAGATAACTTTGCAAGTACGAGAATAGATTCCCCATCTAATGGTAGCAGCTGCTACCTGAAAAAAGCTGACACCCGAAACCAGCTGACTGCCCCCACTGAAATATGGGCCCAGTACTGTCAGCCCTTATAATTTTTCAAAACAAGACTCTTTTTGGGTGGGTATGAAATTTCCTAATTTTTAAATGATGACAACTAATTACACACATACACACACACACACAACCACCTTACCATACAAGCCAACTAAAACATGTAAAAGGGCCCAATCTTAGCTTGTTACCTTTGCCATACAGAATGTTTGCACTTAGATTACAAGAAGCTGTACTTAGTATAGGCAAACTTTTTAAAAAATAGAATTCTATTTTGCAAAAGACAATTCATCCAAAATAGCTGTTTTCAGTACCCGTTTACCCCCCCCCCAACCCCTCACCTATTTTCTAGGACTGCTACTCTCATGGCTGAGACAGCCCAGGAGCATGCCACAGAGATTCCCAATTCCCACGGCCAAAGTCTAGAGGAAAAACAGGTTGGGGTGCTTTGTCCAATCAAAACATTCCCTGAAGGCAAACTTGTTTGAGCTCTATTGACTTGTTCCTGTGCACAGCATTTAAGCAATTCTGGCATCAAGTATTCAAAAAGCATACTGTGTTGTCACTAAGCCAGAAGTTCAGTAGCTTAAATGAGTTATTTTCTACTAGGGAAACTTGAAAATGCCAAAGAATCAAAAATGTTTAACTTATTCCCACAGCTTCAGAAGGTACAAGAAGTACCAAAGAAAGAAACCTCAGAAATCATTAGTCCCACCCCTTCACTTTACCAGTAAAGAAACTAAAATTCAGAAAGGTCAAATGATTTCTCCAAGGTTATACAGGAAGTCGGTCAGCAAACTGGGACAGAACCCAGATTACCTGACTACAGTCAGGTACTCTTTCTATAAAACTACATGGTAGTGAAATTGGAAGCTAGGAGAGAAGAAAATCTGAAGAGGTTAGTAAGATGGGCCCTGTGCACCCCTCTCCTGCTTTTTAAATTCACATTTGGCTTTTCAGAATTTCACATCTCATACTACTTTCTTTTCTTTTCATGTGACTTAACCAACCCGAATCACTATCTACTGAAAGGTGACATCCTTGCAAAGAGGGGTGAATTACAAAAAGTATCTTTTTCCTAGCTGCCAACCCATCAAAGTTGCAGCTACTAATCAATGCTGCACCAGTTTACACCCCAGGTTTTTAATGAGGGACTAATGTGACTAAATTTCCTACTAACCAATGCTGTGGTAGTTTACACCCCCCGTTTTTAATAAGGGACAATTGTGACTAAATTTCCTAGTAATCAATGTTGTGGTAGTTTACACCCCAGATTTTTGATAAGGGACAACTGTGACTAAATCCCACCCCCCACCTTACTATATTTCCAAGAATTACTCTGCAGAATGAAATCCCCGATGCCTGATGAGGCCAGAATTACTTTTGAACGTCTTCTCGCATTCGTTGCATTCGTATTCTCTCCTTCCGGTATGAATTTTCAGGTGTTCTACAAGGATTGAGCTTCGACTAAAGGTTGCTCCACAGTAGTTACATTCATAGGGTTTCTCTCCAGTATGAATTCGATGATGTTCATTAAGAGATGAACTCTGACTGAAGGATTTCCCACAGTCCTTACATTTATACGGCTTTACGCCCGTATGAATTCTCTGATGACGGCTAAGGAGCGAATGGGTAGGGAAGGCTTTCTCACACTGGGTACACTTGTAAGGTTTTTCTCCTGAATGAAGTCTCTGATGATAAATCACAGACGTAAAATGGCTAAAAGTCATCCCACAATCATTACACAAATACGGCTTTTCTCCAGTATGAATCCTCTGATGTCGGGTAAGGCAAGAATTCTGTCTGAAGGCTTTCCCGCACTCACCACACTTATAGGGTTTCTCTCCGGTATGAATTCTCTGATGTTTGGAAAGGGATGAGCTATGACTGAAGGATTTTCCACAGTTGTTACACGTGTAGGGTTTTTCTCCAGTATGAATTCGCTGATGCTGAATAAGAGATGAACTGTCACTGAAGGGCCTCCCACATTCTTTACATTTATAGGGTTTCTCTCCAGTGTGAACTCTCTGATGTTTAATAAGGTGGGCACTCAGGGTGAAAGATTTTCCACAATCATCACACTTAAAGGGCTTTTCTCCACTGTGGGTTCGGTGGTGTGGTGTGAGTGATGAGCTGTCACTGAAGGCTTTTCCACACTCATTGCACATATAGGGTTTCTCCCCAGTGTGAATTCTCCTATGTTTGGTCAGTGAGGCACTATAGCCAAAGGCTTTTCCACATTTGCTGCATTTATGGGTTTTTTCTCCAGTCTCAGTTCCCTCGTCTTTATCTACGGCTGCATCTTGACCTAAATCTTTCCAACATTTTTCGCATGCAGAGGAGTTTTTTCTCTTACTAAGGGATGAGTTTTGAGTAAAGGCTACCCCACAGTTACTGCACTTCTGGGACTTTTCCCCCAAATGGATTTTCTGATGTTTCTGATGTTCAGTCAGAGATGAAGAGTGACTTAAGGCTTTCCTGCTTTCATTACATTTTCGTGGTTTTTCTCCACTGTGTTCCTTGCGGTTTGGGACAAGGTCTGAATGAAAACTGAAGGGTTTCTTGCCTTCGTTATACCTCCGAGATTTCTTCCTTAAGTAGACTCTGAGATGTTTAATTAGGTCTGAAGGTGGTTTGAAGTTATTTCCAAAAGGGCTCTTTTCTGAGTCAAATTCCTCACCCTTATTGCCTCTCCCATGAGTTTTCTTTTGTGTGATTGCTACTTGTGAATGTTCCCTATCACTACGACACTCCTCTAGTCTGCCATAATGTTTCCAGGATTCTCCTGTCAAGTCACAATCACCACTCATTAGATACCTTTCTATTATTTTATCTAAAGTCGATTCTTCCATAAGAACATCTTGATTTCCGCCAGATTCCTTCAATTCACCGCTAAGTTCACACTCTAAAAGAAATAACAAATAGAATATTTCCTGTTTGCAATAAAGGAAGCTGCTGCATTTGGGACTAAAATAGGAATAGAGACAGTAGAGACTGTAAGGAACAGGGCGTGGATAATTCTCAGAGTCTCATAAAACAGGGAAGGGAAAAGTGACATGAGGGAACTGGGGAAACTTAGAGCTTAGGAAAAATACTGAGGAAGATGAAAGGTTTGTGCTTTATAGTTAGAGATGCAAGTTCTCGCCCTCATTTCAAATTTCTATAATAGGTTCAAACTTATTCCTCTTACCATCCAATCTATTCTCCTTCCAAATAATAATGATAGTGTAATCATTTACTGAATAATTACCAAATGCCAGGTCCCATACCAAACACTTTACTTGTATTTCACTTTATTTTCACAATAACTCTATGAAGTAGGTCCTATTATTATCCCTGTTTTATGGATGTGACAACTAGGCAGAAAGAGTGTAAGCAGCTTTCCCAAGGTCACATGTACTATAAGTGGTAGAGCCAGATTTTTAACCCAGTCTGACACCAAAGCCCACACTTTGGACCCTTATACCATACTGCCTCTCCTCAAAGCAGCCAAATAGCACTAAGTTTATAGACAATGTTAATCACATCACAGATATTCAACAACACCTATGCTAGACTTTCAAAGGTTACAACAATCTGGCCCTACCAACTTTATGAATACTCTAACCAGGCATCCATTTAGTGTCCCTACTACACGACCGCATCTTAATACTTCATACTGCCTAGAATTCAATCCCTGTGCACCTTCACTATCACAAACACAGAAATCTGATAGGGCCTAGGGTACGAGTCCCACAATCTCCAACACCACCCTCTTGAGATCTGTGCTCCTCTCAGAACCCTGAATTCCTTTATTAACCACATCATTCATCCTGGCTCTTAGTTATGAGATTCTAGTGTCACTTTCATAAGACCGTTTTTTTAACCAGATAACTATAAAATACGAAACCCTGGATGGCTCTCAAGACTTGACAGTCACCAACATTCCATCCAGACTAAGGAAGACCTGGAAGCTTAGGGGGCCACATGAGCCACAGTCATGACCGCATCAGCAAACACCAGAAGCATCTGGGAGTCCAGGGTAATGCTGGTGACACATGTCACCACAGGATCAATTTCAACAAATATCACCCAGGGTTACTCTGGGAAAGTTGGTACGAGGCATTACCACTTAGCAAGGAACTAGAGCTTCTGCCCCAATGTCAACTTGGATAAACTGTGGACCTTGGTCAGTGAGCAGATACGCTAAATGCTGCCAAAAACAAGACTGGAGCTGCTTCTATCACTAATGTGGAGCAATCGGGCTACTACAAAGTTCTGGGGAAGAGAGAGCTCCTAAAGCAGCCTGTCATTCTGAAGGCCAAATTCTTCAGCAGAAGAGCTGAGAAGATTGGCGGGGAGCGGGGGGGGGGGGGGGGGGCGGGCACTGTCTTGGCAGCCTGAAGCTACATGGAGGGAGGTTCATTAAATGCTAACGAGTGCTTTTCAAAAAATAAAGAAATAAAATAAGACATGAAATCCTATTACCCAGAAGTTAACCATTATTAAAAATTCTGTGTTTTTTCTTCTGGAAATTTTTCTGAACATTGTAGAATAGAATATCTATGTATAATATGTAGGGTTACTTTTTTTTTATTCATAATCCATTCCCATCTCATTGGTTGATTCTTCACGATTTTAATCACATAATAATCCCTCATATCAATATATTACTATTTAGTTATTTCCTTATGGCATGTTTATCAAATGATTAATATTTCCTCAGAACTGAGTCATAAAAGTGGAATCACTGAACCAAAGGGTAGAAAAATTCTATCACCACATAATACATGATGATAAGTACCTGACTACTCATCTATGGTTAAATGCTTTTTCTCTAAACCTTTGCAAATTTGATTCATAATAAATACTACTGTTCCTTAAATGTAAATTACATTGTTGACCAGTGATTTGGAACACTTTTTTCATGTTAACAGCTTTTTATTTTTGTCAGTTATTTTGGTTTGCTATCTGCTGAAGTTCTTTGATCATTTTTCTAACATACTCAATGTTCATTACTGATTTGCACGAGCTTTTTATAAATCATAGCCCTTGATTCTGGCTTTGTCAAAACCTTTTTCTCCATTCCGTTGTAAATGACTTTTTAAATAAGTTGTACATCTACATGATACTTCTTTTACATAAGCATCTTGCGGGGAGAGGCAGTATTTATACCAATGCTGCTAGATTTTACTCAAAACATTTTTAGAATCCATTTTCAAAATAACTCTCCCCAATGTACTTAAACATAAAAAGACAACTGCCGTCCTTTATTTGTGTAACTATGCTGGAAACAGCCAATAGGTTGACTAAAATAAATGGTTAATAAGATGGAATAGAGCAAAGTAAATTATTGGTTTTTTCCTTAAACCAAGGTATTGATATATAAGTAATAGTTTAATTTTTAAAAATACAAACTTAATATGTTTATTATTAAAGTGTAAGGAAGAGAAGAATAAAGAAAAAATGTAATCCCTCAATGATAACCAGGGTTAACATGAATGTTCTCCAGACAGTAAATCCCATATGTATCTATACATTTAAATATATACATGTATGTGTACATTTTTTTCCTTTTAACAAATTGATTATACTATACATGCTGTCCATTGAACGAACTATTTCTTCTCCAAGACTCAATTCAATTGTTAATTAAGCCCTTGCTCCTGTATCTTCCCACCGCTCCTTACACATGCCATCGTTATGACATACATCCCATTACCAACACGTTTAGTTCTGATGTCTGCATCTATGGCATCCATGGGAACGTGCCTCTCAAGAACTCCTCCTCTGGGGTGCTTACCCAACAGCCCCCCGCTGCTGCTCAATGACCACCACAGCATCACACCAAGGCCACTTTCCCATGGGTGCTCCCAGTCAATGACAAGTATGGCAGGGATACTAGGCCCATTTCCGTGAGGCATACGACTGTGATAGGTAACTCTTGGCGGGAAGATTCTTTTTTGGCTTTGCCAAGACTTCCTCAACCTGCACTTCATTCTAAGACTCGTCCTACCCAGCCTTCCCTCCTTCCCTCTCTCGTCACAGGTGTCAGACCTGCATCATGCTCTGAACAGCAATCCCAGCCTCTTCCAGTCCCCTCCCTGCTTTCCTTCCCTGGAATTCTCCCCAGTAAGTCTCTGACCTGGCTAATTGTATCTGGGCACCTGCTTCTCGAGGACCCAAATTAACAGTCTCCCCTGTTAAAACGAACATTCCAGGAAGGCAAGGTGGATATTCTAATCATCTATGTTAGCACCTAGCCCACCCAACATTTCCAAAATTCCTCCAAATGGTTTGGTAAAGCAACTACTTCAATTTCCTCCTCCACTTTTCACCAACTCACCTGGTCTGGAGCCTCTTGAGGCTTGTTTTTGCAGCAGCCGTGGTAGTCCAGCCCACTTTAGCTGGGAAACCAAATCTAACTTGGAAACTGGAAAGCCTGCTCATAGAGAAAAGAATAGAAAATGGCTGTTTTTGCCTAGAACAAAGACATTCCAACATTCACAGCTTCTGGTTCTCCAGGGAAGAAAAGATGCTGCCAAAGAGACTTCAATACTGGCATTTGAGGAGAACATCGGGGAAGGTATGGCCTTGGCAACAGCAAAATGATGCTCAACATTTTCAGCTCAATGAAGCAAAGACTCTTTCTTGGAGAAAACATTGTAGGAAAGTACATTTTTAGGACCCATTTTTAGGATTAGTCACATCACCCCTGTAAGCCCAGCCAAAACAGTTAATAGCACTTATCTTTCAATAAGAATGGACAAAAAGATACCCAGCTTAGATGCTAGATTATGAGAAGATGTCTTTACCCAGAAATTCTAGGTTCCTATAGTTCTCCAGCAGCACTTCCTTATATATCTCCTTCTGAGAAGGCTCCAGTGCCCTCCACTCTCCTCTGGAAAAGGTCACAGCTACATCCTTGAGTGTCATGGATTCCTAGAACACCAAAGACAGCCTTTTTGCATCGGGTTATTCCCAAACAGATCCTAAGAATTCAGAGAAGTAGTTAGGATATAAAGTACTAGTTTTGATGGTATTCAAGTTTTTGAGAATTCCAAAGCAAACTTCAAGGTGGCTGTTATACATCTATTACAAGTGACACAAAACAAGATTATGAAACAATCCCTGCCTTTGCCATTTAGTTCCTGGTGTGAAATGCTGTACAAGGATTCTCTGGAATGTCTAACACTGATCAAATTCACCCTAACACACTGATTTCTAGGATTAACAGAAAATATTAAATGAACGATAGAAATTACATTCCCAAACCCAGAATCTGCAGAATTAATGTAAGCTCTACAAGCAATAATTAAACATGTAAGAGTAACATCAGTGACTATATTCTAAACTGTAATTTCTAGCTGGCTCTAAATAGCAATTATTTTCTATCACAATCAAACAAGGATCTGTGTTCAATGACAAACTCTCACTTACAATTACTCCAAATTACAAATGAGCACAATTAATCATTAAAACACACTTTCCATAGCATCCTCTACAGCATGACATTTTGAGAGGCAGTACAGCAGAGTGACTATTACCACTTGGAGAAGCTTCCTGTGGTTCCTATAACAAATTACCACAACTCTGGTGGCTTAAGACAACAGAAATTTATCCTCCCAAATTCTGGAGGCCAGAAGTCTGAAATCCAGGTGTTGCGGGAACTGCACGCCCTTCAGAGGCTCTGAGGGAGAATCCATTCCTTGCCTCTTCCAGCTTCCTTGGCTGTCAGCATTCCGTGGTGTTCCTTGGTTTGCGGCCTTATCACTCCAATCGCCATGTCCCTTTCTCCTGTTCCTGTGTTCAAGCTCTCTGTCTAAGTACACTTGTGATGGCATTTAGGGCCCACCCATATAATCCAGAGTTATTTCCTCATTTCAAATCCCTATTTTATCACATCTGCAAAGACCTTTCTTCCAAATAAGGTAACATTCTCAGGTTCCAGGGATTAGGAAGTGGACATATTTCAGGGGGCCATTATCAGCCTACCAGAGCACTATTATTTACCATTGTGAATAAGAATTTTTTTCCTGACTGATAATTATTGGTATACAGGAAACTTACTGATTTGTAACCAGCTACTTTTCTCAGCTATTGTATGAGTTTCAGTACATGTTCGGTTGATTCTCTGAGGTTTTCCAAAAAGAGTACATTATCTGTAAGTAATATACACTTGCTTCTTTCATATCTGTACTTACCTCATTTCCTTCTTCTAGCACTGTATTGGCTAGAATACTCAGAAAATACTCATTAATAGCAGTAAGGTAAGACATCCTTATCTTCTTACTTTTTATTGTGAGGACTGCTTTTAATTTTCCAACATTATCCACGTGGAGAATTTTCTTATCGTGTTCAGGAAGTATAATTCTATTTCCACCTGACCAATTTTATCAGGAATAACTGTTGAATTTTAATAAATATTTTTGTTTTTATTAGAGTCAGACATGATCAATTCTGGTAACTGAAGTAAAATAGCATATGAAGAATGAGCTCTAAGAACGTGAAGACTGTGAGGAAAAGGAGACTGTCTTAATTATTCTAGCATCTTTATACCAGCCAGGAGGAACTCAGTGAGTATCTACTTAAGAATGAAAACCTGTAACCATATATGGTGATGTATGTTAACTAGACTTACTGTGGTGGTTATTTCACGATATATACAAATATCGAATCATTACATCGTACACCTGAAACTAATACAATGTTGTAAGTCAATCAGACCTCAATTAACAAATTAACTTAAAAAGAATGAAACTTTCCAGTTAAAAAAAAATGAATGAATGAAAACCAGTGAAAGGAAGCTTACCTGGGACTCAGTATTTGGAGGAACAGAAACTGTTTTATCTTCGTCAGGGTTCTCCTCTTGGGAAATAACAGAATCTTGAGAGATCATATCTAGGAAGGGGGGGAAAAAACAGTCCAACCTTTTAAATGAGCTCCTCAGACTAGAAATTATTATATATGTTACTCTGGAGGAAAAGGTCAGAAAAAACAGAAAAAAAGTTTTCCCTACGCTTTGAAGACACAGAGGACAGCCAAAGATACAGTTTCCTATTAAAATCCAAGCTTCCCCCCCACCTCATAAAATATCCTTTCAATTTATAAGCTCACAAAATCTGATTTCATTCATTCCATATACCCACTGTTTTAATGTATTTAGTTTTCATAATAATCTTTGAAATATTTATAAGGTATATTAAGATGAAATAACACATCTGTTTTATGTAGTAATGTGTTTTCTTCATAGTCCTTGCACAGTGGCTTGAGCAAGAATCACTTATTAAATGAAAGTGCTCTTTTAGGGAGTTTAGTTTCATATCTTGAGGAGATCTCTCCCACTTCCTCCCTCCATCTATTAATCTCACCTTCCTTTTCTTCAAGCACTTGGGTCAACTCCTCCACTAGGGTCACCACTTCCTCGCTACTCTCAGGATGTTGTGACCTGACCCAAATCTTAATCTCCCCTGGCAAAACGGTCAGGAATTGCTCAAACACCAAAAGCTCGAGAATCTGTTGTTTCGTGTGGATGTCTGGTCTCAGCCACTGAATGCAGAGCTCCCACAGTTGATTCAGGGCTTTTCTGGGTCCAGCCTCTTCGGAGTAACAAAACCACCTGAACCTCTGTCTGAAAAACTCTGGGTCAGCAGTGTCTCCTCTTAGGAGAGCTTCTTGATCCCCAGGGGTCTCCATTCTTAGCACCTTGTTCTGTTCACTTGAGACCAAAGTGTGAGGATCTGGGGAGATGGCTGTCATCTCGTTCAGGCTACTCCGGCTTGCAATGTGTATCACCAGGAGGAATTCAGTCCCCTTTAGACTTTGAGTGTCAACACAGGCCACCAAAAGGCACTCTCCAGCAAAATATCAAGTGTTCCAAGGATCCACGTTATGGTCTTGCAGAAACTGTCAAGAAATATAAGTTATGAAATAAATGAAACAAATTGCGACTCCTAAAAAACACTGTTCTTAGTTTGGTTCTGATACACACACACAAACACATTCTCAGAGGCCTAGAACTGCCCTACTGTATTAAAAGAATAATTTTCTCTGTAGGTGAAAAGCTGAGAAGTTACTTGAGGGTAATTAAAGGTACCCTCCAAGAAAACAGTTTCTTCTGACTAAATATTCCTCATCAGCAAAACATATCAGAAAAGGCTCACTGCTACAAGAGGATCCAAACCTATTCCACTCCTGCCCTCTCTCAATGAATGGCCACACAATTTCCCACCAGCTGCTCAACTGAGAAACCTGACTTCATATTTGACTCTCAAAGTTCTCAAAAAATCAATAACCAAGTTCTGGTGGCTTTATTTCATAAGAATCTCTCCTACTGAAACTACCTAAGTACAGCCTTCTTCAATTCAGTCTCACCCCAAAGCCTAAGGATTCCTTCTAATATGCAAGATATGGTCCTATCACTCCCCAACTGCCTCAAGATAAAATTCAAACACTGAAGCTACAAGTGGTGGTCTAGAAACCCTGCCCTGATGACCTCACCTCCAGCTCTAGCTGCCCCTGATGGACACTGCAGCCGTAAGAAGGTATCTCTCCATTTCCAGAAACTCTAACTCTTTCCGCCTTTGCACTACAGCCATTCCCTCTACTTGGAATGCTGCCTTCTTTTCCTCTCCTACCAAGCTTACTCATTAAAACTTGACTCCTTTCCTCTGTCACCTCTTGTATGAGGCTTTCTCTGATCCCCAAGTACTCTTCTACACAGAGCCTGTGTTGCACGCATTTTCTCATTCCACAAATAACTGACCATATACAATGACCTGAGAGCGGGACACAAAGGAGACAGGCATGGACGGTCAGACAGGGCCCCCACCCTCACAGAGCACCCAAGAAATGACAATACAGTCTGAGATGTGCTTCACTCCAGCAAGTGAGGACACTGTCCTCCAACTGCAACTATCATACCAATAATTACCCACCTCCGAGCACAAAGGCCGCCACACAGTATGCATGACGTCATTTATTCCTCCGCCAAATATTAGGCGCCCACCACGTACCTGGCACCGCGCTGGACACCTGAGACTCTGCAGTGGCTAAGAAAGGCACCTGTCACGATCTCCAGGGAGCTTACAATAAAGGCTCTGCGAAAATGTGACGCAGGCAGAAAGAAGTTCTCAAACGACGGGGGTGCGGGGGGGAATTTGCCCCGTAGGGGACGTTTGGCAATGTCTGAAGACATTTTGGCTATCACGACTAAGGAGGAGGGATGCTACGGGTACCTAATGAGTGGAGCCAGAAAGGCTGCTTAACAACCCGTAATACACGGGACAGTCCCCTACCCCCATGCTCACATAATGAATTTTCCCGCCCAAAATACCAAAGTAGCGAAGTTGCAAGACCATGGGCGCAGGGAAGCGATGGAAGAACGCTCCATCCAGGAGCGCGCCCACCTCCCGCAGAAGCTGCGCCGCTGGGTGTGCACAGCGAGACTGCCCTCGGCCCCCACCCTGCCCAAGGTGCGCCCTCGGAGCCGGCGACCTGGCCGCAGCCCCCAAACTAAGGGCCCGGGGCTACCACTACCTGCGTCAGGACCCGCAGCCATGACCCACGCCACTGCAACAAGCTTCTAGAAACTGGTCCTGCAGGAGCTGCGCGCGCAAGCCCCACCGGCGGGGGGCTCACTGCGCCTGCGCAGGGGCGCAGAACTACGATTCCCGGGATGCGCCTGTCCCGCTTTGCGAAAGTCCCGTGCTTTCCATAGGCTCCCAGCCCGGCCTGTTGCGCATGGTCTTTGGGAAGCGCTGGTGGTCTCAGCTGCGGAATTATTGCTGCGCCAGAGGCATAATGGCCTAGAGCCGTCTCAGGTTTTCAGATCTATGATGTTCTGTTACCTTGGTAACCTCAAACCGTTCCTCCCCTCTTCCTTACCCTTCTCCGAAATCCAGGCTGCAAAAACCCACCGCAGAAGCATATTAGTGATGCATTCACTGCAAGCCATAATTAATGCCGCAACTTGAATTAAACAAATATTAATTTTATGGCTTACACACCTGCCACCATAATGGTTCAAACCACCATCGTGTCTCGCCTGGATTATTGCAATAGCTTCTTGATTTCACTTTTCTTCTCTTGTCTCTTCACGTTGCAGCCAGAGAGATGATTAAAAAACGAAAAACACATTATGGACTTCCTTTACTGAAAACCCGCTAAAGCCTTCCCATTTCACCGAAGGTAGAAATTCTAACTTTTACAGTGGGCTACAAGGCCGATGGAATCTGGCCACTCATAACCTTCCTGACCTCTACCCCCATTTCCCTGCTCTAGTCACAATGGCCTCCTCGCTCTCCCTCTCCCTCCAACCTGCCTGGCACGTATGGCTGACTTGCTGCCTGCCTAGGTATCCTGTATGGCTCACGTTCCCATCCTTTCATATCTTCTCAGTGAAGCTCTGTCACTTCTCTGCTTAAAGTGGAATCCCATCGCCACTCCTATTTCCCCTTTCAACATATCATATCATTTTCTTACTTGATTACTGCTTATTGTCTGTTTTTTTCACTAGACTATCAATTCCACAAGGATAAGGATTTTTATCTGGTTTGTTCCATGGAAATACACTCTCCAGGCCCTAGAATACACTCTCCAGGCCCTGGCATGTAGTAGGTGCTCAACAGATATTTGTTGAATATGTGAATGGTACTTGCAGGGATTACTGGGGGAATAGCAAAAAGGGCTGACGAACTCCAGAAGGATTGTCGGGGAGTGTCCTATAATAAGTGACTTTTGGAGCGGAGCCCTTGGGAGAGAAAAGCATTCTAGACTGAAGGAGCAGGGTGAGTCAAGGCTCTGAGACTTTAAAGGAACAGAACAAGCTCAACTAAGTGAACCCCTGCACTCATCTCACAGACAGCAAGGCAAGCCGAGGAAACGGGGCTGCCCGAAGTCAAGAAGTTGTCCAGTCCCAGGTCTGAATGCGTATTCTTCTCCTCTACCACCTCCCCTTGACTGGCTGAAAATGGAGAGGACATCACGGAGAAGCTGGAGGGGGCTTCCCTGGTGGCGCTGTGGTTAAGAATCTGCCTGCCAATGCAGGTGACACGGGTTCGAACCCTGGTCCAGGAAGGTCCCAAATGCCGCGCGTGGAGCAACGAAGCCCGTGCACCACAACTACTGAGCCTGCACACTAGAGCCCGCGAGCCACGACTAAGCCCGTGTGCCACAACTACTGAAGCCTGCGCGCCTAGAGACCGCGCACCGCAACGAAGAGTAGCCCCTGCTTGCCACAACTAGAGAAAGCCCACGCAGAGCAATGAAGACCTGATGCAGCCAAAAAAAGGAAAAGAAAATTCAATTGCTTAAGACAGGAACCTCTTATTAAAGAACTATATCATAATAAAAAGAAATAGAGAATGTGTAGGTTGGAAATTTAAACATGACCTTTACCCCTTTAAGAGTTAATCTCTTATTCTTTGTGCTCCTCTAGTCATCAGAATGCAAATTTTTCTAATTATCTCTTCTATTGTTGAGATGCTAGACCAACAGAGTACTTTGGATTCCCAGAGAATTTATGTCAACAAGGTCATTTACCTCTTATCTATTATCATTTCAACCTAAGGTTTTTTTTTTTTTTTTTTTTTTTTTTGCGGTACGCGGGCCTCTCACCGCTGTGGCCCCTCCCGCTGCGGAGCGCAGGCTCCGGACGCTCAGCCGCTCCGCGGCATGTGGGATCTTCCCGGACCGGGGCACGAGCCCGTGTCCCCTGCATCGGCAGGCGGACCCTCAACCACTGCGCTACCAGGGAAGCCCCCTAAGGTTTGTTTTAATTCCAACCAAGCTTGAATCAAAGTTTGGGACTTCGGATTCTCATTCTGCAACATCCAGAAATGAAAGGCTATGCTGTTGCTGGATCATTTGGTTGCAGTTCCTTGGGGGATGATCTTTAATTCCTGTTGCAGAGATCCTGGGAGCTGCCCAGTTCCTATCCTTCAGGATGTTTAGTTTTTCTTTGTTTCTGTGAACTACTCCAGTACTCTTCTTCAAATATTTTTGTACATACGTGAGATTTTTCTGTGCCAGGAACCAGAGAAACCCCAACTGACAGTACTCAGTGACAATATGTAGATAGTGAATAAAAGTGAGGGAGAAGAAAGGATTATAGGCTACTCCAGGGTCTCTGGTTTGATCAACTGGATGCTGGTTCCACATATACTAAGGGACACAGGAAGAAGGTTTGAGAAAGAAGATTAAAATTCAGTTGGGAAAAAAAAAAAAAATTCAGTTGGGGATACATTGAGTTTGAAGCACATGTGGGACATCTAGGTAGAGATGACTTAACTGGAGAAAGAAATTAAAGAGTCATTTAGTAATTGAAGATGAGGGAATGAGGATTGCAATGAAGAGCAAGTGGAATGAGAAGCGGTCTGTGGTTAAAACCCAAGGAAATGCTGACTTTGAGGGGGTGGCAGAGAGAGAATGCAGTGAAGTTAACTGGTAAGTAGAAAAGAATCAGGAGAAACTGGTAAAGGAAAACCAACAGAGGAGAATTTTGAAAGGGACGATGGAGTCAATAGTTCTAATGAGATTGGAATGAAAAAGTGACCACGGGAGTTTGCAGTTGGTTGATCCTCAGGCAATTAATTTCAGGGAAGTCCAGGGGGTTAAGGAAAGAATAAAGGTGCAGCCTGAATATGAGAATGGAAAGAGAAGGTATTGGGTAGGTTATTTTTTCAAAGAGAGACTAGGGACAGAATAGGATAAGAAGGAAGAACACTGAAGATGCATTGTTCTGGAACAAGGGTCCTCAGGAGTACATGAAGATTTTCTTAGGATATAGGGGCATGGATAGTACTAAGAAAATCAATCTCTAGATCATATATAGTGTTTCTTCAAATTGCTTTGCCTAAGAATGCCTTTAAAAATCAGGATGTCCTATTTCACAGTGGCCCTTCTCTCACTTTACAAAAGCAAGCCATGCCTCTCAGCCATCTCCCGACTAAGAGGGTTGATTGTCTTCAGAGGAAGAACTTGACGACATCAAAGAAACAATTTGATATATTAAATTAGGTAATGAGGAAGTGAATAACAGCAACTGGGTATCTTTCTTTTTTGAAAAAAACAGCCCCTGTCCTTTTCATTGAGATACATTTCCAATAAAATTTTACTTTTCATGTTTAATAACTCTCAAAAGCTGTAACATAAAAAAAGCTGTAACATAAAAATATGCTAATCACTAATAGTTAAAACCTTAAAAAATGTTGTAATGTATTTATGTTGTTTTTGATAAGTTGTGTACTATTAATTATGACTATTCAGTCATAATAATTTTTTAAATAACCATAGAAAATTTTTCAAATATTTAAATTTATATACATATTTTTGTTGAAGAAAAGGATGATAAAGTAAACAGTAAGACTTTCAAGGTTAAAACTAAATTGCCTGGGCTTCCCTGGTGGCGCAGTGGTTGAGAGTCCGCCTGCCGATGCAGGGGACACAGGTTCGTGCCCCGGTCCGGGAAGATCCCACATGCCGCGGAGCGGCTAGGCCCGTGAGCCATGGCCGCTGAGCCTGCGCGTCCGGAGCCTGTGCTCCGCAACGGGAGAGGCCACGACAGTGAGAGGCCCGCGTACCTAAAAAAAAAAAAAAACAACTATATTTCCTTAGTGTAAATTGTTGTGCACTACTCTTTGTGCAGTGTGCAGGCTTCTCATTGCGGTGGCTTCTCTTGCTGCGGAGCATGGGCTCTAGAGCACAGGCTCAGTAGTTGTGGCACACGGACTTAGCTGCTCCGTGGCATGTGGGATCTTCCCGAACCAGGGATCGAACTTGTGTCCCCTGCATTGGCAGGTGGATTCTTAACCACTGCGCCATCAGGGAAGTCCCAGGCCTTTATTTTATTTTATTTTTAAAAAATAGTTATTTATTTATTTGGTTGTGTGGAATCTTAGTTGCGGCACGTGGGCTCTTCAGCTGCGGCATGCATGTGGGATCTAGTTCCCTGACCAGGGATGGAACACAGGCCCCCTGCATTGGGACTGTGGAGTTTATCCACTGTGCCACCAGGGAAGTCCCTGGGCCTTTATTTAAAATGCTACTATTTACAATAGAATTCATTGTCAAAATTTCTTCTTTTCAATTATTTAAGTAATAAGGGGAAATTTTAGATGCCACCCTAAAATTGTGCAAATGAGTTACATTGTTTTTCAAAAAAATTTTTTGGGGGGAGACCTGAACAAAAACCTGTGAAGTCACTGTCCTAAGGAAATCAGAGGAGGTAGAATCTTTTGGTATAGGGATAAATCCTATCTCTAGAAGATAGGGGACAGGTTGCCTCATTCTCCAAAATGCAAGGTGTAGTATTATACTGGACCAGATCAGCTTTTTGCCTTTCTCCAGTGATATTTGGGAGGGGAAAAATAAAATGAATGATGGGGTTTGCCCAAGGTTGGGAATTGATTGGTACTGTATGTAAGAGAGAAATCAAGGAAAGAAAAACTTGAAGGTGCTAATAAGGATTCATTGCCATGAACATAAAGTGGTCAAAAACTTCGAGGTGATGATGAGGATCTAAAGTGTACTCTATGTTCCTAAAAATAAAGGCTTAAGCTAATCAGGATTTCGTTTTTCTCATTCAGCAATAAAATCGGAATCAGGCTGACCATAGCTTGTATGGCAGCTCTCACAATACATTCAGAGACCTGGCCTCGTGCTATGTTTCTGCTTAAATGGCCTGTAGGTATGTCATATTCACAACATGGTCACTGGAGCTCCAGCCTTGTCTAAATTCCAGGCAGAATTAACAGAAAAGTCAGGAAACAAAAATGACATATCTGTTGACTCAGACCTTTCTAAACAAATTACAGCTATTGCGTTAGTTTCTAGATGCAGTCAGCCATTCCACAATTGGAATTGCTTCAAAAATTGCTTTTCCACAATTTTCTATGTTCTTTCCACCCAGTCTTCTAATAGAGAAGTTCGAAGCTTCTATGTTTTCAAACTTATTTTTTGTATTTTCTCTCTCTTAATTCTTCTGAAAGACATACTTTTAGCATTCCTCTATCTCCCAATTTGCTAATTCTCTAGTTTGCTATGACAAGCCTACTGTTTTACTTGGTTATTAAAATTAAAAATAAAATGTTCAATGATTTAAAAAATGTACTCCAATCCACAGGAATTAGGAAAAGAGAGGAAAGATTCTATATGATGGTTAGAGACTGATGTTTCTGAGTTCAAGTTTTAGAAAGTAGAATGTTTTGAGTCATGACATGGTTTTATATGCCATGAAATATGTCTTCAGTCAATAACTGACCGAAAAGAGCAGAGAAGATCATTAGGGTTGTGCCTCTGTTAGCAGATTGGATTGGATCCAGTCCCTAACTTTTTCAGCAACCAAAACAATTAGACTTACTTATATAAAGTCTTATTTATATTAGACTTATTTATATAGAATTTTGGCTTGTCTGGGGCTCTTTGGGAATGGATAATTGAATCTTTTAGGATAGCTGGATTTTCTAGATAGCTTAGAATTAAACCTTTAAGCACCAGAAGTTGGTTACTTATTATAATCATTTTAGATGAAAAGCTTTGTAAAATATACTTCATACTTCCTTGATTTTTGTTGCTTGAAATTAGACATAATTTCACCATTTCTTTTTTTTTTTTTTTTGGCCACGCCACGCAGCTTCTGGGATCTTAGTTCCCCAACCAGGGGATTGACCCCAGGCCCTTGGCAGTGAAAGAACGGAGTCCTAACCACTGGACCACCAGGGAAGTCCCTACTTCACCATTTCTTGATGTCAGGATTAGCACCATAAACATCACTTATTCAAGTGAAATGATTTCAGGGCCTATGTGGTGGGTAGTGCTTTCAGTACTTTATAAATAACCCCAGCATGCTTTGCTTTTTGAGTTCTTATAGCTTCTTTTCATAGTTTTCCTACTTCTTCCCTTGTTTTCAGTGTGTCCGTTAGTACTTTTGTCATCCATGTACCTGCCCAGAAGAGTGCCCTCTAATATTCTGCTTCTACTCTGCTTTGACTGACTATGGAAGCAAGATTGTTCACCTTATCAGAATCATGCAGGTATTTAGTGTGAGTAGGACCTACAAGAGGGAGAGGGGACTTCTAAGGAGTAAAATACAAATTTTTAGTTCTTGGATTTTGTGATATATTATTTTGGTTTCTCATTGGCCTTTCTTGGCGCCCTCTTACCCTCCCCCAATTACTTCTTGTCTGTTTTTTGAAACTGAAAATTAGTTGATGTACAATATTACGTTAGTTTCAGGCATACTACATAGTGATTTGACATTTGCATACATTACGAAATAAATGATCACCAAAATAGGTCTAGTAACCGTCTGTCCCCATACAAAGTTATGATATTATTGACCATATTTCTTATGCTGTATATTTACATCCCTGTACTTATTTATTTTATAACGAGCTTTGTACCCCTTAATCCCCTTCAGCCATTTTACCGTCCAGTCTCCTCCCCTCTGGCATCACCTGTTTGTACTCTGTATCTATGAGTCTGTTTTCTTTTTTTAAAATAAATAAATAAATTAATTAATTAATTTATCTTTGGCTGGGTTGGGTCTTCGTTGCTGTGCGCGGGCTTTCTCTAGTTGTGGCCAGCAGGGGCTACTCTTTGTTGTGGTACGTGGGCTTCTCATTGAGGTGGCTTTTCTTGCTGCAGAGCATGGGCTCTAGGCGCATGGGCTTCAGTAGTTGTGGCTTACAAGCTCTAGAGCGCAGGCTCAGTAGTTGTGGCACACGGGATTAGTTGCTCTGCAACATGTGAGATCTTCCCAGACCAGGGATTGAACCCATGTCCCCTGCACTGGCAGGCGGATTCCTAACCACTGCGCCACCAGGGAAATCCTTTTTGTTTTCTTTGTTTTGCCTTTTAGATTCCACATATAAGTGAGATCATATGGTATTTGTCTTTCTATGTCTGACTTATTTCACTTAGCATAATGTCCTCTAGATCCACCCATGTTGTCCCAAATGGCAAGATTTCTTTCTTTCAATGGCTGAATAATATTCTGTATACATGTATCCATTTCTTCTTTACCCATTCATCTACTGATGGATACTTAGGTTGCTTCCATATCTTGGCTATTGTAAATAATGCTGCTATGAACATTGGGGTGCATGTATCCTTTTGAATTAGTGTTGTTTTCTTCAGGTAAATAGCCAGGAGTGAAGTTGCTGCATCATACGGTAGTCCTATTTTCAATTTTTTTTTCAAATTTTTCTTTTGGCCGCACTGCACAGCTTGTGAGATTTTAGTTCCCCGACGAGGGATTGAACCCAGGCCCTCGTCTGTGAGAGCACGGAGTCCTAACCACTGGACCGCCAGGGAATTCCCCTATTTTCAATTTTTTGAGGAACCTCCATACTATTTTCCATAGTGTCTGCACCAATTACCATTCCTACCAATGGTTCATGAGGGACTTTCTTGTGGATTTTTCTTATTCTTTTTTTTTTGGTTGCTCTGGGTCTTCGTTGCAGTGCACAGACTTCTCATTGTGGTGGCTTTTCTTGTTGGGGAGCATGGACTCTAAGCACACAGGCTTCAGTAGTTGCGGCACATGGGCTTAGCAGTTGTGGCTCGCAGGCTCTAGAGTGCAGGCTCAGTAGTTGTGGCACATGGGCTTAGTTGCTCTGCAGCATGTGGGACCTTCCTGCACTAGGGCTTGAACCCATGTCCCCTGCATTGGCAGGCGGATTCTTAACCACCGTGCCACCAGGGAAGTGTCCTGTCTGTTTTTTAAAGTTGAAATAAATTCTAGATAGGAAGTATCTCAAGGCTACTATTTAAAACCATAGTGCCTAGTAAGATGATGATGTTATTTAGCGGGAAAAATAAACTATAAGTAGTTTGAAGGAAGAAGCAACTATAAAAAAGTTTGAAGAGTAGTGATTAGAAGCAGCATTGTAAGCTGCTATAAACTACTGTATATAATGAGATGTTAAAGCCATCTCTTTTTTTTGCCTAACAATTCCATGTCTACATATAGAAATATGTAACTTCATAAAGATATAAGAATGTTTTACAGTAGCATTGTTTGCAGTAGTAAAAAATTGTAAAAACTTAAATGCTCATCAATAGGAGAATGATTAAATTTTGTCATGTACTTATCATGAAAGGTTTTTTTTTTTTTTTTTGCAAGTCTTTGGAAAAGACTATCATGCAGTCATTTAAAAGAATGAGGTAATTCTGCACATACAGATCAGAATGGTTAAGAATGTAGACTCTGGGGACTTCCCTGTGGCGCAGTGGTTAAGAATCCACCTGCCAATGCAGGGGACACGGTTTCGAGCCCTGGTCCGCAAAGATCCCACATGCCACGGAGTCACTAAGCCAGTGCGCCACAACTACTGAGCCTGCACTCTAGAGACCACAAGCCACGACTACTGAAGCCCGCGCGCCTAGAGCCCATGCCCAGCAACAAGAGAAGCCGCTGCAATCAGAAGCCCATGCACCGCAACGAAAAGTAGCCCCTGCTCGCCGCAAGTAGAGAAAGCCCCCGCGCAGCAACGAAGACGCAACACAGCCAAAAAGAAATAAATAAATAAAATAAATTCATTTAAAAAAAAAAAAAAGAATGTAGACTCTGGATCCACACTGTCTGAGTTCAAATTCCTGCTTCAGCACTTACTAGTTTGTGGCACTTTAGTTTTGTTCCTCAATCATTCTGTATCATAAAAATCCCTACTTCATAAGATTGTTGTAAGGATTAAATGAATTCATCCAAGTAAAATACTTTAAATAGTGCCTGGCACAATTAGTATTAGCTATTATTACTGATATAGAAGGATACTTGTGATATAGTTTGGTGAAAAGGTAAAGTTACACAGTAATATGTATAGTAGGATTCCATTTTTGTCAAACAAAATCTGCGTGTAAATACCCATATGTGATTTGCACACATGTGGGGTTCTGGAATGTCTATATAGGAGGAATTTATGAGTTGCTAACTGGCCTTGTCTGGAAGTTAAAATTTCAAACGAACTTTTTTTTTTTCACTTAGATTCTATACTTTTGGCAGGGGTTGGGGGGTGGGTGGTGGTGGTGGCTTGGCTTTAGAAGGATCTGTTGGAAATTACGGGAAGTCAGTTTCCCCATACTAGTCCTTGGTACAGTCACTCTATACATTCATAGAAATGGTCAGGAGAGGTTGTATGCACCAAACTGTTAACAGGGATTATTTCTAGGGAGTACGATGAGGGGATGGTGAGCAGGAAGGTGGCGGACAACCTTTACTTTATACACTTCAGTATTGTTTGCGGATACTTCATTGTGCATCGATTTTGTGTCACCATCAAACAAAAAGAGCCAAAATGTGCTCACAAGAAGGGACTGGTTAAGGTAATACTATGAAGTCATTAATAAAAAGAGTGGTGGTGGTGTAGAGCTTTTTGAGTTAACGTGGAAGAATGTCTATGAAGGAAAAACACTGATACAGAACTTTATCATGAGTCTGAACCCCCTCCCCACTTCGTTATTTTGGGGGCCATATACACATGTGCACAGAAACAAGACCTTGGAGGGTGCATGCTCAACTGTACCTGTTAACCATAGTTTTCTTAGGGGAGTGGGATGCTGGGAGGGGAAGCAAGGCCTTTCACTTTCATTTTTAAATTCTGAACCATTTGCAATTTTTACAAAGATCATGTATAATCGCTATAATAAAAGCAATAAAGGACATAAATGTCTTTAATGTTGTGTTAAGTACCTTGTACTTGCCCAAGTTACATCTGGAATGACATATATTCATTTTGCAAGACATTAACTAGGGCTTTACAGATTTCTTTTAGGGATAAAGGCAATTTCAATTCAGTTAGGATCTTGATTTCTTCCTCTTATACCAAAAAAAAAAAAGTGTATCTGACCTTGTACCTAATTTATGACAGTACTGTCACTTAAAGTACAGCAATTATGCAACCCCTTAATTTGAATTCCAGATTGCAAGTGTTTTTCACTAAGTGAACTCACGGACAAACTGAAGGCATAAAGTTAAAATCGCTATATTCAAAATAAATCACTCGGGTTACCGAAAAGAACGTAGGGATTAGAACTAAAATCTAAGAAAACAACCCCTATAAGCATATATACTTGAAATTCAACTTTAAAAATCTTGGCTTATTGAACTTTAGTGCGGCTTAGTGATCTTCTTCCCTCACTCGGTAGTCCTAGTTCTAGTTTCGAAGAGCATCAGAAACCTACACTTTATCACCATCTTTAAGTAAAAAAAGGCGCCCTGGGCACCCGGGCTCGCCCGGGACTGAGTCGGCGGCGGGGCCGAGAAGTTCAGCGGGAGGCGCAGGGCGGGGCTTCCTCCCGCCGACTCTGAACCCGGCTCAACTTTTCCGAGTCCACGTCTCTTCCTTCGGACAGGCGTGTTTCTCCAGGTCGGGACCAGCCAACGTGACAACCACAGACCTTTACAGAAAGAGCTCCCGTCCCGCCTCGAGGACCTCCCCCGGCCGGGGCAGCCCGGGCCAGCTCGACCAAGCCCCTCACGGACTGCGGCGCGCGGCTCCCCGAGGCCGAGCCCGCCTCTCGCCTCGCTTCTGGGCGCCCGCGTCGCGGCGCTGAGCGCAGCATCCCCGGCATGGAGACCGGCTCGGACTCAGGTCAGAGGCCTGCGCGTCCGTTCTGCGCCGGGGCCGCCGGAGGCTGCGCGGGCAAGGAGGGGCGGCGAGGAGCGGCTAGGCCGGGCCGCCGGTGAAGGCCGCCGCGTGCCGGGTCCGCGCAGGGAGCGCTCGCGGGCCGGCTCCCGCGCGCGGGGCGGGCGGCGGCAGGTGGGCAGGACGAGCCGCGAGCGAGCGAGCGAGGGCGGGCGGGCGCGCGAGGGGCCCGGCGGGGGGGCCGCTGGGAGGATGGCTCAGCTCTTTCTAAATATAAAACCGGCGTGAGTTGGCCGAGCGCGGCGCTGAGCCGCAGAGCCGCCGCGCGGGCCGGGCGTACCGGGCCTCGGCCGACGGACAGCGGCGGCTCCGCAGAGGCGCCGGACTGCGGGAGCGCCCGAGTCGCGAGCTCGCGGGGGACGGCGAGAACTACGCGTGCAGCGAGGAGGACGCAGGCGGCGACGGCGACGGCGGGCGGGCCTCGTGGGCGCAGCTCAGCCCGCGCCGAACTACCAAAGGCGGCTGCCGGCCTCTGCTGCACCGAGAGCGGCGAGCCCCCAGTGCCGCCCGTCCGTGCCCTCCCCCTCCGGCCCCTCCCTCCCTCCCCGGCGCAACATGGCTGCGGCCGCCGCCTCCGCCTCCCAGGACGAGCTGAGTAAGTGCCACGGCGAGCCTGCGGCAGCGAGCCGGAGCCGGCGCAGCGCCGGGCCGGGGGCGGCGGCCGGGGCCGGGCGGGAGGGCCGGGGAGCAGGGCCTGGCTGGCGGGCGGGCGGCGGCCGCGGCGTGCGGGGGGCTAGGGCGCTCGGGCCTGGCGGGCGGGCGGGCGGGGCGCCGGCCGCCGCCGGCATTTGTAGGCCTCAGGTTTGCACCGTCACGTTGCGAAATTGAAACCGGAGCCCCGGGCGGAGCCACCTCTGTGTGCGATCCGCCCCGGCCCGGGGGTGGGGGGAGCCTAGCCCCCTGCCCGTAGGGGCTGGGCTGGCTGGGCGGCCGGAGCCCCATGGGGGCGGGCTGTGTCTGCCGTCCCGTCAGACCCCTCCGTGGACCCCGGGCCCAACTGTTGGGCGAGTTCTAGAAGTGGAGCTTTCGGGGAGGAGGAGAAGGTGCCGTGTTGTGACACCAGAAATCAGCGGAAAGGTCAGGAACAGGCGGTGACCCTCAGGTGGAGCAGGAAGGACGGGCGGGCAGGGAGCGTCGCGGCGCTAGCCGCAGGGGAAACCTCGGGGTGACGGCGCTTTCAGAAAGGAGAGCCAGTGCACACTTGACCTTAAACGTTGCAGTTTTCCGGGGGACGGCGATCCACGCTCGGGGAGAGCGTTGGTCACCCTGAATCGCAGGCCACCTCGCCCGCCGCCCGGGTTCGCCTCGGTGCTTTGTGGGAAGTGTAGTCCCCGGGCGCCGCAGGCCCACGCTGGGGTCATAAAAATTGAATTTTCCTAAGACATGAAAGACAATTTCTGATTGCCTTTGGGGTGGTTAGGTGAAAAACTTTAGGCTGAGGTGTTTCCTCAACGCTGCCCTTCAGTTTATGAAGGACAAGAAAGGTGTTATTTAGGGGTGAGGTGGGTTTTAAATGGAATGAAGCCTGGGTGAGGTGTCTCAAGCCTTGTGAAGTTTCTGTTCTTACAGCCCCCTCTGAATTTTCATATGGAAGTAGCTATACGCACAATAATTTCTGTTTCTTTGGTGCTGGCAGTTTAAAGATACTTTTATATACATGATCTCACTTTTGTCCTCCTAACAGCCTAGTAATGCAGGTAGGTAGTAATTATCCGTGTTTTAAAGAGGAGGCAGGCTTAGAGAGATAAGTTCCTTGCTGCTTTGACACAAAACTAGTGTAGCAGCGGTGGTGTTTGCTTATTTTGAGGCTGAAATAAAGAATTGGTGTCACCCTGGGCAGGATGGAGAGTCTTGAGTAGACAAGGTCTCATGCGGTGGTTAGAGATAGACAGGGCCTGATAGCCACAGAGTTGATTGCTTGTGTGTCAGTTCCAAGCTGGAGCACCACCAGGCCTTTTGGGGAGATCAGCTCCCTGATCTTTTTTCTTCCATTTTTTGTTATGTGGTAAAATACACATAACATAAAATTTACCATCATAACCATTTCTAACTGTACAGGCCAGTGGTCTTAAGGACATTCATATTGTTGTGCAACCATCACCACCATTTATCTTCAGAACTCTTTTCATTTTGCAAAACAGAAACTCTATGCCCACTAAACCCTTCCTTTCCCCCCTCCTCCCAGCCCCTGGCAGCTACTGTTCTACTTTCTGTCTCTATGATTTTTTTTAAAAATAAATTTATTTATTAATTTTTGGCTGCGTTGGGTCTTTGTTGCTGTGCGTGGGCTTTCTCTAGTTGCGGCGAGCGGGGCTACTGTTTGTTGCAGTGTGCGGGCTTCTCATTGCGGTGGTTTCTATTGTAGTGGAGCACTGGCTCTAGACGCACGGGCTTCAGTAGTTGTGGCACACGGGCTCTACAGCGCAGGCTCAGTGGTTGTGGCACACGGGCTCAGTAGTTGTGGCACATAGGCTCAGTAGCTCCACAGCATGTGGGATTTTCCTGGACAGGGATCGAACCCATGTCCCCTGCATTGGCAGGCGGATTCTTAACCACTGTGCCACCAGGGAACTCTCTGTCTCTATGATTTTGATATCTCTAGGTATCTCATGTAAGTGGACTCATACAGGATTTGTCTTTTTGTGGCTGGCTTATTTCACTTGGCATAATGTCCTCAGGGTTCATCCGTGTTGTACCATGTGACAGGATTTTCTTTTTTAAGGCTGAGTAGTATTCTGTTGTATGCGTATGTCATATTTTTTCATTCATCTGTCGAGGGACACTTGGGTTGCTTGTATGTTTTTAGCTATTGTGAATAATGCTGCTATGAATATGGATGTACACGTCTCTCTTTGAGACTGTGCTTCCAGTTCTTTTGGATATATACCCAGAAGTGGGATTGTTGGATTATATGGTAATTCTATTTTTAATTTTTTGAGGAACTGCCATACTGTTTTCCACCGTGACTATACCATTTTATGTTCCCACCAGTGGTAAACAAGGGCTCCAGTTTTTCTAGGACCTCGCCAACACTTGTTATTTTCTATTTTTTTTTTTTGCGGTACGTGGGCCTCTCACTGTTGTGGCCCCTCCTGTTGCGGAGCGCAGGCTCAGCGGCCATGGCTCACGGGACCAGCTGCTCCGCGGCATGTGGGATATTCCCGGACCGGGGCACGAACCCGTGTCCCCTGCATCCACAGGCGGACTCTCAACCACTGCGCCACCAGGGAAGCCCTATTTTCTATATTTTTGATAGTAGCTATCCCAGTGGGTGTGAGGTGGTCTGACGTTTTAAGTTGTTCCACAGCAAGATATCTGAGTTCATGTTGTAGCACTAAACACATTAAAATATAAATTACTAGTTGGAATGGGGAACAAAACTAGAGGAAGAATTGGATATCATTCTTAAGTGGCTGATGTATTTGTATATATGCATTGTGCTCCTGTACATCAGGTACCTGTTAAAACGTTTTTAGTTCTTCTGGTTGAGGAATTTACTGGCTTTAGCAGCTACTGGAAAAGTTAGGAAGAAATAATTCTAGTGCTTGCTTTTTCATTGTTTTGTTTGGTCAAGTCACCAGTCTTTGGCCACAGATGTCTGTTAACTTGGTTTCTGCATTTCTTCAGGGGAGATTAAATACTTGGCAGTTGGTACCTTGGAATAATTTAACTTGAAATCACACTCATATATACCGAACATGTATATAAGGAACTTCAAATAAGCCATTTTCAGTTTCAGAAAGGTTATATAGTAAGAGGAGAGATGGCTGGTAACAAGGTGCTTTTTAGAATTCTGCTATAAGAGAAAGGAGCTAAGTATCTGAATATTAGCTGGCTATTATTTGTGACTAATAGATGATAAAAAAGCAAACTACTAGATGCCAGCATTGTTTCTCCCCCTAATATTTTATCATAAAACTCTTCAAAAATACGGAAAAATTGAAAGTGAGCATTCATATACCCACTACCTAGATTCTACATGTGATATTTTACTACTAGCTTTATCACATATGTGTCCATTTTCAAGCCACATTTAAAAATGTTATTTTATTTTAGTTATTATTTAAAAACGATTGTGGTAAGATACACATACATAACATAAAATTTATCATTGTAACCATTTTTAAGTGTACAGTTCAGTGGCATTAAGTACTCAATCCATCTTATTTTGATGCATTTCAGAGTGAATTGGAGACATCAGTACCCTTCCCCCTAAATATTTCAGCACTAGCATTTTTTTTAGCACTAGCATTGTTTTAAATGCTTTGTATATATTCTTTTATTTAAAGATTTTTTAATATTTATTTTATTATTTAGTTTTGGCTGTGTTGGGTCTTCGTTGCTGCATGCGGGCTTTCTGTAGTTGTGGTGAGCAGGGGCTACTCTTTGTTGCGGTACGTGGGCTTCTGACTGTGGTGGCTTCTCTTGTTGCAGAGCACGGGCTCTAGGTGTGTGGGCTTCAGTAGTTGTGGCACGCAGGCTCAGTAGTTGTGGCTCGCGGGCTCAGTAGTTGTGGCTTGCAGGCTGTAGCGTGCAGGCTCAGTAGTGTGGTGCACGGGCTTAGTTGCTCCGCGGCTTGTGGGATCTTCCCGGACCAGGGCTCGAACCCGTGTCCCCTGCATGGGCAGGCGGATTCTTAACCACTGCGCCACCAGGGAAGCCCCTATATTCTTTTATTCATTAAAATAATCCTAAGAGGTAGGTAAAGTTCTTATTGCTGTTTTATGGAGTGGAAAACAGACATTTTAGGTTCCCAAGGTCCCTCAGCTAGTAAGTGGTGGAGTTGGAACTGGATTCCAGGTGGCTCACAGGCACTCATGACCAGTCTTTAGGCTGGGTTACCTCCATGTACCATAGAGTGTTCATGCTGATGAAGAGATCAAATCAGATGCATTGCTAAATTCTCAGCTACTTGTTACTTAAATCCAATTATTTGACTGCTGTTTAACACTGCTGTGGTGTACAAAAGAAGCATGAAAACTCTACTGATGGAATTATAATACTACTGAGAAGAAAGAGGAAGAATACTTGTAAACAGATATGTAAGGACCAAAGTGTATGATTTGTTATAGTTAGTAATGCTAGAGTAATATTATCATTTTTGGTTCCCAGGTCTGTTATTTTGAGATGTATAACTCGTAACACTGCTTTTCTCTAGATTTTAAATCAATGCATTTTACCTTTGCATTTGAAGTCATATACATGTCATAAATTTAAATGAAATCTGTAGCTGCTTTCAGTTGTATCTGATACTACACTCTGTAGGAGCTCCTGAGAAGCAGAATTGACAGGTTTGTCTTTTACTTATCTCTTTTCTTTTCTTTCTTTTTCTTCTTCTCTTTTTTTGTTTTCGAGTAGTATCATGGAGTAGTATCATGTATGAAAGTTGTCAAAAGGTAAGCAGGATAATCTTGGGTTGGGGTTTGTTATCCTTTCAAAAATATCCTGTAATTGTCACTTTGAGTCAGGTGATTGTAATAGAATAATGGTAAAGCTAATGTTTTTGAGAGCTTACCATTGTGTTCTACACTTTGTACGAATTAATTGACTGAATCCTTACAACAACCCTGTGACTTTGCTACTATTGTTGTCTGGTGTTGCTTCCCTCATGTTACAGAGCTAGGGCTTGAACTCAGATTTTTTGATTCCAAAGTTTATGTTAATTCTGTGCTGCTACTGTACTAGTGTCTCTGAAAGGGAAAATATAGTTTATAAGAAGATCAACATGGCTTTTTTCCCCATGTCTTGCTAGCCTGCAGAAGAAACGTGCTATAGTGTATAAAATGTGGCAATATTCTGATTCATCCAATAGGACATATTAGATTTGGGGGTAAGATGCCAAAATAGAGAACAATTAGTTCTGAATGTTAAAGGCAGTTCTGAAATCTAGTTTGTAAGTTACTTAAGGTCATAGTCTGTAGTTTTCTTTCTTTATATTTAGGGTAATATAACTGTTTGGAATGGAATGAAATTCAATGAAAGGCATGTGGGCTAGTTTTTCTTCTAATATTATCCTCTGCCAGTTCATGGAAAAGTTGACATTGTAGTTATATTTCAGCAATGGGTAGGGAGATTTCTGACAGAGGGAAGGAAGCATTTGAGACTTTTCACCTGGTCAGCTGTTCATTGGTTTCATGTTCTGGGCGTTATAATTCTAAGGCATCCTTAGAATCTGATCTTCATTGGGATAAAGACAGCTCATGAAGGAGCAGTAGCCTATAATCTTAAAGCACATTGATGCTATTCAACTTGGCCATTCGACACGGCCACTTCAGTTGCAAAGTTGGCCAGGTAATCAACATGTCAGGTGTCTTCTGAGAGAGTCTCTGCCGGTGACAGGCATCCTAGTGGCTCTTTTAGAGGATGAGATGGGGAAGCTGTGTGTGTAGCTGTGTAGGTGAACGTGATTCTGTGAGCATACTGAAACCGCCCCAGAGAGATGGCTGCTTTAGTGGCAGCCAAATATGCAGCTGAGCTGAGCTATGTAGAAAGGCCACATCAAGGCTGTATTATTTTCATTTTGGGTACTTAGCCAGATCGGAAGGTTAAAATGGAAAATAGTGATGATATTTCTGTTTTTTAATAATTTCTAGTTTTCCACTTCTACCCCATCTTGTTTTGAATTATGTCTTCAGTAAATTGTAATATTTAATAAAGGCCAGTGTTGGTGAGAATAGTTGGCACTGGGACGTTCGACCTTGTTCAGAAGATAGATGTTAAAATTGTAGGCACTGCCAGTGTGCTCAAATGGTCTGATCTAAGTTGTTGGTCTCTGTTTTCAAGCCTGGCCGGTCTCTGCCTTGGGCTTGCCATCTTATATGACTTGTTTTCCCCACACATTTTCCAATTCAATAAGCAGTCTTTAAAAATGGAGTTACTGGACTTCCCTGGTGGCGCAGTGGTTGAGAGTCCGCCTGCCGATGCAGGGGACGCGGGTTCGTGCCCCGGTCTGGGAAGATCCCACATGCCGCGGAGCGGCTAGGCCCGTGTGCCATGGCCACTGAGCCTGCGCGTCCGGAGCCTGTACTCCGCAACGGGAGAGGCCACAACAGTGAGAGGCCCGCGTGCCGCAGAGAAAGGAAAAAAAAAAAAAAAAATGGAGTTACTAACTTATGGTCCTGGCCTCACAGGGCTTATAATTCAGTGTAGAGGCAGATTCATATATAAATATAAATAGCTAATAGGAAGTATGATATGAAAAATGCCTAACACAATTCTTTAGAAATGTCAAGGAGTGAGGATAGTATTCCAGGCTAAGGGAACAATAGCTTGAGCTCTGTCATAGAGTTTGAAAACTATTGTGCATTTTCAGGGAAAGTTGGAATGAGTCTGATATGCTAGAATGGGGGTACTATGGCTGCATGAAGTACTAGGAAAGGAGTTAAAATTTGGAGTCTGAGACTTGGCCTTTTCTGCCTTTTACAATTTGGGATCTTGAGCAGATTATTTTACCTCACTAAGTTTAAGTTTCTCATAAAATTGGGATAATTAGAAATACTCGTAGTGTTGTTAGGCTTAATGTACATGTTAATGCACTGTGTAAACAATTAAATTCTGTATAGATTATTATTTTTAGTGGAGGGGGTGGTAGGAGAGAAAGCTAAGGATAAGGTTGGGACAAGCTTGTCTAGGAATGCCAACACAACTGTTTTTATTTATTTTTTTGGCTGCGTTGGGTCTTTGTTGTTGTGCGCAGGCTTTCTCTAGTTGTGGCGAGCGGGGGCTACTCTTCGTTGCAGTGCGTGGGCTTCTCATTGCGGTGGCTTCTCTTGTTGCAGAGAATGGGCTCTAGGCGTGTGGGCTTCAGTAGTTGTGGCACGCGGGCTCAGTAGTTGTGGCTCGTGGGCTCTAGAGTGCAGGCTCAGTAGTTGTGGTGCACCAGCTTAGTTGTTCCACAGCATGTGGGATCTTCCTGGGCCAGGGCTCAAACTCGTGTCCCCTGCATTGGCAGGTGGATTCTTAACCACTGTGCCACCAGGGAAGCCCAACACAACTAGTTTGAACTTTGTTCTGTAGACAGTAGAGGACCATCAAAGGCTTTCAAGCAGGGGTGTAACCTGAGTAGACCCTGTTTATAAGGATAACAGGTGGCAGTGATATAACATTGATTGCAGGGGTCCAGAGACCAAGAGCAGCAAGACTAAAAGGAATATATTACAGTAGCCAAGTTAGAAGAAACCTAGGGTCTGAACTGGGATAGTGGAAGTGGATTTGACAGGTAATATAATCTAGAATCCCTAAAATATGCAGAAACTATTGACTGAGTAGTGGAGAGTTATTCAACAGAAGGAGGAGTTAGAGAGGATTCCCAGAATCTACCTAGAGATTAAGGGGGTCGAGAGTACAGCCTCTAGACAGATTTGGGGAGGTAAGAGTGGAGAGAAGAGAGAGCAGGTTTTGTTCAAGAAATAAATCATTTGTTGAATGAATGGGTTGAATTATTGAGGCATCCATGTTGAGTTGTTTAGGGAGACAGTTTTGAATAGTGACTAAAACCTCTGGTGTTGAAGTCAGCACTGATTTTGAATCTTGACTCTGCCACCTTTTAGTTTTAATGTTAAGGGATCTAACTTTTTTTTTTTAAGGGATCTAACTTTTAAGCCTTGGATTTCTTATCTGTAAAATGGGATAACAAAACTATTTTACGGGGTTGCTATAAGAATAGGAAGAGATAATGCATGTTAAAAACTTGGTATAGTGTTGGGCACATGGATTACAGGTGTGTGGGAGCTTTGGTTCTGAAACTTGGGCGAGTGTGAGGTGATGTGGACGGATTGTCCAGAGGACAGCTGTCTGGGGGCTATGAATATATAGGGATGAGAAGAAGACAGAAAAGAACCAGGGAAGGGGATCAGAAGTGCCTAGAGAGGGCAAAGGTTTCCCAGGGTTATGACTATCAAATGTTTGCATTCTCAGTTGTTATAGTGTGTTAATCAAGTGTGCCCATACACTAATACTCTTCTTACAAAATTATTATGTAAGTCAGACACTTTGTTCTAATTTTAATGTAAGGTTTTGTATGTTTATGATATATATGTACACACACACAATGTATGTTGTATTGGAGTTTTTTAGCCTTCAGTGAATAACTGTTAGTATATATGTATTTTAAGTATTAACATATTTGTTCTACACACTCAATTTCTTTAAATTGAGTATTGTTGATTTACAATGTTGCGTTAGTTTCTGGTGTACATCAAAGTGATTCAATTACACACACACACATATATATACACATATATTCTTTTTCATATTATTTTCTATTATGGTTTATTACAGGATACTGAATATAGTCCCTGTGCTGTACAGTAGGACCTTTTCTACACACCAGATTTTATTTATGGACATGTTCCTTACTATTTCTCCAATTTGGTAATCACTATGATTTGCCCCCCTCATTCGGAATTTGCAAAACAGGGCATCTAATTAGGAGCTCTTAGCATGGAAATGAAAAGTGTTTATTTTGTTTTTTTAAATGGTAGCTATGAGTATAAATCTTTTAATTGTTTTTCTTTCCCCTGGTGTTCCAAATAATAGATTCTTTATACAATTGCATATGTACGAGTGGATGAACACACCACTGGTGATCCAGAGGATTTTTGTCAAGACTGGATAAACCATGTATCACATTGATTGTAGAGGTTAGTAGATTTAGTTCCTTAGGATGTGTGCATTTTTTGTGGTAACATTTAAAAATGCATAGGTTATCAAGTAGCAATTTCCCCCCAAGATCTTCATGGGTTTTTCTCCTTTTTTAGCTATCCTCAGAGAATCAGTGAAGTTCATTTTAGTTTGTATATGCTTGAAGCTTCTATTCTCTGTCATCACATAAACATTAATTAAAAAAATTAGCAAGCAAAAGATAAAACTTGAAGATGTTCTTTAGCAGTGTGTGCAAGGAAAAGGCTGTGGGTGTTAGTTTACAAGTAGTATTGTCTGCCATGACCATGAAGTATGATGTTATGTGCTCCAGGAATGTCATCATGGATTTAATTGTTTTATTTGTGAAAAGAGGTAAGGAGAAAGGCAGCATCATGGTATTTGGATATTCCTGATTCTGCCATTTTGACATGCGCTGTGATGGAAAAGCCACTTAATTCTACTTTGTTCTGAGGCTGAACAAGAATATGGTGTCAGTTTCACTCTTGGATGATATTGGATGGTCCTTTGGTTGAAATTCTGTAAATTCAGATTGTAATTCTCTGATATCATGAGCTCAATATCCAGGGAGTACCTGGGATTTTGTAGCTTCAATCCAAAGGTGCATTTTGTTGCCGTCTTTCAGTTTAACTGCTGGATTCCCCTTCTCCCAGTGCATTCTATTGTTTTTTGGTGTGTATGTTGCTGCCAATAGTGTATGATGCCTTAATTCATTAGGTGGAATTTTGAGTGATGGAATGAATGGAATATTTTATAAACCAAAGTTCAACTTTAGAATAAACTTTGGCTTAGTTTTACTATTTCACATATCTTCATTCCATTATAGAGAAATGGAAAATTGGAAGGTTGGAGAAAGTGTTTAGAAGAAAAGTGACATTATTTACACCTAGATTCTTTTTTAGAGCTTTTGGACCTGTATAGATGTGTTAATTGCGATATACCGAAGGCAAGCAGGTCAAACCACAAATGCTGGGATTTAAATAGTGACTTAAATAAAAAACATTCTAGAGTTTACACATCCAGATAAGCATTGTTCTAGGTAATTAGCTGCTTTGGGTGGATCTTAGCTGTCATACGTTTGACTTGTATGCAGTCTGAACTCTTGCATAGAATGTATCATCTCCTTTAAGCTGACTTTCATAAGCTGAACTAATCTTTCTTCTCATCAGTTTACTAACACTGATTTCTAATTGGGCTTCTGCCAGCTGTTGTATCTGGGGGAAAGGGCCTCCTTGGGAGTTGGAAGTGTTTGTGGACCTCAGTGCATCTGGAGTCTGGCACTTGTTCATTAAATCTAGGGTACAGATGAGCGCTGCTGTTTCCTCACTTGACCCAGCCCTGCCAGGCTAACGCTGTGATGTCTTCCGTCCCTCCCCCTTTGTGTGTGGTGTTGTGGGGGGTTGAGGAGTGATGGGCAGGGGCTGTGTGTGAACAGGGAGGCATCGCCTTACTTTGGGCTATACTGGGTTGGTAGGGGGCTTAAAGTAGCCTGACATCATATGCAAATGGCTAGGACTTCTTTCCCTTCCCTGGAAACAGTCTAGTCACTAGTGCATCCTGATGCAGGGGTTTCCACATTGGGGTATCTGCTTGGGCCCTGGGGGTAAGACTGGTGGGCTAGGGAACAGGAAGATGGCTTGTCGGATTGCCTTAGTTCTGGGGGAAAGGAGTATCAGCAGGGACTTTGTCAGCAGGAACCTCCTGCTCAGGACCTCATTGCCTGCAGAGGTTCTTATCTACTGACGCCTTGGTTCTTGGACTGCCCTGGGTGGAGGGAGGCAACTCCTGCAGGAACCATGATGGATTATCTTTTTCTGGGAATGAATCCTCCCCCAACCCCTGACTTAACTATATTTGTGTTTACTGCTGGACTTTTCAACATTTTCCTTTTAATACATTGGTGTTTAATGAGTTCTTTTTAAAAAAAGTGGGGAATGGGGGCAAGCCTGTATTTAAAAACACAGAAGTAGACATCACAGTTCTAAGCATTAATTCCTAAAGAAGTATCCTACTGGCCTCATTTAGATTTTGCCAAGTATTAGAGTGGCATATAGTGAATTGAAATGGTATATAGGAACCAATAGATGATGTGGACTTTAACTACCAGTTAGTATTTGGTTAGATTTTTTAAAAATTAATCAATTTACTTTTGGCTGCGTTGGGTCTTTGTTGCTGCACGCGAGCTTTCTCTAGTTGGGGCGAGCGGGGGCTACTCTTCATTGCGGTACGTGGGCTTCTCATTGTGGTGGCTTCTCTTGTTGCGGACCACGGGCTCTAGGCGTGCCTGCTTCAGTAGTTGTGGTGTGCGGGCTCAGTGGTTGTGGCTCGTGGGCCCTAGAGCGCAGGCTCAGTAGTTGTGGCGCAAGGGCTTAGTTGCTCCGTGGCATGTGGGATCTTCCTGGACCAGGGAGTGAATGCATGTCCCCTGCATTGGCAGGCGGATTCTTAACCACTGTGCCAGCAGGGAAGTCCTAGATTTTTAATTCTGGTAGATTGATCTACCAGAAGAGATTGAGTATTACATAGAAAATCTAGATGCCAGCTAGGGTTTCCCTATTCATAGCTTTAGCCTCAGACTCCTAATTGAAGATTGTCAAAGTCCAGAGGTACTCACCCACCTACCCCTGCAATCTATCACATCCAATTTTTGTGAATTTCCTAGTTTAGTTTAACTTACGCTTTTCTTAGCTTCTGGGCTCCCATTTCTGAAAATGGTGTTGTGGTTCCACCCATGTCAGTTTGGACATGAAACCCGCTTGTTTCACTGACACACACAGACACACACAGACACACACACACACACACAGACACACACACACACAGACACACACACACACACACACACACACACACACACACACACACCTCTTTTCCCAAGCATTTCAAGAATTCACTTAGCTCTTCAAGAGCTCTTAGCTCTTAGATGTGGTGAGTCATGGGGAAAAGGCTTGACTTTCTGCCCTTTCCTGGTCTGTCTTCCCCTTCCATCTTTTTTTTCTCCTATCCTTCTCTTTGCAGTAACTACTGCACCCTTCCTGATTTGGAGCAGAATAGTTCTGTCACACAGTCAGACCTTCCGGAATTTATCTCCTCCTCTTCTTTTTTTTTTTTAAAAAAACCTTAAGCACTTATCATGATTTTAAAAACATAGGGCTTCCCTGGTGGTGCAGTGGTTAAGAATCTGCCTGCCAATGCAGGGGACACGGGTTCGAGCCCTGGTCCGGGAAGATCCCACATGCCGCGGAGCAACTAAGCCCCTGTGCCACAGCTACTGAGCCTGCGCTCTAGAGCCCGCGAGCCACAACTACGGAAGCCTGTGTGCCTAGAGCCCGTGCTGTGCAACAAGAGAAGCCACCGCAATGAGAAGCCCACGCACCGCAACGAAGAGTAGCCCCCGCTCACCGCAACTAGAGAAAGCCCACGCGCAGCAACAAAGACCCAATGCAGCCAAAAATAAAAATAAATTGAAAAATAAAAAATAACATGTAGTCCAAGAGATTCTGATGTCAGGTGTTATGAATCGCAACTAATCCCCTCATTTCCTTTGCCACAGATGTTAGATGTATAAACTTCTAAATGGCTTTTCCAAATATGAGGAATTAACATTTCATACACTCAACAGATATTTGAGCAACTTCTTTCTGTAAGGCACTGAGTTAAATGCTGGGATACCAAGAGACTACGTCAGTTTCTCAACCTGAGGAGCTCTGGAGCTGGATGGAGCAAATGAGTAGGCACTCAGGTGGAGTCACACCTCAAAGAGCTGTTACGGTCTAGGGAAGGGATGATCGGGCAGTTAAATAATGTACAGCAAAAGATAACAAGTGCCAGGAGAGATGTAGAAAAGGTCTGTGGGAGTTTGTAGGGCCAGGATGGGATGTGTAAGTGTGGAGCATGTAGTATTTGAGCTGGGTCGTGAATGGAGAGGATTTGGATATGTGGAGGTGGAGAAATGGTCAGGAGAGGTTGGTAGAGTATTCCTGGATGAGGGACTTGGTTGATCAAAAGAATTGTGCAAGAAGAACATATGGTGCACTTAAGAAGCTCTTGCAGTTTGGACACCTGTTGGGGAGCGGTGTGATGCATGGTCAAGAAGGTGCTTTGTGGCTAGATTGGTCTCCTCTTAGGAAGGACTTCCTCTCTCATCTGATACTCACCTCCGGCATATGCTACATGTGCCAGCTGCTTATTTTTTAATGTACTTTTATGGAAGTAGATTTTTTTTCCCCCTTGGCAAAAACCTTCCATTTGCATTTGGACACAGTGCTAAGGTGGCATAAGCAAAAATGGGGCACTTACTGTAAGGAATCATGGAGTCATGGAAATAAGAGGGACCCTCAGGAGGGGTTTGGAACTAAGGACTAGATGTCCTCCAGTTCTTCACCTTCTCTCTGCACCCCCGCCATTGTTTCTTCAGACCAGCTTCTTGTGATTTTGTGCTCCATGGCGTAGGCTGAAGATGCCCATGTCATATCTCCTGGCTTACTCTTAGAGGTCCAGGCACTCAAGGGAGGCTTGACTCTTTGGTCCCAATTCTGAGTTCCTGAGGAAAGGATAAATGAGTCAGGGACCATTCCTGTCACATTGGCTGTGGTCAGGGTACAAAGTCATGTTGTGCATAGTTATCTGGTAAGGCTTAGTGTCATCCCCGCCTACTTTCTCTGCCTCAGCTGTGCTGTAATTCAGCATACTAGAAGGAGCATTGGGTTTGCAGTTGACCGCCTGGAGTTTGAATCCTAGCCCTGACACTTACTTACTACCTTTGTAATCTTCGTCAACATTCTCAGTGAATTCTAGGCTCTGTTTCCTCATCTGTAATTTGAAGCTAATATTACCTACTTCAGTAAATAGTACTTTAGAGGGAGGTACTGTGTTCTGTTGTGCACTTGGAGGATAAAGACCTCTCTAGGTTCAACTTGTGATTCTTTGTGTCATTAGCTTGGTGACCTTTGGCAAGTCAGTCAGATCCTGAGCCCCAGTTTTTCATCTTCAAATGCAGATAATCTCTGCCCACCTCACAATGTTTTTCTGAGGCTCAGAAGGCCATGTGAAACTGCTTTGTGACTATAATGTATTTACATATGTGTGAAGCAGAAGAAGTTAAATACTATTAGGGAGACTGTTTTCCTTGTGAAATTATTCTGTTATAGTCGAGTGTATTTTGGTAGTAACTTGACAGATCTTTCTCAAAATACCCTGTAACGGTAGATTATTAATTGATTTATGATGCAATGGGCAGTGGTCCAAGTATTTTCAGCTTTCCCTTTCAATCTCAGCTTCCACTTAAGGCTTCTAACCTGATTTATAATTTAAAATTTACTTTCACATTCAGAAAAAAATGATGTTCTTTGTAGAAAATTTAAACAAATGTAAAGAAATCTTAAACCTGTCACACTGAAATAACCATTTTCTCTTTTTAATTCACACAAGTAATTCACGCTCATGAAATAAGTTAGTAATGACATAGAATTAAACCAGTAAGCCAAAACAGAATCCTCTGAAATTCCACCACATAAGGATAACCACTACCTTAAATATAGCCCTTTCCCTAGTCTTTTTGACAGTAATGTTTTTCTTGCACTTTCTAAGGAATGTTTTGATGTTCAAGTTGTCATGAAGAGGTGATTCATCTGAGGAAAGTGATTTATTTTTCTTTCCTTCTTTTTTTTTTTTTTTTTTTGTGGTACGTGGGCCTCTCACTGCTGTGGCCTCTCCCGCTGCGGAGCACAGGCTCCGGACACGCAGGCTCAGCGGCCATGGCTCACGGGCTCAGCCGCTCCGCGGCATGTGGGATCTTCCCGGACTGGGGCTCGAACCCGCGTCCCCTGCATCAGCAGGCGGACTCTCAACCACTTGCGCCACCAGGGAAGCCCCTCTTTCCTTCTTTCTTTTTTAAAATATTTTTTCCGTAAGTGATGATATGAGTGAAAAGCCAGTATTTGCCTTTTATAATCCTGTGAAAAAATAGCCTTTCTTCCTTGACTCAGAAGCCAATGTTGTATTTGTTTGGAGAGATATGAAGAATGAGTGATTTACGTGGACAGTTTTATTTCTCAGGAATAATTATATGTTTTCAGAATTATCAGTGGCCAATGGTAGATAACACTGAAGTGAAGTCCTTAAACCTTTACTGGTTATTTCTTCCTTGTGGGGTAGAAGGAAGGAAGGTCCCATCTTTCCCTTTAGATAGAGAAATTAAAGACAAGCGAATAATATGAATTAGAGAATTATTTAATGGAAAGTAAATGAATATATTCTTTTTTAAAATCTTTTTTTATTTCTTTTAATATTTATTTACTTATTTATTTTTGGCTGCATTGGGTCTTCGTTGCTGCGCATGGGCTTTCTCTAGTTGCAGCGAGCGGGGGCTACTCTTGGTTGGGGGGCATGGGCTTCTCATTGAGTTGGCTTCACTTGTTGCAGAGCACGGGCCCAAAGCACACAGGCTTCAGTAGTTGTGGCATGCAGGCTCAGTAGTTGTGCCTTGTGGGCTCTAGAGTGCAGGCTCAGTAGTTGTGGCGCACGGGCTTAGTTGCTCTGCGGCATGTGGGATGCTCCCGGACCGGGGCACGAACCCGCGTCCCCCGCATCGGCAGGCGGACTCCCAACCACCGCGCCACCAGGAAAGCCCTAAAGACTATTTTTTAAGAGCAGTTTTAGGTTTACAACAAAATTGACAGGAAGGTACAGAGATTTCCCATACACCCCCTGCCCCCATATTTGTGTAGCCACCCTTATTATCCACATCACTCACCAGAATGGTACATATTTTACGAAGGATGAACCTACACTGACATATCATAATTACTGCACATCCATAGTTTACATTATGGTTCACTCTTGGTGGTGTATATTCTGTGGGTTTGGACAGATGTATGATGATATATATCCATCATTGTAATATCACAGAGAGTATTTTCACTGCCCTACAAATCCTCTGTGCTCTTCATATTCATCCTTCCTTTCCTCTTCCTCCCTGGCAACTACTGATCTTTTTACTGTCTCCATAGTTACGCCTTTTCCAGAATGTCATATAGTTAGAATCATAAAGTATGTAGCCTTTTCAGATTGGCTTCTTTCACTTAGTAATATGCCTTTAAGGTTCCTCCATGTCTTTTCATGGTTTGACAGCTCATTTCTTTTTAGCGCTGAGTAATAGTCCGTTGTCTATATGTACCAGTTTATTTATCCATTCACCCACTGAAGGACGTCTTGGTTACTTCCAAGTGTTGGCAATTATGAATAAAGCTGCTGTAAACATCCATGTGCAGGTCTTTGTGTGGACATAAGTTTTCAACTCCTTGGGTAAATATCAAGGAGTATGATTGCTGGATTGTATGGTAGGAGTATGTTTAGTTTTCCTAAGTTGTTGTCTTCCAAAATGGCTATACTGTTTTGCATTTCTACCAGTAAACTTTCTTATTTTTGTTCTACCATATTCTTTTTTTTAAATTTATTTATATATTTATTTAATTTATTTGGCTGCATTGGGTCTTCATTGCTGCATGTGGGCTTTCTCTAGTTGCGGGGAGCAGGGACTACTCTTTGTTGTGGTGCATGGGCTGCTCATTGTGGTGGCTTTTCTTGTTGCGGAACATGGGCTCTAGGTGCACGGGCTTCTCATTGTGGTGGCTTCTCTTGTTGCGGAACATGGGCTCTAGGTGCACGGGCTTCGGTAGTTGTGGCTCATGGGCTCTAGAGCGCAGGCTCAGTAGTTGTGACGCACGGGCTTAGTTGCCACGCGGTATGTGGGATCTTCCCAGACCAGGGCTCGAACCCCAGTCCCCTGCGTTGATGGGCGGATTCTTAACCCCTGCGCCACCACGGAAGTCCACTTCCATGTTCTTTAAGGTTCCTTTCAAGTTGTAAAATTCTGTGATTTAAATTTCTTTATCCTTGAAACATGGATTCATTTAAAAAATTTGTATGTTATTTCTTCTAAAAAGAAATGTATTTTTACTGGAGTATTTGAAAAGTACATGAAAATATAAAGAAGAAAAATTACTGATGTATTTTCTTGTTTTTATATAGTATCATAAAACAATTATTATGGTGTATATATTCTTTTTAACTAATGAAATATTTCAAGTATGAAGAAAAGTATAGAGAATTATCTTAGGAACACTTAGGTATGTCCCACTCATATTTGTCAAATCTGTACATTTTTTGCTATTAGCTTCAGGTCTTTATTTAGCTATTATTATTATTTTTTAACTTAAAAAAATTTTATATTAATTATTTATTTTTTGGCTGCGTTGGGTCTTCGTTGCTGCATGCAGGCTTTCTCTAGTTACAGCGAGCAGGGGCTACTCTTCGTTGTGGTGCACGGACTTCTCACTGCAGTGGCTTCTTTTGGTGTGGAACATGGGCTCTAGGTGCACGGGCTTCAGTAATTGTGGCATGTGGGATCAGTAGTGGTGGCTCGTGGGCTCTAGAGCACGGGCTCAGTAGTTGTGGCGCACGGGCTTAGTTGCTCTGCAGCATGTGGGATCTTCCCGGACCAGGGATCGAACCTGTGTCCCCTGCATTGGCAGGCGGATTCTTAACCACTGCGCCACCAGGGAAGCTCCAGGTCTTTTATTTTTTAAAGACATAAACATTACTGATACAATTCAAACCCCCTGTGCTACCCCTTACAAATTTTCCTTTTCTTTCTTTTTTTTTCTCTCCTCTCCCCTTCATTTTTTCTTCTCTTTTATCTCCTTGACCAAGGGTTGTCATTCCTGTGCTGTACATATCATAAGCAATGCATGTATTGCATTTAAAACCTTGAAATAAGTGGAACCATAATGTACATATCCTGCAACTTGCTTTCTCTGTTTGATCTTAGTTTTTAAGATACTGTCATGTTGGTCCATGTGACATGTGACTCTTGCTTATTTTCATTGTTGTATGACCCTGCCACATTTTCTTTATCCATTTTCCTGTTGACTGACATTTAGATTGTTTCCTTTTTTTTTTTTTTTTTGCATTTACTGACCATGTGGCTATGAACAGTTTCTTACAGTGTCCTTGTGCTTGTCTTTCCCTGGGAGTTTTTCTCCAGGACAGTGATACACAAAGAAGTGTGGTCTGAGGACTGGGGAATTATGTCTTGCAAATAGGGAACTTGTGGCAGAATGTAAATCAACTCTCACTGTTAATTTATTTAATGTTTCTTATCCTGGTAAGACTTTCTCAGTGAAGCAAGAAGTGTTCTTTTCTCTTAGAGGGCTGGTGACAAACAGTTTGCAGCTGCGCTACTTTGCAGCTGGGCACTGCTCTAGAGTATGTTCCCCTGGAGCAGGAGTGCTGGGTTGAAGGGGATGTGCCTCTTGAACCTCACTAGAGGCTACTGAACTAGAGCTTTGTTCCTCAGAGATTGTATCAGTGTACACCCCATCAGTGGTGAGCCTGAGTTCCTCTTGGTTGGTTTCCAGTCTTTGCCAACATTTGAAGAGTTTTTCTAATGTGTAGGCTGCAAAATTGTATCTCATTATTGTGTTAATTTTATGTGTTCCTGATCAGTGTGATTACCATTTTATGTGTTATTAAATATATGACTCTCATCTCTGAATTGCCTGCTTATATTCTTTGTCCATTTAAAATCTTTGGATTAATTTGCTTTTTCTTGATTTGTAGGAATTTTAAAAGTATATTCTGTACTCAATTTCTTTTCATTTAAAAACGTAGCTATTTATAGCTTATTCTTTTACTTTATAGTGTGTTTTATGATATTTTAAAATCTTAACCTGTTAGTCTTTAATGCCTTGTGCTTGAGTTTTAATTTTCCCTTCTCATTTTTCTTTTAAAAGCTTTAAAATCTTGCTTCTTACACTTGTGTCATTAATTTACCTGCAAGGATTTTTTTAGATTTTTTTTTTTTTAAAAGGGCAAACGAACTTTTTCCAGTTCTTCCTGACTAGTTCCATTTTTTTCTTTCCTGAGTTGTTATGACCCCATACTCAGTTTTCTTCCTATTTTTGTGTGTTGCCTATCCTTCCCTTTTTCAGACTCTCCTTCCTCCATCCTTAAATGCTCTTGTCTTGAGCAGTCTATCTCAGGCCTTCTGTTGTTTTCTTTCTACTGCAGTTACCATACACGTGTGCTAAACCTGGACACCAGCCTTGCCTCTTCCTTCTCTACTCTATACCCCTGACCACCAAGCTCTGGCACACAGTAGGGCTTCAGTACACACTTGAATGAGTGTGTGAGTGAATGTGTGATCTAGATAGGGGAATTAGTGCTTCACAGGGTGAAGATAGCAGGGTGCTGGGCCTTTATGGAGGAGAGAATTTGGCAGAGCAGGGAGAAGGAGGAAGGGTAAATTTAGTTTGACATGTTTGGTCTTAGCTTCTTATTCATAGTAGTGAGCTTTCTCTGGTATTGTTTTCTGACCTTTGAATTTGTACATTTTCCCGTTGTCATAAATACCACTTGAATGAGGCAAATTCTTATGACCTTTTGGTGATTCTCTCAAACAGGGCTCCCTGTAGAAGGTGCAGTATACAGGGATAGTATCATATAAAATACAGGGTCAACGTTGTAGACAGTTGCATGGGTAGGTAAGGGTTTTTAGACTGAAGATCAGAAGACCCTATTCTAGTTCTTGCTTGGCTGTAATTACCTCCGTGACCTTAAAACTCACTGTGCTTTTTTATATTCAACAGTCTTTCAGTCCTCTCCAACTCCAAGTGGAGTAGAAACCTTTCTTTGTACAAGTTTCATAATAAATTTTTTTTTCTTGACTTGGGCAATAGTTACATAGGTGTTTATAATAACTCATTAAGCTACACTTAGTTTTGTACGCATTTTTCTAAATGTTTTATTTCACAATGAAAAAGATTTAAAAAACCCACAAAAGACTAGGTTTCTTACATCCCTCATGTGCCAAAAAAACTCCAGTGGGATTAAAGACTTGGATACAGAAAGGAAAATCATAAGAGCTAGAAGAAAACATAGATAAATATGTGTGTCAGGGTTTCCAGAACCACCCCAGGTTCCATGACTTGCTAGGAGGATTCACAGGACTCTGCAGATATTTGTACTCATGGCTAACATTTATTACCGTAAAAGGATAAAAAACAAAATGAGCAAAGGGAAAAGGCACATGTGGTGGAGTCTGGAGGAAACCAGGTGCAAGCTGCCGAGAGTCCTCTCCCAGTTGAGGCACACGGGACATGCATAATTCCTTCAGCAATGCGTTTTGACAACACATGTGAAATGTTGTCTACCGGGGATATTCTTTAGAGACTCATTACCAAGGGTTTTTATTTGGTGCTGGTCACGTTGGCACCTTCTGCCTAACACGTACTAGAATTCTTGATTCTCAGGAGGAAAGCACGGTTGAGCATAAAGCATATTGTTTGCACAAACAGTTCAGGCACAGCGAGTAACTCTCATCAGTTCTGGGAACTGTGGGAACCCTCCTGAAATCCAAGTCTCCAGATGGCAGACAAGGACCAACCTTGGCAAACAAAGCCTTGTAAGGATAGCAGTCTCAGGCCCGCTGTGTTAACTCTTCTCTGCAGAATATAATATTTTTTATAATCTTAGAGTTAAAAAGGCATTTCTAAGCATGACTAGAAACTCAGAAACCATAAAACAAAGGAATGGTAAATTTATGTTTAAAAAACTTAGATATGAAAAGAAAGAATGTGCTATAGAGTCACAAGCCACACTAGGAAAAAAGTATTTTAATGTATGAAAGAACAGGGGGTAGTTTTTTCAATATTGTATAAAAGCTTTTAGAAGTCAGCAACTCAAAAGAATAAAGTAATTTGCTGAAGAATATATTTCAAATGATCAATAAGGGACTTTCCTGGTGGTGCAGTGGTTAAGAATCCACCTGCTAGTGCAGGTGACACGAGTTCAAGCCCTGGTCCGGGAAGATCCCACATGCCACGGAGTAGCTAAGCCCATGCACTACAACTACTGAGCCTGCGCTCTAGAGCCCGCGAGCTACAACTGCTGAGCCCAAGTGCCACAACTACTGAAGCCCACGTGCCCTAGAGCCTGTGCTCTGCAACAAGAGAAGCCACTGCAGTGAGAAGCCCGTGCACTGCAACGAAGAGTAGCCCTCGCTTGCTGCAACTAGAGAAAGCCTGCGCACAGCAACGAAGACCCAACACAGCCATAAATAAATAAATAAACAAACTTTGCCATAGTAATAAAAGATATAAAACAACAGTGAGATTTTTTAAAATTTATCATAGTCAGCTACGGTTGATTACTTACAATCTTTGTAAGATTGATTACTCATTGTAGGAGTGAGTATAGGGAAATTGGTACTTACATATACTGCTGGTGGTATAAATGAGCACAGCCTTTTTGAAGGACATTTTTCCAAAATCTCTTAAACTTGACACTCCTACCCTTTGACTCAGCAGTTTCATTTCTAGGGTTTTAGCTTACAGAAACGCATACAAGTGCACAGATACACATGGATAAGGATGTTCTTTGTTTTTTATTTTATTTTTTTAACATCTTTTCTTTTTAACATCTTTACTGGAGTATAGTTGTTTTACAGTGGTGTGTTAATTTCTGCTGTATAATAAAGTGAATCAGCTATACATATACATATATCCCCATATCTAAGGATGTTCTTTGGAGCATCGTTTATGGTACTGTAAATCTGGTAGTAGCACAAATAGTTAAATAAATCATACTACTTCTGTAGGCATAGTTTTATCAATTCGATCTTTATTTAGTGCTATGCAAAGATATTTATGATTTTATACATATCCACACTTTTTTTTTTTAGTGTAATTCTTTGGGTATTAAAACCTGACCTGAATGGATATGAGGTTCTTTAAAATCTTTGACTATCCCACTTAGTGTGAGCATCCATATGTCTTATTGCAGTAATCTGAATGTATTTAATTATAGGAACTGCCCTAGAACACACAGGGTGGATGGGGTTATTTGAAATACACAGCATATACACTTTATTTTAATTCAAAAATCTGAAAAGTCCTGAGACATCTATTGCTCCAAGGGTTTTAGATAATATGTTTGTGTTAACTAAAAGGAAAAAAAAGGCAAATTGTAAAATAGTATGTGTCATATTCCAGTTTTTAGGTTAAAATAATGTTAGTGTATGAATAGGAAAAAATAGTTCAGAATATATTCCCCACATTTAACAGTGACTGTCTGAGGTTATAGTGATGTCTTTAATTTTCTTGTAAGTGAAATTAATATGAGTTTGAATAAGAGGAATAATATCAAAATTGTGGAGAGGGTAGAACTTGCCCCTGACTCTAAAGTAATGTTTGTCATACCTCAGATACTTTGGTGATGACCTGGAGGATCTCAGTTCCTACAACTGAACACTGAGTCCTTGTGAAAGGTGAACTTGAGTTTTAGATTCCTTTTGAATTTTCAGAACTTTTGGTTACATCCCTTCTTGTTTCTGAATAGACACGTTTGGGGGCAAAGGCCTAATTTGGATTGTCACTTTCACGGGGCTCAGTTTCCAGGGTTGAGGGTAGAGGCACAGGGTTCACCCTTCAGTGCCGTTAACAGCAGGATTCAGGCACCATACTGTTGCTGAATCTTTGCCCATATTTTGCTAACTTTGGTAGGCTGAAAAAGTTAGTGGTTGATTATATCTGCACTTGTATTTACATTTCTTTTCATAAAGTTTGAACATGTTTGATGATCATTTATTTAAAGTATAGATGTTTGTCAGGATGACGCAGCAGTGTTACATCGATCCTCTTCCTTTGCCTCTTCCTTGGGTATGCTTGACCTCTTTGACAAGGACCCCCGTGTGATGTTTGGTGCCCTTTCTTTCCATTCCCACATTCCCATCATAAACAGTTTTACTGCGTTGAGGATGTTATCTTTTCCTTTCTAGTGAGGGAGAGTAGAAAGTGTTAGGTGCTATGCTGGGGATACATAGGAAGCACCCAAATGGTTGTATGAAAAATGAAAGGACCAGATATCACTTGGTTTTTTTTTTTTAAGCCTTGGGCACAGATTTTGCAGGTCAGTTTGTGATGAAGAATTTAACTTTCGGCCTTCTTCCGCAGGACGGTTCTTCTAAGTTTCTGTAGCTAAAATCTGTAGGCAGTTTCCACTGCCTAAGATCTATAAGGCGCTGGGGCAGAGACTCCTTACCTGTAACTTCCATGGGTGTTGTGGATTGAATCCAGTGTTCCTAGGAGCTCCTTTTATAGTAGCATTCAACTATTAGCAAATAGAAGCATTTGGTCTGATAATCTCAGAGTCAGCCTGCCTGCCTTTCCTCCCTTCCTTCTCTTAGTATTAATTTTAAAAGCTAAACTCAAGACTTTATTTGGATTTCATCAGTTTTTCCGTTAATGTCCTCTTTCTGTTCTGGGATCCAGTCCAGGGCACCACACTGCATTTAGATGTCCTGTCTCCCCGGACTCCTCTAGTCTGTGACAATTTCTTAGTCTTTCTTTCTTTTTTTTTTTTTTTTTTCTTCACAGTCTTGAAAGTCTTGAGCAATACTGGCCAGGTAGCCTGTAGAATGTATTTTAACTTGGTGTTTCTGTTGGTTTTTTGTTTTACTCATGAGTAGATGAGGGTTATGAGTTTTTGGAAGGAATACCACAGAGTTGAAATGCCTTTCTTGTCATGTTAGTGATCGTGTTACCACATGGCATCGCTTGGTTAAAACAGTATTTATCAGGTTTCACCACTGTAAAGTTAACATTTTCCTCTTTCCCTCTTCTGTTCTTTGGAAGCAAGTCACTAAATCTAGTCTACCCTCAAGGGGTGGGTAGAGGCACGAATTAAGCTCTACCTCCTGTAGGGGGAGGCATCTACATAATTGTTTGGAATTCTGTAAGAAAGACTTGTCTCTTTTCCCCAGTGCATTTAATCATTCAGTCATTTATTTATATCATGGAGTCATGTAAATTTATTTTATACTTTGGGTTAGAATCCAGTACTATGTTGTTTATTTTGTTCCTCAAATTTATTCCAGCCTTGGCCATAATGGAGCTCTTTCAGGGTGGTTCCTGCATCCCTTTGACTTATCAGGCCCTGTTTCCCTTCTGGCCCTACAGGATGCTTCAGGTTCATCTTGTTTTTTCCCTGCCCCAGCCCTAGAATCAGCCATTTCCCCAAGAGTCTGGCTCCTTTTACTGGAGAAGGGTGTTTAAAAACCCAAGATCTGGGTGCTGGGTGCGCTTGTTGCTACTAGGTTGTGCCAGGTTGTGACTGCTTCTAGGCTCCCTCTGGAGACACATATCTATATCTATATGTGTATATATATCTCTTCCTGTAAAAAATTATTATGGAAATTTCCAGCATATACAGAAGTACAAATTCTAAGTATCTATCACATAGCTCGAACAGTTATCAGCTAGTGACCAATCTTGGTTTCACTTATATGGCTGGCCCCTCCCCATTTCTCACCCCAGCACCCCCAGTTATTTATTTATTTTAAAATGAGGACCTGAATGAGGCCATGACTTTATTTTTAGTTTCTGAAATAATTACATATATTTAAGGTGTACAATGTGAATATTTGATACACATATACATAATGAAATGATTACTTCAGTCAAGCTGATTAAGATGTCTTTTTCTCACAGTTGCCTTTTTTTTTTGTGAGAATGTCTGAAATTTACTCTCAGCAGATTTCCAGTACACCCCTGATTATTTGATGTAAATCTAAGTAACTGTTATTTCACCTGTAGATATTTTAGTCTTTATCTCTGAAAAAAAGGACTCCTTTAAATAAATTTTTTTGTTTTTTATTTTTAAATTTTAAAATTAAGGTATAATAGATACAGTAGAAAGTATGAAAGGATAGAGCTTGTGAATTTTTATAAATGTATATAGCTGTGTAATCATCATGCAGATTGAGATGTAGGACATTTCCAGTGCCTTAGAATGCTCCCTAATCACTTACGGATAATTTTTGTAAGAACCCCTAAAAAACAAACATAACCACAATACCATTGTAACACCTAAAAAATTAACAATAATTTAAAAAAATCAAGTATCCAGTCATTTGCCCTTGATAGGTTCCCCTTTCACCTCAGCACTCTCCCCTCCCCTGCAATGTATTGATTGAAGAGACAGAAGCTCTGAGTGTGTTAGTTGCTTGTTCTGTAGTTGCCTGGGTTTTGCTGAGAGCATCCCTTTGGTGTTAATATGTTTCTCAGTGGCTTTCTTCGTGGAAATTTGTCTCTCACATTCTGGTTGGCTAATTCCAGCAGTAATGGACAGTGATTCTGTCTTTGAAGAAATTTCATCAGTAAGATGGTTTCACCAAAGATATAATATTATCCCTGGTATATGATTAAAGTTCTCCTGCATGGCTCTGCTAGCTAGGTCTAGACGATTTCTTCAAAACTTTTGTATCTTTTCTGGTATCCACATCCTTTAGAAAAACGGAATAACCTTGTAGATAGGAGAGAAATTTGTTGTTTTTGTCTTTGTTTTCCTCTCTTCTAGAGGTTAAATGACCAGGACAGTTGTAAGACAGTATAATTAGCTAGTAAACCTTTTTAGTGTTGTTTCATTGCTGTGTCAAAATCATCTGCATACAGGGCTAGCTATGGTTAAAGTTCTGGCTGAAGGATCTGCAGTATAGAAAAAAGGATTAAGCTATAAAAGTGATTAGTCTTAGTTCTGTTTGATGTGCTAAGTTATCCTTTTCTCTTTTTGTATTGTAGATCAGCTTGAACGAGTCTTTTTACGACTTGGCCATGCTGAAACAGATGAACAATTACAGAATATTATATCTAAATTCCTTCCTCCTGTTTTGCTCAAGCTGTCCAGCACCCAAGAAGGAGTACGTAAAAAGGTAAGCATGCTGGGACAGTTGGGGGAATTAAATAGTGAATAAATGGATGTATTTTATGAAGTGAGTTTTCTGTTCCCATTATTGAAATCTAGCTTCATGATCCCAATTAGGCTTTTCAAAATGGACAGTAAGTCTAGGACCAGCTTCCACGATTTAAAAGTACCTTTTGTATGCTTAGCACAGCTGCATTTAGCTCCAGCTGTACACTTGGCATCAGTACTGGATGACATAATTGAGATATTTATTCTGGAATGTATGGAGGTCTGATTTAAAATCTATGCCCTTGAGTCCAATATGAAAGTCAGGTGGTAATGGGTCAAAAATATTCTTTAATCATTGGCTGACGGTGAATATGGCCTTAATTAAAAGTAAGCAAAAGAAATGTTTTTAAAAGCAAGATACTGTTGTACAGCTCCTGTTTTAGAATTTTTTGAAGAACTGTTAGTAAAAGCTGGGTAACTGTCACATCAAGAGTTTCTTTTTTAACCTAATGTTCTACATGGAACATTTGGATGCTTCACCTTTAAAATAATTCATTTGTCTTCTCGTGTATTTATACTAGACCTTTGGGTTTCTGAGCTATCATCAGGTTTCAATCCTTGAGCCACTGTAATTGATTGGCAGTGACCTTCCCGGAGGTCTGCCCTGAGAGGGATTCTGAGGCCTGATTTGAGTTCAGTGGAGAAAGAGTATCTTTAAGAATGTCTGTTATATTTACAGGAAGGAATAGGGCATTCTTGTCACGTATTTGACATGCCTGTTGTTAATACTGCTTTGCTAAGATAGATAACGTGTTTGATCACGTCATTCTCCTATTTAAAACTCTTCTATGGCCTTTTCTTACCCTAAGAATAACTAGGTATAAAAGGCCTTCATGTGTTGGTTTCTGTTTCCTTATTTAGCTTCATCAGTCTCATCATTTATTTGGCAGATATTTACTGGGTACCTTCTATATGCCAGGTGTTAGGAATACGTTGGTGAAGGAAAGAAACGTCTACTTGGGGAGATGAGTATTAAACAATAAGGCAAAGAGTATAGAGTTAAAATGGCAATAAATGCTAAGATGGCAAAGGATTGTATGAAAGAATATATTTGGGGACTTGATTTAAATTAAGTATAGGGTGTAAGGGAGGTGTGTAGGAAGTAGCCAGGCATAGAGATGGGGAGACCACTAAAGGCAGAGAAGGCCCTGTGTAGAGATTCTGAGCCCGAACTGAGTATAAAACCTTCAGGGAGCTGAACAAGGCCACAGAGATGCACCCTGTGCACCAGAGGAAGAGTGATAGGAGTTCAGGCATGGGGATTCCAGCGGCAGCCATTTGAAAGGGTATTGGTGGCAGTGACATAATCATTCTGGCTGTGGGGTGGAGAAAGACCTGCAGTGGCGCAGAGGAGAGTAAACAGAAGGAAGTTTTTGCATTAGTCCAGGCCTCTCGGCTGAGTATTTTCAGTAGGGTTTTTTTCTTTTTTTTTAAACTTATTTACTTAGGAGTTTTATGTTTCCTTGTATTTTATCTTCTGTAGAAAATCATTCGTCTCTAACCATCTACTTTATATGTTCAGTTGTATATTATTCACGTCTATCATACTATTATTCTTAATATTCTGTTACCTTTCAAGTGGAGAAATTCCATTCTTGTTTCTAATTTTTTTTGTTCCTACCAAAGGTTTGCTTTTTTTAATGGGCCAATTTAAAAGGAAAAAGAGCTTTTATATTAATTTTTTCAAGTGTATTTTTCTTCTATTTTTATTCAAATTACTCCTTTTTTTGTTTTCCTTTGATATGTTTTTCTCACATAAGATTTCAGTTTGTAAAGTACGTAATGGTAAAGGTCATTATGTGCCAGGAAAAATGCTAATCACTTAAATACTCACAAGATTATGTGAGGTGTAGGTGTTATTTCCATTTTATAGATGGAGCTGAGGCTTGGAATGATTAAGTGACTTCATTAAGGTCAGATAACAGAAAAACAGAACTGAAAATGACCTCAGTTTCCGGATTTCTCTTTGATTACTATTTTGGTTATACCCCATAGTTACACTGGTGAGCAGTATTAGGTTATTTTATTTTTGACCTAATAATTAGTTTATAAGAACATTGTTTTTGGTTTTAAAATAGTGTAAAATTTGTCTGGTTTTACTGCATTCTGATTTGAAACCACAGTGAGCAAATGTTCTAGTCTTTTAAAGCATATTATTTCTGATGTTCATAAAAACTATTCATAAGATTAAAAAAATATTTCCTATTGGTGGAATATGGAGCTCAGTGTGTGGATAGGCCACTCAACACTGCTCTCATTTCTCAAGAAACCTATCTTCCAGTCCTGTTGTAAATTAATAGTGAATTACAATCTCCTGCTGCTGTTGTAGTTTTTCTGATTTTCCTTTTAGTTTTAATAGTTTGACCTTGATGCGCTTTTTTTTTAAGTGTCCTTATTTATTTATTTATTTTTAACATCTTTCTTGGAGTATAATTGCTTTACAATGGTGTGTTAGTTGCTGCTGTATAACAAAGTGAATCAGCTATATGCATACATATATCTGCATATCTCCTCCCTCTTGCGCCTCCTTGATGTGTTTTGATGCACAAGTTTAAGGTCTTGTGTTTCTTAGTAATTTGTATTGTATTACTTACTTTTCTTTTTTTTAATTTTATTTTATTTATTTATTTTTTTACTTACTTTTCTTATCTTTCAAATCTCATTTAAGATTTCTTTCCCCAATACCTCTATCATCTAAGACTAGTATTGTAGCCAGTGTTTTCCTTTGGTGTAGGTTAGATTGAGGAATCTTTGCCCCAGCCAGCAATCTTAACCTTATTTACTTTAGCTGCATATCTTCATCAATGTAATTGAGATGTCACATTTTTTTTGAGGTTTGGATTGAGGGCATGTACATCAGTTCCAGTTATTAACCTTTCTCATCACTTGATCTGTTCTCATTCTTTCCATCTCTCCCTCTTCTCCCTTCTCTCCTCTTCCTGCCACACATTTTCTGTTTAAGAGTTTGATAACCTATATTCTGTTTTAATATAATGATTAATCAAGCAATTCTATCCACATTCTTAACATTTCAGTCATTAATTTGTATCTAAGTAAACAAGATGTTTTACTCAGTTACCCATCAAGTAAATTATTTTATCTTGTTCAGATTTCTTCCTTCTCCCCCTTCCCTTATATTTCTTACTAGAAATAGTAATTACCTTCTTATTTCTTCGTTTTTTCAGTTATATTTATTTTTCATGTTGTCCTTTATTTATCTATTTATTTTTTAAACATCTTTATCGTAGTATAATTGCTTTACAATGGTGTGTTAGTTTCTGCTTTATAACAAAGTGAATCAGCTCTACATTTACATATATCCCCATATTTCTTATTATTTCTTACTAGGTTTTTCCCTAGAAATTTTCCTTTGATTTTCTTCTCATATTCCAAATAATGCTGACTTTGATCTATTGGTGAATTTTTCTATAAACTTTTTACAAAAAGCTTGAAGGAAATATACGAAAATGTGTTTACTGTGATGAGTCGTACAGATGATTTTTTAAAAACAACTTTGAATCCCATGGAATATTATGCAACTACTACAAAGAATGAGTTAGGTCTAAATTAAGAAGCTTATATATTTTTAACTGGAAACAAAGCAGACTCTGTGCTAACGTGAATGACATATAGCTCATTTTTGTAAAAAGTAAACAAGTAAAATCTAAAGATATAGCTAGTGGGAATCAGCAGCATAGCACAGAGAGATCAGCTTGTGGTTTGCGATGACCTGGAGGGGTGGGATAGGGAGGATGGGAGGGAGGCTTAAGATGGAGGGGATATGGGGACATATGTATGCATGTGGCTGATTCACTTTGTTGTACAGCAGAAACTAACACAGTATTGTGAAGCAATTATACTCCAATAAAGATCTATTTTAAAAAAAAAGATATAAATATGTTTGTAGAAATTTTTGTGGATACAGAGAAAGATGTGAAGATGAACACCGAAGTATTAATACTGGTGTCTTCGAGTGGCTATGAATGGACTAGGGAAAAGGGATAATTATGATTTTTCACTTAATTTATTGTAATAAATGTGTTTTTCTATTATAATTTGAAAAAGCAAGAAAATAGAATAAAGAGAGATATAATCATTGTGAACTTGTATATTTAATTTATATTGTAAAATACTAATTTTGTTTGCTTTTTTTACATATCAGATTTCTCTTGGTAAAGGGGTTTTGTTGTTAAGTAAGTTTGAAAGCTTCTGGAATAAGGGAAAAGAGATCTAACAGCTGAGACACCTGTTTACATTCTAAGCAGTATGCTAGACTCTGACATATCCTTCCATTTAATCCTCATAATAGCCTGTGAAATGTTATCATTTGATTTCTGCAAATGGGGGAAAGTGATTCAGAAAATGATAATAGTGCAAAGCATTAAATGCCTATGTGGACATTGTCTCAGTTCATTACAACTCATCTAACAGCTCTGTGGGGTATAGGTGCTCATGTTATTCCCATCTTATCTAGGAAGAAACTGAGGCTCAGAGAAGTTAAATAACTTGCTTTGTGTCACATGACTAACAAGCGACTTTACACATGAGAGATAATTCCAAGACTAAATGATTTCTGCCAGGCTTTGCCTTCACCTGATGGCAAACACGTTCATTCTTTAGCTTATGTGTGAAAGTGAATTCAGTACATGAGGGGTCAGTGAATGAAAGTTGAGGATAAAAGAATGTCTGAAAGCAATAACATAATTTTGCCTACATGTTATTTTGACTCCAGGTAGTAGAGGCTCGATGTGTGTTTCCCTTTTATTTGTTTTGAAGTATAGATACTCGGTCAGACTTTTATTTACTTTGAAATATAGCTACCTGGTCAGACTTTCATGATTTGTACAGTCCTATACTCATACTAATACCTCTTGCAAGTAGAACCAATATGATAATTGGGAGTTTTGGTTATTATATAATTGTTAATAAATCAAAGGATGTAGATATTGATCACAAATCTAGAATGCAGTTACAATTATTAGACCTTTTTTTACCATATAAAATAAGACTGTCGTGAAAGCAGAGTATTTTTTAATAAAAGCTTACATATAAATAATTTCAGTATGTAAAATTTTGTAGTCAGTGACACTAGGCATTAATCTAGTATTGACTTTCAGTTCTGTAATTTTAGGGCTCCTGACTGTCAGTTTCATAATGTTTGTTAGGCTTAAGCAGGATACCTGTAGAGTAGCAGCTGATAATTTGTGGATAAATTGGGTGAAAGAGAAATGTTTTATTTTTGATTTATTTATTTTTTGGCTGCCCCGCGTGGCTTGTGGGATCTTAGTTCTCCGACCAGGATCGGCCACTGGCCCATGACAGTGAAAGCGCCGAGTCTTAACCACTGGACTGCCAGGGAATTCCCAAGAGACATAAGTTTTAGACTTCTACTGACATATCACTATTTTAAGGAAAATGAGATATGTTATGTAGAATTCTCTTTTACAGTGAACCTTGTATATTCTGACTTCTTAGAATAGGTAAAAATTAAAAACTGACCACTGCTGGTGGGAGTGTAAATTAGTATAACCACTTTGGAAAACTGTTTGGAAATATTCTAAGGCTTATCATATGTATACTTCATGACCAGGCATTTCCAGTCCTGGGTTTGTATACAACAGAAGTGTGTATATCTGTGCACCAGAAGACATAGCTAAGAATGTTCATAGCATTATTCATAATGGTCCAAACTGGAAATAATCTTATATCTATCATGATATAGGAGAATGGATAAATTCTGTTTTTTTCCTACTAGAGCAGTGAAAGTGAACAACAACATGGATGAATCTCAGATATAATATAGAATGAAAAACACAGGAGTTCATCCTATTTGTTCCATTTATATAAATTTAAATATGGTGTTAGAAGTCAGGAAGAGGGGTTAGTCAGTGGGGTGCAGGGCCTTTGTACTTTTGGTGGTTACAAAGGTGTGTTTACTTTGTGAAAATTTATTAAGCCATACATTCTCAATTTTGCACTTCAGCTATATGTTATACTTCAATTAAAAAGTTTACTAATGAGTAAATGAATATAAATGAATGAGTAATAAGGGGAACTGATAGGGACAAAATACTATATGCCCGAGGCTGGTAATTCTGTAGGCTTACTGACAGAGGTTAACTGTTGTCAGTTTAGCTGGGGGAGGGACTGGTTCAGCGGATTTCTTAATTTTTATGGGTTTATAGAGGATTGCAGGCAGTGGATAACGAAATATAGGAAATGAGTCAATATTTAAGGTGATAATATTGCTAGAAGAAAATTAAGTAGTTAATCTACTTAAAATTTAAAAAATTGTCATAAAAAAGAAAGTACGTAATTGTGGGCATGATTGTCTGCCACCATCAATAGTGATTTTCCATTGGATCCTTCTAGGAAGCAGCCTAGCTTAGATCATCAGAAGAGGGCTGTTTCCTTTAGCCTGGCTCCTCCTGATTTTTTCCCCTGTCATCCAGCTGAATCACAGGTCTGGACAGGCAGGAGGTTGGGTGAGGTATGTGTGGTCATGCAAGTTTCTAGGTCTTTGTAATGTTTGAGGGCTCCCGAGGGTGTCTCACAGTGACAGACACTTCAGCTGAATTAAGCTCAACTGTCAGTGTCTGATAAGGTTAAAAATATGGATTCTGGAGTCAGATCTTGACTGTGCCACTTGCTGGCTCAGTAACTTGCTGGACAAGTTAACTTCACTTCCTGACCCTCTGCTTCCTCACAGGGTAAAATGGGAATGACAATAGCACCTCTCCAGTTGTTGTGAGAATCAGATGAGCTAAGGAATGCAAAGGGCTGTCCTGCGTGGAAACTGCTCAATAAATGTCAGCTATTTTACGATTATTCTTATCACTCATTTAACAAACATTGATTTTTAGATTTGTTGTTATTTTAAAAATTCACTTATTTCATGATTGCTGTAGATAACTTTGAACTTTTGCTGTTGCTGTGAACATCCCTACAGCTCTCCTTAATACTTGCTTTGAAGCTAGATCTCAAATTTCAGAAGTGATGGAGAGTAGTGTAAGCCTGGCCCTCTGGAATAGTCACTTTAAATTCTTGAGTCTTTAGGTGAGGCTTTCTAAAAATCCTGTATCTCAGTGCTCCTTTCTTAGCAAGATAATCCCACTTTCATTGTAAGCTTGGGGTCATTTGATGTAAACCTCTGTAGCTTCCTTTCCACCCATGGGTATTGTTGACTTATTCACCTCTATTTCTGTCTTTTCCCACTTAAAGGAGAGGAAGTTTGATATTACTTACTTAAAACTTTTTAGTAGAACCAGATGATCTTCAAAATAAAGTAAAAATTTCTCAGCATTTTACCCAAATCCTTCTGTAATCTAGGTCCTGCTTTTATCTCTTACCACTCTGTGTTTCAGTCAGATGCAGCACACCATGTTCTTTTAGACCTCTTATACCTTCTTATAACTGATCTTCTGCTTGGAATTTCATCTGCTCTTTGGGACTTAGTTTCCTGTCAGTTCCTCCCAGAAGTCCTCCTTGATCTTAGTAGATAACTTTTTCTTCCTGAAACTCTCAGTACCTTGTATATTTCTCTTGCTGTAGTGTTCACGTTGTATTTTAGTTAGTTTGGGCTGCTATAACAGTATACCACAGACTGGATGACATAAACAGCATTTGTTTCTCACAGTGTTGGAGGCTGGAAGTCCGAGATCAGAGTGCCAGCGTGGTCAGGCTCTTCGTCGGGAACTTTTCATGGTGTACGGAGGGCTGTCTTCTTGCTTTATCCTCAGACGGCAGAGAGAGGAAGAACTCTGATACCTTCATCCCCTTAGAAGGGCACCCATCCCATCGTGGGCCCCCCCCGCCCCCGGGATCTCCTCCAAACCTGTTTACCTCTCAAAGCCGTCACAGTGGGGTTTAGGGCTTTAAAGCGTGAATTTTGGGAGACACAGACATTCAGTCTGTAGCATAGTGTGTTGCTATCATTTGTTCACAGGTCTTCTGGGAGACTGTGCCTCAGTGTAGGCCCATCTGGAATCTCAAGTTTAATTAACTAAAGGACATTGTAAAAATAAATTCACTACTAAAAATCTGGTGCATGGATTCTTGGGGATAACATTTTGGAACAAGATTTTAATATTGTATACTCCCTTTCTGGGATGTCAAATTTACCTCCTTTAAGAGAACAAAGTAGCTACTATTCATTAAAATAAGTAATATCTGAGAAATGAATTCGTTTTTAAGATATGATCAATAATTTCAGTTTATATCTTCCTGTATTTTAGGTAATGGAACTGTTGGTCCATCTGAATAAGCGTATAAAAAGCCGCCCCAAGATACAGCTCCCAGTAGAGACACTCTTGGTTCAGTACCAGGACCCTGCTGCAGTTTCCTTTGTCACAGTGAGTGTTATCTTGGAATATTTTCTGACTTACAGTAAGTTTTCTTTCATAACATGTATTAGATGCCATCAGTATATTGGCCAGCCTAGAATTTCACCTTAGACTAAATGAAACGTGAGGTGTTTTTCTTCAAAAGGACACACTGTTTTTCCACTGAGTATTGATCTGGAGGAAATGGTAGGAACAGGATAATGTATGGCCATTTACACAGGGCAAAGGAATGTTGGTGTAATGACTTGTCAGGTATGTTGATTTACAAAAAGAATGATTGATTCTTAGTAAAAGATTATGAGAGGTCAATCTGAATTAGAAAGAGAAGGTTATTTTAGTAATTGACCAGTTGGGAAATGGCAGCCTAGGATTTAACATGGGGTCTCCACTTAGCTTGAAAGGATTAATGTAACAAACTGGGAAAGCTGATACTGATGTGTAGTATGTAGGTTTAGGTAGGTCAAATGATTACTTTTTTCTTTTCAGTGAAAAGTAATTGCACATATGAGTACTTTATTTTCTCCCCAGCTTTATTGAGGCATAACTGACAAATAGAATTGTCTATATTTAAAGTGTACAATGTGATGATTTGATATACGTATAAGTGCTTTAGACTAGATCATGCTCTCTCATATGAAGCCCATCTTAAAAGTAAGCATTTTGAGTAATTGGGGCTGGAGTTCTTCCTGAGATATACTAGTTGGTCAAGCTGTAACAAACAGGTGATAAACATGAGGAAGGAGGATTCAATTTCTTTGTTATAACAAAGCTGCCTAGGTTATTAGTCATGTGTTTTTGTTGAAATCCTAGAGTATTTCTTTCATACTTACTTGACTTTCTCTTGTTGCATTAGAATTTTACTATAATTTATGTTAAGATGGGCTATCCTCGCCTACCAGTGGAAAAACAATGTGAGCTGGCTCCTACACTTCTTACTGCCATGGAAGGGAAGCCTCAGCCCCAGCAGGACAGGTATGCTTTCCTCAGTTACCTTATTGCCCACCTGTGAGAGTCAACAGCTGCCATTCAAAAATAGATCCACACATTTGGTTTCACTTGGGCAAATACAAAGGCTTGAGTTGAGCTCTTTGAGTTGACGGTTCTGTGTTACCTCAACATTACTGTTTTGTTAATTTTATAAATTATAAAATTTCTTGTGAGCATATCAAAAAATGTGTAGAACTAACATTTTTCTCAATCTAAATGCATTTTTATTTCGGTTAGTTATTTTGAAGCAACTGATTTTCTGTGATTGCAGAAATTTGAGATCTAATATGCTTTTCATCAGACATTTCTTTCTTGGAGGATATAAAGTTTCAGAGCAGTTTTCTTAAGGAACTAATTACTCGTTTGTATTAATATGGGAATTGGAGAGGTGAAAAGGAATATCATCCTTAGTTTCTAGGCTTAGCTCAAAACTTCTGTATCCTAAGCCCTGTTGTGGTGACAACCATGAAAAGAAGTTGTGGAGGAAAGATGGATTTAAATCATGTTTTCACTTCACTTTTTAGAGCATAAACATTTTTAAAAGATTGTAATACAGATATTTACAAGTAAAATTAATAGACATTGTAAACACTGAAATTTTCATGTTTTAATAGCAACAGGTTTGGTGAAAGAAGAAAAGAATCTGTTACTTAAATTCACACAGTGGAAATTTAATATTGTATTCCAAATATTGACATGATTGATGTTTAATTTCTTTAGATTTAGAATGACTTTATTTTTAATTAAATGTGGAAAGGAAAAAAATGATTGACAGGACATGTTATAAGTTGAACTTTACCTAAGGTTTAATATTAAATCTCTTGTGGTAATAGATATTAACACTGAGCCCATATTATGTACATTTTTCTCAGGTGTTTTTGGTGATGAGCCAGATTGGCTAAATGTCACTTATTACTCAATATCCTGAGCTTTTAATAAGAAAGAAATAAGAATGAAGTCTAGGCCACTCCCTAGATTAGGACTTTGTAAATTAGTGGTATTGAAAATGAATGGCCCTTGCTACGATTGCTACTTTTTGTTATGTGATTTTATTTTTTTTTGGTTTTGTCTGTTATTTGCATGTATAAAAAACCTTATTTTTTAAATAGTTGCAATAAATGTAATTGTTTTTTCAGCTTAATGCATCTTTTAATACCAACCCTTTTTCACATGAAATACCCTGTTGAATCATCAAAATCAGCTTCTCCGTTTAACCTTGCTGAGAAACCAAAGACTGTGCAGCTGCTTTTGGACTTCATGCTAGATGTCCTTTTGATGCCTTATGGGTAAGTAAAAAAAAAATAAAAACAAAACAAAGCAACCTTGTTCTTGATTGCTTTTACTGTGTGCAGTCAAGTACTCTTTTCAGTGATTCAACTTTCACTTGAAAATGAATGTCTCAGATTTGTTTTGCTGCAGCCCTGACCTCTTCTAAACTGCAGCGCCGCTGCTTACTGACCTTGTGGGTGTGGAGCTGCTGCTGTGCTTTCAGACTTGCCCCGTCCAAGCTGAAATCAGTCTTCCCAGTAAACATAGTTTCTCTTCTTTAACTACCATCAGTGCTGTGATGATTCTCTTAGCCTTGTAGGCGCTCAGTTATAAATTGCCTCTAGCTTTCTCTTCCTCGTTGCTGCAGTATCAGTTCCGTAAGACCTCCTTCCTCCTCCTCCATGTGTCCTGGAACCATTCCCACTGCTGCCGTTCTAGTTTCGGCTCTTTTCAACTCTTTTCATCTCTTTTCATGACTTTCTCACCAGCTGCTCTTCTTCAAAACTTTCTACACTGCCACAGAGTTTCCTGATTTTTAAAACACAGATTTTATCAGTGACCCCTTAAAATCCCTGGGCTGTTATTTTCCAGTCATTACATGCACTCATGCATTTCATGTACTCTATATCTCCTTGCCTGTCTACATTTTAAGAGAAGACAGTTTTCTCTGCTTAGAATGCTTCCCCATCAAGAAAGAAAGAAGGAAAGAAAGAAAACAACAGAAAACGACAGCCAGGAAAACCACTTTGAAAAAGCCTCACAGACTAGCTTAGAGGCCAGTTCTGTTGTCTCTGACTAACTCCCTGCCCTACGCACAGGACTCTTCCTTGTCCTCAAAAGGCTAAGCACCCATCTGAAGTGCCACTTTGTGCTTTTATTGCGTTGTTGGCTTATCCCATCCTAATAGATTGGGAGCTCTTTGAAGTCAAGAGCTGTTTACTCTAGCTCTGGTTCCTGGCGTAGCGCCCACGTTGTCATCTGCTTCCAGCCTGCTCCTTTTCTAGGTTGTCCTGCTGCCAGAGAGATTCTTCTAACATATTGCTTTCATTACATTTCTTCCCTGACCAAAAATGCAGTATACACTATGAGCGTGGCATGGGGGGCTCCACATCACCTGTCCCTCCATCCAGCCACGAGAGTTCACGCTGTACGATTTCTTTCCTCTCCTTTTTGCTCTCCTCCCACTCCTCTAATTTGGCGGCTTTATTTTTCTGGACCTTCCACTACCTCTGTCATATCATTTCTTACTTCCCTGCAGTTTCTTTGTCATCTGATAACATATCATATGCTGTTGTACTAGTTGTGTTGTTATTGTCTCAACTTGCTCCAGATGGCAGACACTCAGTCTTACACCTCCTGTTGTTCCTCTGTCTTGTGATTAGGATGGTGTTTTGCACGATGTTAGCTGTTCAGTAGTTATTAATTGATTTACTTACTGCTGCCAGTCTTGCTATAACTGAGAAATAAATGAAAACCTCCTTTTATAGTTGTTGAATCAGGAGGCAGCCAGAACTGGCAGGTGATGATGGCTTTGGTAATTTAACTTTGAAATCCAAATTTAACTTAGGCACACAATGTACCCAAGCCAGTAGTTTCTCACATTTTTCTTACCAGTGAGAATTTGCCTTGTTTATATAAAAGTATTAAAACGATTCTTTAACAGGTTTTTTAAAAAAAATTAGATGAATTTAGGAATGGAACAAATATGGTATTTAGTAATGTGGAATAATTTACTGTGCCATTAGGCTTCAGGTGTTTTCTTTAATTTTTATTATAACAGGTATTTTATTTTAATATCCAGTCTGGTAATTTGTCAGCATAGAATTTTAGAGTTCAGAAGGACTTGAATTAATATTCATATCAAAATTTTCATTTTGTAGATGAGGAATGCTAGTTTAATGGTTCAAAATGAATTTATCAGAAATCTTATTTTTAATCTATAGAAGCTAAAAAAGAAATGGGATGATAAATTAATAACTAGCTGCAAAGCTGTATGCTTTGAACATATAATGGAAAAAGCTGGTCCTTATTATGATTTTTTTCCTCTTTGGATCCTTTTGAATTTTTTCATTTTTGGGGTGTATGTGCTTGTATGGTAAGTGGTTTAGAGGTTTCAGTGAGTTTTTCTATTTTTTAAAAATAAATTAATTTTATTTATTTATTTTTGGCTGCGTTGGGTCTTCGTTGCTGCGTACGGGCTTTCTCTAGTTGCAGTGAGCGGGGATTACTCTTCGTTGCGGTGTGCGGGCTTCTCATTGCTGTGGCTTCTCTTGTTGTGGAGCACAGGCTCTAGGTGCGTGGGCTTCAGTAGTTGTGGCACACGGGCTCAGTAGTTGTGGCTCGTGGGCTCTAGAGCGCAGGCTCAGTAGTTGTGATGCATGGGCTTAGTTGCTCCGTGGCATGTGGGATCCTCCCGGACCAGAGCTCGGACCCGTGTCCCCTGCATTGGCAGGTGTGTTCTTAACTACTGCGCCACCGGGGAAGCCCTCAGTGGGTTTTCTAATGCAGAAATATAAGGAGTTCAAGGAGAATTGAACAGAAATGAGAATGACTATAAATATTCTCTGCTTTGAGTATAAAACAATAGTTCCCCCTCCACCCCATTACAGTCAGTAAACCTTTGTATTTGTCAACTAAAAACTTAAAATGTAGTGGGTCCATAGTGGCTTTTAGAACAATTATTTATAGATTGAGAATGAACAGAATATTTATATTCATTGTTGGTAACTGTTACAGTTCATTTGTAACCAGGTTGAGCAGATGTACTCTAATGGTTAATTTGCTGAAGATGTAGATACCTTTTTTAGATAGTTCTAAAATTTTTCTTTATGATAAAATTTTAATTTCAAGTGTTTATTCTTCTAACAACATTCTCTGGGAGGAAAGTATATAACTGAATGTGCTATATATGCATGTGTTTGTATGTGTTTATAGAGAGGTTAAATTCCTATTTCCTTTCCAGATACGTGTTAAATGAATCCCAGAGTCGCCAAAATTCATCTTCAGCACAGGGTTCTTCTTCAAATAGTGGGGGAGGTTCTGGAATACCACAGCCTCCCCCAGGAATGAGCTTTTATGCAGCTAAACGAGTTATTGGAGATAACCCATGGACACCTGAACAATTGGAACAGGTATCACACACTGCTTGTTCATATGGAGTTTAACCCTGCACACTTGCCCCTTTGAAGTCCGTGGAAGTATGTGTTACATAATTCCAGCGTATTCAGGCTCTGTAATGAGATACGATTGATGTAATGTGTTCTGGTCATCATGTCATTTATTGGTTAAAGCCCCAGGGAAAGGGAGGAGTGGGAAATGCTGTTTAGTTTTTCTAATACTGCTTAAATATTTCAAGTATAAAATACAGCCCATTTATAAATTGAGTAACTTTCATTTTAGTTTTTAATTACAGGTTTAATAATTATCTAGCTGCTTTGGTGCAGTTGAAGTACAATTTATCTTATATTATTCAGCTTTTTAGGGCTGTACATTTTGTGTAAAGTGAGGAACAAGTGACCATATGGGGGAAAAGCATGACCCCCTTTTATATTTCTTCCTGGGAATTGAAAAATTGGCATTAAGAATTTTATTCTGGATTTAAACAGGACACAGATGTTCTCTGAGCAGCTTTTAAAAAAGACTGGTGCTCTACAGAGAAGGTGCCTCACTGTGTCTGTGTCATCAGGCACCTCAGGGAAGAACAGATGAGATCAGTATGTAATTATTTTGGAATTCAAGCAACATGGGTTAGTCTTCCAATCCTTCCTTTATCTCTCCATGGCAGTCTAAATGATTTGATCCTTTTCTTTTTGGCAGTGTAAGTGATCACTGATCAAAACAGTGTTCCCAGGAAAGGGAAAAAGGCAAGTGGGCATTCTTGGCACTCAACAAATTTATAGAATGATTTGTTCAGCAAGGGCTCTATTTGATTAGATTAACATCTTCGTGTTTTATAGATCTTTTTTCTTCTTAAACCATGATGTAAGTAAGAAAGAAGGGTAAATAGTAACAGAAGCTACTCTTTACTGAGTGTGATCTATGTGACAGGCACTATACTGAGTACTTTGAATACATTATCTCATTTAATCCTCACAGCAGCCTGAGAAGGTATAGAAATTTAGTTCCATTTTGTAAAAGGAATTGAGGTTTTGAGATTCACCACAGTCTCACTCCTAGTAGTAGGCTTATGAATCTAGGTCTGTCTGAGGGCTAAAGCTATAAGTGCTGGAGAATCATTGTTAACATTATAAATTGTAATCTTACGTTGGTCGTTATTTGCTGATTTTTAAGGGCTTCTGTATGCCTTTTGTCAATTTCATGATCTAGTGTTGAACAGTTTAGTTTCAAGGATGACAGCTGTTTTCCTCTAATTTTTAAATATCTCTTTTGTTTTTTACATTTTTTTCTTTCAGATAAGAGAGCTTTTATTTATTTTTTTTTTTTAGCTTTTATTTTTTTCAAATGATAAAGTTAGTGATAATGTAAATGTTCAAGTAATATAGAACATTATAACGAGAAATTAAAAATTACCTGGAATCCTGCCACCCTAGTTTGTCATTCACCTACAGGCTGCTCTGTGTACATGTGTGTGTACACAAATATAATTTTACACAATACATTTTTACGTATCACATAACACATTATTTGAACTTCATTTTTTTCATTTAATAGTATATCAGGTTTTTAAATAATGTCCTTTTTAATGTCTGTATTAAATGTAATTATGTGTAAACCACATATTTTTTAAACTAGTCTCCTATTGCTGGACATGAGTATTATTCTCAGTTTCCTTTGCACACTTTTTTTTTTTTTTTTTTTGTGGTACGCGGGCCTCTCACTGTTGTGGCCTCTCCCGCTGCGGAGCACAGGCTCCGGACGCACAGGCTCAGTGGCCATGGCTCACGGGCCCAGCCGCTCCGCGGCATGTGGGATCTTCCCAGACTGGGGCATGAACCCGTGTCCCCTGCATCGGCAGGTGGACTCTCAACCACTGCGCCACCAGGGAAGCCCCTCCTTTGCACACTTTTTTGTGTATATCTTTGTGTAGTTGACTTCCATAACTGTGGGTGCAGTAAATGCTTGCATCTTCTCTGTTGTAACTCTTGTTGCAGGTCAGTTGTGTTGAACATGGGGAGGGAAGGCAGGCATTTTTATGATCCTTTTTAATTTCATCCTTTGTCATTTAGTTATTGTAAACTTTATCAGTCCTAATTCGTATACATGAGAACTATCATGTAACTGATTCTTAAAGGTAAAGTTTCATTTTTCAGGTATATTTATCCTAAATAGAGTTATTTGTATTGAAATTCATAGCTCCTTCACATTGCATGAAGTTCTAAGCAGAATCTCTCTTCAGTCTGAGTTTCATTTTAGCCAGTTAGATTGAATACTGTTTGATTAGAATTTCACTTGCATTTGCAATTCTTGGATATGTTTGAAATCATGTTTTTTTCAGTATGTAAGAATATTGAGGGCAGAGTTAGTATGTTAACAATAGATTAGAACTTCATGGAGTGTGAGTTTAGTTCTTTTTGAACTGTCAGAAGAATCCATGGAGTACTTCTGATGTACCCCCACTTCTACCTGGAGGCTCCAGATTTGGACTTCAGTTCAAGGCTTCATCATTTTAGAGAGGCTGTTAACCTAAGTAGGAAGGCTTCGTATCATAGTGGCCTTGGAGTCCAAGACTTGGGTTTGGATTGGGCCTTCATCGTTTACTAACTGTGTCTTAATCTCTTCAGCCTTGCCTCAGTTTTCCTTATCAGAAAAATAGGTATAATGGTACTCATCTCACAGATTGTGAGGGTTCAATGAAATCATGAATATATATGGTTTGGTATAGCCCCAGGCACATTTAAGCCTAAACAGGAGTGGCTGCTATTGTTTTATTAATCTTTGGTTTAGGAGCATACAGATATGTGAAACAGATGTTATAGGTTGGTGGTCTTTGTTTCTCTGATAAGTGGTTTTCCTTCCCTTCATTTATCTACAGTGCAAATTGGGTATAGTGAAATTCATAGAAGCTGAGCAGGTGCCTGAGCTCGAAGCTGTTCTCCACCTGGTGATTGCTTCTAGTGACACACGCCACAGTGTAGCCACGGCGGCGGACCTGGAGTTGAAAAGCAAGCAAAGGTAAACTGCTTCCCTTTTAAACTTTCGAAATTAAAAAGAGGCTAGATTTCTGAAAGCTTGCCTAGCACATATTGGTTCATGTTGGGTTTTGTGTAGTGAGACATTCAGTTGATGAGATTGTGAAATATACCTAATTTGTATGAAAGACAGTTTGCTAAAGAGCAGAATTCTGTATAAAACAAAGAAGAAAAGCTGTTTGGAGAAGTAGTTTAAAATTGGAATGGGTCAGGATTATAACCGTAAGAATTGAAACCTTTGTCTAGGTAAGTGAACTTAAAGAACTGATGTTAAGAAAAAATGTCAAAACCCGGAAGTTATTCATTTTTGATTCTTCCTCTATCTCAAATTATTTGAGATGGCTTTTAATAAAGGGTATGTAGGTATTATGGTTAATATGATGAAAATCGGGTCCCGTGAAAAGAGGTGTTGAATAGATCTTAATTTACACAGGAGGAAATACATATAGTAAATAGGCTCATAGAAAATATTGTGTTTAAGAAATCAAATCATGCACAAAAAGGCAGTGGTATGCCAGTTTGTACCCATTGGTAAATAAAATTGTGCAACATTTGATTACTCCATTTAAGTTTCTGTTCAAACTGCTATTCTTATACCCTGTTGATTGACACTATAAGTTGAAATAATTTTTGGAAAGCAGTTTGTAGTAGGTAATGAATCATAAAAATATTTACAATCTTTTATCTGAATCTTCTGGGAAGTTATCCTAAGAGAATCATTCAAAGAAGAAAAATATTTAGAAAAATGTTACAGGTTCATTCATTATACCATTTCCTGTAGTTGTTCAAAAGAAAGGAAACAAATTCAGATTTCCACAATAGGTAAATAAATAAATTATGTGACGTCTATGGAATATTATATATCTGCCCAAATAATTATAAAAATAATAAAGCAACATGTAAATTGCCTCCAAGTAATGGCAAATGAATAAAGCATAATACAAAATGATATACGTACTGATTTTAATAAATGACATGTGCAAAGACTGGAGAATACATGAAAAATCGAAGATACTTCGTTAAAAAAATCAGATTATGGAATAGTTCTTTTTTGAATTTAATGCTAAATGTAGTTAACAAAATGGGATATCTCTAGGTCCATCCACATTGTTGCAAATGGCATTATTTCATTCTTTTTTTTATGGCTGAGTAATATTCCATTGTATATATGTACCACATCTTCTTTATCCATTCATCTGTTGATGGACATTTATTTAGGTTGTTTCCATATCTTAGCTATTGTGAATAGTGCTGTTGTGAACATAGGAGTGCATATATCTTTTTGTATTATTGTTTTGTTGGGATATATGCCCAGCAGTGGGATTGCTGGATCTCACTGGCAACTCTTTTTATTTTTTTGAGGAACCTCTATTCTGTTTTCCAAAAAATCTTCTTTTAAAACTTCTCATTGTGTTTGAACTGACTCCATTCTTTACACCATACAGTAGATTGGATTGTTGGAACTATAAATGTGGTGCTGAAGTATTCTAATTAGTTTTGGTTTTGTTTATTAAAACAATTGTATTTTCCCAAAAATAGCATAACATTGTTAAGAGGTAAAAAGTGAGTTGAGAACAATATGTAGATATCCCATTTTGTTAAATAAAAGTATCTCTTCAAGTGATACGTCTGTTTCTTTATCTACCTGCCATGCCCATCCAACTATTTTACATGCATAGGAAAGAAGTGTAGAAAAATATACACCAAAGTTAGTTGTTACTGAAAAGGAATAGAGAGGATTATGGTGCAGATTATAAGGAATTTTATTTTCTGTGTTATTCATTTCTGAATTTTCACAAGCATGTAATCAGGAAACTAAAACTAGAAAGGTAGCAAGAGGAAAAGTAGAAGAAACAGTGAAAATTATCCTTATTAGTTAATCACTATTAAGTTTTTAGTTTGTTTTACTAAAGTGTGTGTGTGTTTTGTCAAAAATCTCTAAACCTGAAGTATTTATAGGAAGGAAACAAAGATGGAGCTTGAGGATTAGTTAGTAGCAATCAGCTGAGGAAAGATATAGGTAAATAATAAGTAGAATTGTAGAATGTCTTTGAGGCTAGTGGAATTGTGGATATCCAGACAAGAGGTGGATTGATAAGCTATGAAAGAAGAGATGGATTAGAAAAACAGTCAAAGCAGCATGATAAATTATGTTTGCACAAATATAACATAGTTTGAAAGCAGAATCAATGTCAAAAGAGAATAGAGTATGGTTAAATCTCACTAATCAAGTGAAATGCAGGATTGCATTATTGCTGGGTTTATAAGATGACTGGCAGGGGCTGCTGCAGAGGGTGGGTGCCCATCAATAGCAAGTCACCTTATTGTGGTCCCCAATTAGGAATAAGTCTTAGTGACTAATGGCAGCAGGACTGCTCTGTAGAATTAGGTGCTAAAATTGCAAGTGGGTGCTGGGAGATAAGAGGGGGGATACTGGGGATCACAGTGACATGGTATTTAAGAAATGCCATGGGTTGAAAGCTTCCTAGGGTTGTGGCTTTAATGGGTAAAATGTTTTTTGTCACTTTCTGTATCACTTTTGAATTTCCACGTGGCTGAACAGAAGAATCATGCCTCAGGGCTCTTTGAACAAGTGTAGTATGGCTCTGCTGTGTTGTAACTGCTCTGTGGCGTTGGCCCTGAGAGTGGAAGACAGTCCAGATTTCTTCAGTAGTACCAAATTGGGCCACTGGATACACTGATCTCTTACGTTGAATCATGGTGGGATAAGTGACTTTTTTTTCTGTTTGAAAACTAACTTTGATAGAAGTTAATCCCTTTCCTTCTCTTCTTTAATGGGCAGTGTCAATTGCCCATTTCATTTGTGTATTATAATATTTTTCTTTGGTAACACATATTGAGGCTATGATTTTTTGAAATTATTGGAGTGGGAGAAAAAAATAATAATTTTAACAAGCTTTGTTGAAACCTTCTGTAGCTTGATAGACTGGAATAATCCTGCCATCATTAATAAGATGTACAAGGTATACCTTGGAGATATACCACTGAAGACAAAAGAGGTAGGTTTTTTTTGTTTACTCTCACATCATCATAAAAAGCATTTTATTGACATGGCTCTATGTATTTGAACATTTTCTCCAGGTTATTTTGATTTAAGCTGAACCTATGCTGTGGGAAATATTGATACTAGTTTTAAGCCGTACTAGTCTAGGTGGATTAAAATCTCCTGGTACCTTTGTTTGCCTGATCTGGTGTTTTCAATTCAGGTGCTTAAATAACGATTGTCCAGATTATGCCTCAATGAACGTTTTCTGTAAATATTTTAGGCTTTATTGGATATATCGTTCTGAGGCTGCAGCTGCTCAACTCTGCTGTAGCATGAAAGCAGCCATAGGCAGAACAGAACTGAATGAGCATGGCCGTGTGCCAGTCAGGCTTTATCATTACAGAAATTTGAATTTCATATTATTTTCATGAAATATACTTTTACAAAATATTGTTTTTATTATTATTATTATTTTTATTGTTTTGATTTTTTAAAAATCATTTGAAAATGTAAAAACTACTCTTAACTCACAGACCTTACTAAGATAGATGGTAGGCCAGATTTGGCCCATGGGCTGTAGTTTGTTGACCCGTGGTCTAGAATCTGGAACAATAGGTGGGTTCTTCTGAATTCTGGAAATAAGATGTTTGCTTAATAACATAGGTTCTGTTTAGTTAACTGTGTTTAAAAGTGTTCCAAGTAGAAACTTAGACTCTAATACAAGATTATTTGTTTGCTTTCTAAACCATTAATAGTTGTTTAAAAAACCATATTAGCTCCAGGGAAAACTGGACAGCTACACGTAAAAGAATGAAATTAGAACACTTCCTAACACCATACACAAAAATAAACCCAAAATGGATCAAAGACCTAAATGTAAGGCCAGGCACTATAAAGCTCTCAGAGGAAAACATAGGCAGAACACTCTATGACATAAATCACAGCAAGATCCTTTCTGACCCACCTCCTAGAGAAATGGAAATAAAATCAAAAATAAATGAATAGGACCTAATGAAACTTAAAAGCTTTTGCACAGCAAAGGAAACCATAAACAAGACAAAAAGACAACCCTCAGAATGAGAGAAAAAATTTGCAAATGAAGCAACTGACAAAGGATTAATCTCCAAAATGTACAAGCAGCTCATGCAGCTCAATATCAAAGAAACAAACAACCCAATCCACAAATGGGCGGAAGACCTAAATAGACATTTCTCCAAAGTAGACATACAGATTGCCAACAAACACATGAAAGGATGCTCAACATCACTAATCATTAGAGAAATGCACATCAAAACCACAATGAGGTATCACCTCACACCGGTCAGAATGGCCATCATCAAAAAATCTACAAACAGTAAATGCTGGAGAGGGTGTGGAGAAAAGGGAACCCTCGTGCACTGTTGGTGGGAATGTAAACTGATACAGCCACTATGGAAAACAATATGGAGGTTCCTTAAAAAACTAAGAACTGGGCTTCCCTGGAGGCGCAGGGGTTAAGAATCCGCCTGCCAATGCAGGGGACACGGGTTCGAGCCCTGGTCCAGGAAGATCCTACATGCTGCGGAGCAGCTAAGCCCGTGCGCCACAACTACTGAGCCTGTGCTCTAGAGCCCGTGAGCCATAACTACTGAAGCCTGCATGCCTAGAGCCCATGCTCCACAACAAGAGAAGCCAGCACAATGAGAAGCCCTCGCACCGCAACGAAGAGTAGCCCCCGCTCGCAACAACTAGAGAAAGCCCACGCGCAGCACCGAAGACCCAACACAGCCAAAAATAAATGAATAAAAATAAATAAATTTATTTAAAAAAAGGAGTAGAGAGGCAAACTCTAGTTATTGAGATGGGTATATGGCATGTATTTTCTCTTTTAAAATGAAAAAATGAGGCTTCAAGAAAGCAGTTAACATGCTTTATTGGCAAAGATGAAAGTTGAACTCTTAAGCAAAAGCTAGAATTTTGGGAAATTTGTATTCATCACGATGAGCTTGACAGCTTGTCAGTGCTTACAGACTTTTCTGATGAGATTGGTCATGATATTAATGTGATTTTTTTGTGTACGCGTTTATGTTTTGTAATGAAATATTTGCTTAACTCGGTGAGCCAGTATTTTCCAAATGACCAGTGATGTTACAGAAGCATACAGGGTAAGGGAGCCATTCAGTATGCAGATAGACTGGTGGAATTTAGTAGAACAGTATGCAGATGTTCCATTGATACGGTTTCAAATCCACATGGCAGTTAACCTTTAAGAACCTATTGCATATCAAGTTTGGGGGTGGCATCAAGTATCTGAAATTACCTGAAAAGGCTGAAACCATCCCCACTTTTCCGGTCACATATCTTTGTGAAGCTGTTTTTTTTTAACATACTTAAAACAAAACAACATATTACAACAAATTAATTGCTGACAAAGATATAAGAATCCAGCTTTCTTTTATTAAGGTGGACAGTGAAGAGATTTACAGAAAATATAAAACAATGCCACTGTCTCAGTGCAGTTTTTTGTTTTGGAAAATATAGTTTTTTATTTTTCTTAAAAATACGTTATTTATGAAAGTATATAATGGGTTTAATATTATTATTATTATTATTTTTTTTTTGCGGTACACGGGCCTCTCACTGTTGTGGCCTCTCCTGTTGCGGAGCACAGGCTCTGGACGCGCAGGCTCAGCGGCCATGGCTCACAGGCCCAGCCGCTCCGCGGCATGTGGAATCTTCCCGGACCGGGACACGAACCCTTGTCCCCTGCATTGGCAGGCGGACTCTCAACCGCTGCGCCACCAGGGAAGCCCAATTTTTAAGTGAATAAGTACTTAAAATATTTTCAGTTTTAATTTCTAGTATATTAAATATTGATAGGTATTCAGTATAAACAAAAGCTCTTTGGAAGTTTCAGTAATTTTTAAGAGTATAAAGGGATCCTGAAACAAAAGTTTGAGCGACCATTGATTTAGATGATCTTTCATGATTTTTTTTTCAATTCACAATAATTTTGAAGTGCTGAGCTATAATCACACATATTTTCAACAGGGAGCAGTTCTGAAGCCAGAGCTGAAAAGGGACCCAGTCAGTACAAGGGTTAAGTTAAAGATTGTCCCCCACCTCCTTCGTTCTAGACAAGCTGCTGAAACGTTCCCGGCTAACATTCAGGTAACTCATTCTTTCCAGAGAAAAATGGCCTGTTTACAACTTTCATGTTTGTTTAACTAGACAAAGAACTGCGTTAATGGATATTCAGGAGGTAGGTTGATATGTATTACAAGATTAATGAGATTCTTTCTCAAGTTGAGCTGCAGAAAATACTTTTTAATTATAGCTATAATAAAATATATATTTTATCAACATATTAATATATATTATATATAATATAGATTATAAATTTTTATTATAGAATATATGCTGTATATGGTTACCATTCTCCCTAAATGTATGGTGATAATTCCTTTCAAACTAGTGCTTTTCTGAGTGGCTTTTTTCCAAAAATGGTAGCACCAGAAACTTGGTCACTTAGGTGGAAAAATGAGTCATCCTTGACTGGAATCCCTCGTGAAGGCAGCGGCCACAGCCTCTGGATGCTGCTGCCTCAGTGTCTTCACCCTCGTCTGCCGAATGCTGATGTTAATGGAGATTGTCACTTCTTGTTCTGCTTGCCACAGTCGTCTTCCTTGTTGCCCTGCCTCTAGTCTTCCCCACAGCCAGTCTGTTTTCTGTGTTGCCACCAGAGTTATTTTTGCAGTTGGAAATCCTTGTACTTTGTTGGTGTGGGATATGAGCCCCTCCGGAAAAGCTCTTGCCTTTTGGTCCAAGTAATGAAATGACCAGCTCAGTTCTGGAGACAGATTCATTTGAGCGTAATTTTGTCATTAGTTACTTACTTTTGATCTTAAATAAGCCTCAGGGTTTTTCCTGTTTTTCTTTAAACATAAAAAAAGTCTGTAAAATGGATGTAGTGATAGCAGCTACCTCATAGCAATGTTGTAAAGACTGAGTGGGTTAGCAGGTAGAAGCTTTAGAGCAGGGTGGCTAGTACTCATTCAGTTAGCAAGTTCTCAGTAAATGGTGGAAAGGCAGCAGTTATGTCCCTTCTGGTCTCGTATCTCACCATACCCTTGCCCTGTACCTTATGCTCCAACAGAGATTGTTGCTGTTTAAGTATGCTGTTTTCATGGCTCTGTGTCTCCACTCCTGGCATAGTGGCCCTCCCCCCTGTAGCCTGGTAAACATCTACTCCAGTTTCAGGATTTGCTCCGGTGTGCCCCTTGCTATCTGAAATGTTCCCATTTCCTGCCTCTCATCTCTTTCAGTCCCAAAGTAAGAACACTGTCCTCTTGCTCCCTGTATGTGTGTGGTGGACATTGGCTTCTGCCTTCGCATCTCTCCCTCTTAAGGCTTATTTGTTTAAGTGGCTGTTTCCTCCTTTTAGATGATACAACTTTTATTCCCAGTATCTGGCTCTCTAATATTTGACTGATTTCAAGTACTCTGTTCTGTGTTTCCATAAACATAAAATAATCACAGAGCTTCTTCTATTTCACTTTCCAGGCACTGTTTCCCTGACAGTGTTTTGATAATTTTGGTTCAGAAAATTTGGTTGTAGTAACACTACATTATATAATAAGCAGCTAGAAGTTTGTGGCAGAATATTCATAGACATCCTGTAGGTGTACACTTTATTTATAGTTATTTATGTTTTCAAAATGAGTCCACGTGTAATTAAGAAACCTAATACCCCCAAAATAATCTTCTCTGCTCACGTCCCCTGCATGAGAGTGGCAGCCCACTGCAGCGTGAACTCTGTGTTGCTTCCTAGTGGTAGCCCCACGAATTTTGCAGACTTGTAACATCTACCATTGTGTTTGTTGTTACTCCACAGACTGTTAATTGAAGCTACTGACTGGCTTCCTAAGGCCGTCAGCTAAAATATTTGTATGAAAGAGAACTGCATTAATTTCGAAGAACAAGGCGTAGTGCAGAAGACCTACTGTTGAATACTTAATAATATTTGAAGATAGTAAATTGCTATTCTTGTTAATTGGTATTCTTGACGTTTGTTCCTTTCTCATAGGTGGTGTATGATGGGCTCTTTGGTACAAATACAAATTCAAAATTAAGAACATTATCCCTGCAATTTGTGCATCACATTTGTGTAACGTAAGTTTTTTGAACTATTTATAAAGTCTTCAAGCTGTTGGAGTGATGAAGTGATGCAAGTATATCTTACCTAGAAAGAAATCGTGTTTGTTTATCCTAAAATATTTCATATTTTAATAGATTATTTAAATTTACTTCAGTTATGTCTCTATTTTAAGTAATAATCTGAAAAGATATGTAATTATGAGATTCTTATATCTTGCTTTGTATGTGTTATTTTTTCAAAAAGCTGTCCAGAAATCAAGATTAAGCCATTAGGTCCAATGCTTTTGAATGGCCTCACCAAGCTAATCAATGAATATAAAGAAGTAAGTGACTTGTTTTTTTAAATTTTTGTTAACATTTTATATTTTAAAGTATTTTCTGTTATAAACTTTGCTGGTCTATATGTTGATATAGTTAAAGTTTGCTGTTGCTCCATCATTTCTTAACATTTTTAATTGAAGTGGCGCAAATTTCAGAAATTACCATCATCTTTTGCCCTGTTTTTTTTGAAATAAGTATTAAAAACTGATACGGATCTTGAGGTTGTCTTATCATTTCTTTAAATAACATTTTAAAAAGCTAGTACATTTTATTTTACTTTTAGGCACTGTGCAAAAATGGAATGAAAAGAATTAAATTTTACTTTATGATTTATTTCCATATAGGTCTATTTGGATTTGCTTGTTTTGAGAAACAGTGTTAATTCTTAGGGACTGAGATTTTATTGATTCAAAACTCTGTCAGACTACCAAATACACTACCATATGTAAAATAGATAGCTAGTGGGAAGCAGCCACATAGCACAAGGAGATGAGCTCGGTGCTTTTTATCCCCTAGAGGCGTGGGAAATGGAGGGTGGGAGGGAGACGCAAGAGGGAGGAGATATGGGGTTATATGTAGACATATAGCTGATTCACTTTGTTATACAGTAGAAACTAACACACCATTGTAAAGCAATTATACTCCAATAAAGATGATAAAACAAACAAACAAACTCTGTCAGAACATGCATTCAGTAAATTTTTGATTCCTTAAGCTAAGTGGAATGAGGATTCCTTGAATTGTAGATTTTCAAATCCTGATTTTCCTTGCTGTATTACTCGTACCATTTCTAGTATTTCAGGGGAATTTGCTAAAAAAGGTAAGGTTTCAGGAACTCTAGTTAGTATTTCTTCCTAAGTCGTAGCTAAACATGAATGCATGTTTGCAGTAGTATGGTGACCAGTATTTTGCCATTTGGATTTAGAATTGAGTTTGAATTCTAGTTTTGTTCCTTGGTGAGTTACTTAAATTCTTTGGACCTCTGTTCTTTATCAGAAAAATGAGGATAATAGTATCACTTCATTGGATTATTGTGAAGATTAAATGAGATAATTCATGTAAATTATTCAGCACAGTAAAGGCATATTAGTAGATATTATTAATGAAAAGCTATTCATTTGTTGTGCAGCTGTGCTTTGGGGCAGTGTTAGGCCTGACTCTCCTGTCTTCTGTTGATTGAATAGAGCTTGCATGGTTCATAAGGCCTTGGGAAACTTTCAGATTATTTTTATGGCGTAGTCAGATTCTTTGGATGGTTGGTAGAAATAAAAATGCTTTGGGGCTTCTAGGGGAGGAACTGTATATTTGAAGATAGGTTAGAGAGGCCAGATAAACTACAGGGCTGTAATCCTTTTACCTCCAGATGACACTGCATGTCTTCCCAACAGATGAGTCTGTAAGAGTGGCCATGTAGGTGTGTGAATCCTATGTTAAATGTATAAACTTCGGCTCATAGAAGTGTTACTATGTTCTAAGTAATGTCAGGCTATTGGTTTTCATAAAACCACGTAAAATTCTATCTGTATCTTGAGTGGGAACCTCATTAACTCACCCGAATACTATGATCCCTTTAATTTTTTATGGTGGAAGATATGAGAAGAAGCTGTTTCTAATGGTGCAGATTTTTAGACAGTTGCTCCCCAGCTTACTACAATTTTGGGTGAGAGAGAGTGGATCCTAGCCTGTTGGGCAGGTGAATTTTCTAATAAGTTAAGCTGTTTTCCTAGTACGTTGGTGGTGAATTTTGGTCTTTGCGGGTTATATAGTATTGAAACTATCCTGAACTTAGCATCAGCTAAGAGAACCTTTTCATATATGACCACTGCATTTTCCTTTTGGAGTAAGTTGGGGAGGTAAAGTTTTGTTTTGTTTTTCCTTTTAGTAGTGTGATGCATTCTGGGTTTGGACATTTTTGTTTTGTTCAGATGCTGATATCATATAGTTAGGCAGGGTGAGACCTAGGTTTAACAAGGAGTAAAATAATGCATTTAATTGCAGCAAAAAGGTTTTGCTGTTTACTGTTTTTTGTTCTGTCTGCTTTTTGTTCTTTTTTTTTTTTCCCCTTAATTTCAAGGACCCTAAGCTACTGTCAATGGCATATTCAGCTGTTGGAAAACTCTCCAGGTGAGTAAACTCTTTTTCAGTGAGAGATATCCTGTTGGTAAACTAAGAAAAACTGTGGCATTTAATAATGGATGGAGAATAAACTTATTATGATTCTGAAAGGGTCATAGGTTGTTTAGCAATGTCTTCCTTGTAGAAGGATAATGAATGTGAGACATTTTAACTTACATCTGAAGATGTGTTACCATATTAAATGGCAGTCTTGAAATGAGATTTTGAACTGGATTGTGTCATAATGTGTTACAGTTTGCTTATACCCTAGAGACATTTGATTGACCTTAAGTGTTCTTGTTGCTACTTACTATCAGTGTTTATAATCTCTATAATCAAGAGTTTTTCTAGCGATTGTCTTTTCTGATAGCATTATATTATGATTCTGAGCGGCCCTGTTTCCAAAGTTGGATTTTTTTTCTTCTGCTTAGTATGGTTTCCTGTACCCAATTCCTCCTGGTTTCCTCTTCCTTCACTGTATTTCAGAGCAGGGAGATAGAGGAGCAGCATCCTCAGTGGTACTAGGTGCTGCTTACACCCTGGTACACACAGGCTCTGTGTTGGCCTGTGTAGACTAGGTCTTGCTCTTCTGCACTGTGTAGGGAAGGAGTTTGGGGGCTCAGAAGACAGCCACTTCAGATCAGCGGATACAGCATAGGGTTGTCAACAAACCTTGTCCCTTGTGTGTTGGCATGAAGTGACAAAGCTCCTTGTCACCAGAGTCATTAGTTTAAATAGCATTTAGCCTCGTCTATTTTCTTTATTTTAAAATCAGAAATGTTAACTGAATGCATGGAATATTCTAGTGAGAATATCTGGATAATAGGTATATTAATCTAGAATTACATTATTAGACAGTTGAAGAATTAAATATTTACTTTAAAAAGTGTTTGGTTCTTTGGGGGAGGTAATCCAGTGATGCTCATGTGGTTCAGAAGTGAAACTGCAAGTTTAGGAAAGCTTGTGTTTAGTTTCTTTTTTTTTTTCCATCTTATGGAAATTTTTGATAGTAATGATGACCTCATATTCTCTTACAGTCGAATGCCCCATTTATTTACTAAGGATATAGCTCTTGTGCAGCAGCTCTTTGAAGCCCTATGTAAGGTAGGGAAACACCTGGCAAGTGTATGCTTTCTGTTTGGATGCTCACTTGGAAACCCAACAGGGAGGGAAACACTGTTTCTATCATCTTCATAGGAAGAGCCCGAGACGCGACTCGCTATTCAAGAAGCACTATCCATGATGGTTGGAGCTTATAGTACTTTGGAAGGAGCACAGCGGACTCTCATGGAGGCACTTGTGGCTTCGTACTTAATAAAGGTAGGTCCAACTATGGGAACTACAATGGCTGGTGGTGTATGCATTTTACATTTTCTTTTTAAACATATTTTTTAAGCTCTCAGTTTTTTTTTTTTTAATTTATTTATTCATGGCTGCGTTGGGTTTTCGTTGCTGCGCGCGAGCTTTCTCTAGGTATAGCGAGTGGGGGCTACTCTTCATTGTGGTGTGTGGGCTTCTCATTGCGGTGACTACTCGTTCCGGAGCACGGGCTCTAGGTGCATGGGCTTCAGTTGTTGTGGCTCATGGGCTCAGTAGTTGTGGCTCACGGGCTCTAAAGTGCAGGCTCAGTAGTTGTGGCACGCGGTTTTAGTTGCTCCGTGGCATGTGGGATCTTCCCCGACCAGGGCTCGAACCCGTGTCCCCTGCGTTGGCAGGCGGATTCTTAACCACTGCACCATCAGGGAAGTCCTACATTTTTTTTTTTTTTTTTTTTTGCGGTACGCGGGCCTCTCACTGTTGTGGCCTTTCCCGTTGTGGAGCACAGGCTCTGGACGCGCAGGCTCAGTGGCCATGGCTCATGGGCCCAGCCGATCCGCGGCATGTGGGATCTTCCCAGACCGGGGCACGAACCCGTGTCCCCTGCATCGACAGGCGGACTCTCAACCACTGCGCCACCAGGGAAGCCCGCCCCCTACATTTTTTTTTTTTTTTTTTCGCCCCCTACATTTTTAAGATCAAAATTTGAATTGCTTTTTGCCTTAGCTCTCTATAATGAAGAGGAATATTTGCTTTCACTTGGACTGATTTATGATCTGCTTTTAATTCTTCGTTATTGGAATCTGATTTTAGGGAAGAAAGAGTAGTGATATTCACAGAGGCCTTATGGTTAAAGCCTTCCTTGTTGGAAAACTGTTTTTAATGTTACGCTCTCCCAGTTGCAAGTGTTTTGTTTTAAGTGGTAGCTGAGCACTACAGTCCACTGAGGTGGAGTTCTGTAGGTAACATTGGGGGAGAAAAGCAGAAGGAAAGAAAGACACAATTTATGGATCAAAATGAGTCTGTAGGAAGTAAGCCAGTACCATCAAACATACTCTTCTTCCTTCTAGTCCTCTTCATTTGCCTGCCATGGGAGTTTGCAGGAGAATTTTTAATATCTGTGGTTATATACACATATGTATACATGATATATAATATGCAATATAAAATAATACATTATGTATTTGCTTTAGTCAGTTCTTTGTCCTCCATTTCTAGGAGTAGAGAGGGAGATTAAAGAGGGAATGATGTCAAATATTGGTGAGATTAATATGAATTGCATCTTAACTGAAATTTGGCTGCATTGGGTCTTCGTTAGGTCTTCAGCCATGTTTATTAACACATTTATATCGAGGAATTATTAAAGGTTCAGAAAGGTATCTGGTTTCTGTTGAAATATGACAGGATAATTATGTACACTCAGAAGGCTTATTATATATAGTGTCCCACTGTCAAATGCTCTTGGTGTCCAGTGTACCTGGTTCATGATCATAGAACATGGACAAAGAAGTATAGGCTTATTTGGAAGCTCATTAGAGTCAAATACTTAAAACTTTTTGTAGGTAACCTTACAAGGAAATGGAATGCTTGTATAATGCACATGGGTGCTGGTTATACTTATGCAGAGCAAATCATGTAACAGTATTACGAAGCCAAAGGTAATTTATTTTCTTTTCTCAGACTACATGTAAGGCAGCCAGACCCTGGGCTAAATCATATAGATTGGTCCTTAATATCATTGCCCTTTACAGTAGCTCCAAAAATGCTAAAGAGCAAGAACACCTGAATAAACGAGGTAGTACATGTTTCTAAGCATCTCTCATCTCACTTATGTTGTGACTGGAGGAATGACCCAGGGGGAAGATACATGAGAATAAAGCTTAAGCATCAGTAGACTCTACAACTGCTTTTCTGGTTGAACTTCCTATTCATAGATTACAGTCTTAATCTATTTAAGTTAATTGGATATATTTATGTAGTTGAAGCTTTGCTTTGGAGTCAGTTTTAATTTAAGAGCTAATCTGAAAGCGTTGGCGGTATTTTGCTTTAAATTTGTAGGGATTCCAAGTAAGCTCTGTTTGTGTTCCCTGCAGAATATCTGAATTTCACTCATGTGACTGAGAGTTTAAGAGTTGGAGAAGCAGAGGTGGTGGCTAGAAACTGCCACAGTGACCTTGGTCTGATGGTTGGGCTGAGGATGTACATCTACAGAGAGATTCTCTGGTTATGGTCTTGGTGGGGTTTCCTGCTCTACTTGGAGTGTCCTCTTAGATCATAATAGTATTCTTTAAATAATGTCATCGTCCAGAGACTTTTAAAACAACATGAGTAAAGATCTTGACTAAATGATGTTTTATTTATTTAGATATATTTATTGAAATAGCAACTTAAATTTTGATTGTTTACAATTAAAATGACTCGACTGGAATGAGTTGTTGGTAATTGAATTCTTTTTTTTTTAAATCTCTCTGTGTTTGTGTGTGTGTGTGTGTGTGTGTGTGTGTGTTCGTGCGTTTATGTGTCAAATAGCCTGAAGTTCAAGTTCGACAAGTGGCTGTGAAATTTGCCAGCACGGTGTTTCCCTCAGACCATATACCGTCCAGATATTTGCTCTTATTAGCTGCAGGAGATCCGTAAGTTTCAAAGGTGTTAATTTGAATTTGGGTTCATTTAAAATTTAGTTGAAAATTGAATAAAATTTGTGTTGTTTGCAGTGTTCGTCTGTGGAACTTAGGAGCAATTTGTTAGAGTTAAAAATATGGCTCCCTTGATACAATATATAGACCTGTAGTCATATCCTGTCTTGTTTTTTCCTGTGGGTAAAATTCAAAGATGAAAGCCACATGACTCTCCACATCTAATGAAATTTCCAAAAAGAAGCGATTGCTTATCATGTATTTTATGCCTCTTTGCATAGATAGCCAAAAATATATTTAAGACAGATGACAAATAAAATTGCTGTTCTTAGTCTTCATATGATCATTCTCCAGTTGGTGAAATTTATTTATGTTTCTTATTTATCTTTCTGAAAGACGGGAGGAAGTTCATGGAGAGGCACAACGAGTTTTAAGGTGTCTTCCTGGTAGAAACAGAAAAGAAAGTGCTTCTAAGCAGATGCCATCTTTCCCAGAAATGGTGTATTATATCCAGGAAAAGGTATGGTATTTAACTTCAGATAATAGTTTAAGTCATATAATGAATGATGAAAATAAACTTACATTTTTTTAGGTGACACATTTAAAAATGCTAATCACTAAATGTTGAATGGTTAGTAAAGTTTCTAACAATGTTAATACAATAAGAGGAAGGTACGAAGTGAGGAGAAAAATATAAATCTCAAATGTAATTAATCTGTTTTGCCCAAATCTAAATTACTTACAATTCCTTTTATGTTTTTCAACATTTTGGCTGTGTTTATTTTATTTTTTATTATTATTATTTAAACAATTTTTATTGGAGTATAGTTGATTTACACTGTTGTGTTAGTTTCTGCTGTACAGCAGAGTGAATCAGTTATACATAAACATACATCCACTCTTTTTTAGATTTTTTTCCCATATAGATCATTACAGAGTATTGAGTAGAGTTTCCTGTGCTATACAGTAGGTCCTTATTATTTATCTATATTATACATAGTAGTGTGTATATGTCAATCCCAATCTCCCAGTTTATCCCTTCCCCCCTTTTCCCTCCTGGTAACCATAAGTTTGATTTTTACAACTGTGACTCTATTTCTGTTTTGTAAATAAGTTCATTTGTACCATTATTTTTATTGGCTGTGTTTAAAATTTTTCCCCTTGGCATGACATGCTTAAAATATACCTTTTTAATTTTTAAGGGCGTTATTTAGGGCAGCATAAGTTTAAGAATGCTTCAGGGAGCAGTTCAGACTTCTTCCACCATGATCATAAGAGAGCATTGCATCTGCTTTTGCAAGTCTCCTGTTTTTGCTGGTAGATCAGAGTATTGACAGTCATGACCCCCCACCCTGACACTATCCTACTTTTTACATTGATGTTTCTCTTAGTGTGCTGGGGGGATACCTTACAGCCTTTCACTTCTACTGGTGGTCTTAGCTTTTGGCTTAGATAGACATCTTAAGGGTGCTGGAGGTCAGTATGTAGCAGCCATGATTCTCTTCTCCATAACACTGTCATATTTGTGGGCAGAAGATGCTTTTGTGCTAATATTTTCCTTCTACCTCTATTATTAATGAAAATAACTGGAATGCAGTGCCCTGGGGTGACTGTCAGTAGATGCCTGGAGTAGATTTATTCTTTTTATTTTATTTTTTTTACTTGCTACTGTGTCATCTTTGCAGCTTTTTTCTTTCTTCCTTTCTTTTTAAAGTATAGTTGATTTATAGGTTTATTCTTTTTTTTTTGCGGTACACGGGCCTCTCACTATTGTGTCCTCTCCCGTTGCGGAGCACAGGCTCCGGACGTGCAGGCTCAGCGGCCATGGCTCACGGGCCCAGCCGCTCCACGGCATGTGGGATCTTCCCGGACCGGGGCATGAACCCATGTCCCCTGAATCGGCAGGCGGACTCTCAACCACTGCGCCACCAGGGAAGCCCAGGTTTATTCTTTTTAAACAAGCCAGTCAAAAGGCAACACATCTGTAACTTCGGGTTTGAGGTCCATGCACAATCAAGCATGATTAATGGAAAAATGTTTTGACTAGAAAAAAAACAGTAACAGACAATAATGTATCTAGAAATACAGTTATTTTTGAGTTGAGAAAGGGTACACGTGCTTTGTTTTCCAGTAATTGATTTTTGGGGTTTATTTTTATTAGGCTTCCCATCGAATGAAAACGCCAGCCAAGTACATGACTGGGACCACTGTCCTTCCATTTAACCCAGCAGCCTTTGGAGAGGTAGGACTGACATATATTTCTATTTTGCTTTCGCTAAAGGTTCTTAACGATAATGTCACAGTCAAAGAGATGACCGTGAATTTTTTGTGTTCTAGGTAAACCCATATAGTGACGTCATTGTTTTATACCAGGTTATTTATTAGGAAAACAGTACTTAGTAATTGGTATTATTTTAAATCATAGTGGAGTCTAGAAATACATTTGTCTCAGTGAGATTCTCTTCGCGAAAGAAGTAGATGCTCTGCCTTGATTGCTATTGGGAATTTACAGCAAATTAGGTTTCAATTTTAAAGCCAACAATATATTGAGGTTATTTGGATTATCCAGTTTTGAAGGTTGGAGAATTAGATTAATTTATCTCATTTGCTAAGGGAAATTCTATTGTTTTAGTCACTGATTTGCACTAACTAAATGGCAAGAGATAATCTTGTTCAGAGTAAGAAGACTCACAATGAAATTACTGCCTGTCCTGTTCTAGCTGCCAAGGAAAGAGCTTCCAGAGGACTCCTTAGTAGCTAATTTATGTCAAGAGGTTTTTAATGACGTTGTAGCTACTCTTCTGTAGATGATTTGAACCCATTTTTTCAAATTCTCTTGTCAGTGGAGATTAAATGCAGCTCAAGTTCCACAGGAACAGATCATTGGTCCCGGGTTTCTGCCCAGTGTCTGTCTGTCTGTCTGTCTCTCTCTCTCACATACATACACACACATCTTTAAAAAAAAATAATGATTTTCCTTGTTATATTTTAGACTTTAAAAGTGGAGTTTGTGTTTTAACTCCATTAAACTCTGTTAAAAAGCACTCTTTGGATTATAAAACTGGTTATATAAATTCTGCTCCCTTGTGATAATTTCAGTTCACACGTTGAGTCATGTTTTCCATCTTCTGTGAGGGTTGTTGAATAGCTTTTGAAGGAAGGTGGAGAATCAAAGCTGGGAACTGTCACTTTGAAGAACATCTCCTGCCTTGATTTTTTGAGACGCTTATCTGGTGTCCTTCTTCCTTCTGTCTGTAGATAGTCCTGTACTTGCGCATGTGCCTGGCTCACAGTGCGGGAGTGGTGCCCACCTCTCAGAGTTTGGCTGATATGCAAGATCACGCCCCAGCCATTGGACGCTATATACGGACTTTAATGTCGGGCAGCCAGGCAACACCCTCCTCGTCTTCTTCCAAGAGTGGGGAAACCAACCCTGTTCAGATCTACATCGGCCTGCTTCAGCAGCTGTTAGCAGGTGTTGGAGGTAGGAGGTCATGCCGCTGAGGATTATACTAAAGCACTTAAGCAAAAATCTAATTTTAAACTCAGCTGAGAATTTATAGCAAAATTATTTTCTGTCTTCTCTCCTGCAACTGAACATGACTCTCTGTTTCTTTTCTAAACTTGCCTGAGTTCATCTTTGATACACTATTTCTTTTTTCAGAAAGAAATGCTTAACAATAGGTAATACATTTTTACTTTGGAAGTGGGTGTGAAGAACAGGGCATCTTTTTATAGACAATAAGTCTGTAAATTTGTGTATTGAATCACATACTGTATTTAGGTTAACTTTTGTTTTGTAGAACTGGGGAATGCCTCCTAAAGCTGTAGCCTTATGCTTTAAAGGAAGTTAGTGATCCCTGTACGTTTATTGCTTTTCTTGAAATCAGAATGGTTCTGAATTCCTTCTTATTTAGGTTTGCCAGTCATGTACTGTCTATTGGAAGCTGTCTCAGTGTATCCGGAAAAGCTGGCTACCAAATTTGTAGACAAAACCGAATGGATAAAGGTATATCCTGTGCATGTGTATTTCTTTTTGATTCTGTATATTTTAAACTTCAGTCTCATGATGTTGCCTTCCTACCAGTGTTTCTGTGGCCTTTTCTGCCTTTAGGTCATTTTGAAACTCTCATCATTAAACACTTACTGGGCAGCGAGTAGGTCCATACATTGCAGTGATCCATTTAGGTGAGAGGGGGAGATGAATTGGGAGTCTTATAAGTAAGAAAGAATTATTTTTCTGTTTTAAAAGTTTAAAAAAGTAATAAATATATATAACTTAAGTAAACAATTATGTAAGACATCTCCTTTGCATAGTCTCAGCTACCCAGATCCCTTCACCTTCCTGCCTCTTCCTCTCTCACCTGACAGACATGCATATGTTATCACTTATTTGTATATGGTGTCCCTTCTAGAGTTTACTTATGCATATGCACACAAGTGAAATTAGCATTTTTGAGTTTTCTTCCTTTTTTCACACAAAAGGGTATATTATACTTTTCACACTGTTGTGTACCTTCTTTCGCTTAGCGTTAGAACAAGGAGTTATTCCTGTATAACTACAGAGAGAACATCCTCTTTGTTTTAACACCTTCATTGTTTCCCACTGCATGAATGTGCCATAATTTATTGTAGGTCCTTATTGATGGTCATTTAGGGTACTTCCAGCCTGCTGCCATGAACAGTCCATCATTTTGAATATGAGTGGGTATATTTTTAGGTAGATTCCCCGGAAGTGGAATTGAGGACACATGGATGCAATTTTAATAGATAATGCACATCCTCCATATGAGTAGTTCCAATTCACACTCCCACCGGCCATGTTGGAGAGTATTTTTGTCCCGTGGTCACACCAAAAGGGTTACCAGGTTTAGCAAATAAAAATGCAAGATACTCAGGTAAACTTGAATTTCAGATAAACAGGGAATAATCTTTTTTATTACAGGTCTGGCTCATATAGTTTTGTATACCTTTTGTGCTACATAATGTAGTTCTTTTTGGAAAATGCAGTTTGAATTATGGTAAAATGTACCAATTATTTAAGTGTGAAAGCATGAAGGTAATTTACCAAGAGGAGTGAGTTTTGTACTTTTCTGGAAAATCTAGTCTCAGGAAATTGCTTCTAGTTTAAAAAGGTTTTTTAATTCTTTGTGAATATTTGCTGATTTTAAAATGATCTTAGAGTTTTTGACCTTTGATCTTGTAGATCAGGGGTCATTAACTTGTGGTCCATGTACCAAATCTGGCCCGCCTCCTGTTTGTATGGGCTGCAAGCCAAGAATACTGTTTACATTTTTAAAGGGTTGGAAAAAAAATTAAAAGATGAATAAAATTTCCTGACATGTGAAAATTAGAGTGTCTGTGAAATTGTGCTGGAATCCAGCCACACCCATTTGTGGTCTATGACTGCTTTTGCACTACAATAGCAGAGTGGAATTGTTGCGATAGATTTGGCTCTTTACAGAAAACACATGCTGACCTCTGTTTCAGATCAGCTGTGTATTAATTCCACCTGTTTTATACTTTGTATCTGATGAAAATGCACGTAAGATTTTGGTCTATACCTCCGCTTTTATTTCGTTTTGAAATAATAGCTTGTTGCGTTCTTTTCTCATAGTTACCAGTAGATTGAACATTATAACGTTTTAAATGTTAGACGTCAGCAGGGAGATGATCATATATTATGTGTGTATTTCTTTTTCTACACCGCTCAGAGTCTGATGAATAGCAGTAAAGAAGAGATGCGTGAACTGGCAGCATTGTTTTATTCTGTGGTGGTATCTACAGTGTCAGGAAACGAGTTGAAGTCAATGATAGAACAGCTTGTAAAGACTACAAAAGACAATCATGTATGTTATCAGTTTTGTCTCTGTCCTTTTTTGTGGGAAATAGTTTTACAAAAGCATCTAATATATTTTTAGTTTTTGTGTTCTCACTTGTAAAACGAACTCATAAATTTCTTGCCTTTATGATTGTAAAGATTAAATGAGATAGATAATACATGGATTCAGTCAGTTCAGTCAACAAATTTGAGTGCCTTGTGTCTCATAGGCATTGTTTTAAGCTCTACGAATACGGCGGGGAGTGGGTACATGAGAAGCTCTAGTAGTGCTTGGTGCTCAGAAATGTTAGTTCCTTTTTTCCTCCCCATCTACTGCCACCTCTCATTGTACCTGTCCCGTTAGGAAACACTGTTGAAACCATGTGCTTTCAAATATTTTATTTGCATTTGGAGATTTTAGCAATTAGAAATAGGATCCGTTCATTGTATTTTGTTGGCAGTAGAGGAAAATTATGCTTGAAAGTTATGACGGTGTATTTACCTAAGTGTTATTTATAAGCTAGAAGAAAGTGTGGGTGCTTATAAGAGCATGCAATGGAGTCACCTCACCCATAGTTGGAGTTGGGTATGGGATTAAGGAATCTAAATCCAAGTGAGTCAGGACTCAGCTTAACTTCTCAGAATTCTGTGTTTGAAACTCAAGTTTTCTCTTGTTCCCTAACCTATTTATTAACATCCAGTGGAACCTCACATGATCACTTTATTCTTTGGCCAATATTTTATTGGGGAGATGACTGTAGTAAACACACAGTTATTTCATTGCATTCACGCACGTGTGAGAGAGACAGACATACGGTATTGTGTTGTTAAATCCAGAGCCCGGAGATACAGCACGGATCCTTGCTTGCATTGGGATTCACAGTAGGAAGATATTTGGCTAAGAAGAAAATGAAAATGGCAGAGCAGCAAGACGTGGAGACAAATGCTGATTTTCTGCCCGAACAAGAGGAACTCATTCAGAGTGCCACAGAAACTATCGGTAATTAATGTGTTTATGCTGATTTGGATGTCAGCATAAGTAGGTTACAGTTTTTTTGAATTAGGTTAAAATTTATTGTAACATTTTAATTTCTTTTTATAGCATTGCACTCTAAATACACGAGGTTTTTCCACAGAGTCTTGATGCTGAATAAATTCTTTGTTTTTAATAACAATGCAAGTACTCTAGTTTTTGTATATACATATTTTTCTATATGTTTCTATTTAACAGAGATGATTCCGTTATGGGAAAAATTGTAAACATTAAGAAAGGACATGACTCTGGTGTTTTATTACTAAAGAAATGCTAACAAATTATCAACTGGAAAATATGTTGTAGACTTTGATTTTGGTTTGCTGTCTTTAAAAAAATCTTGAGTACATTGCTGGTTGCTTTGGATTCCAGGGGTAATGATATAAAATTCTTTTGTGTCTAAATGTGTTTACAGGCTCATTTTTGGACAGTACATCACCCCTCCTGGCAATTGCTGCCTGTACAGCCCTGGGTGAAATTGGCAGAAATGGTCCACTCCCAATCCCCAGTGAGGGATCTGGCTTTACTAAGTTGCATCTTGTGGAAAGCCTGCTAAATAGAATACCCTCCAGTAAAGAAACAAATAAGGCAAGTCTCGTCCTTTTATCCTTCTTCTCTGAAATTCTTTCTGTTCATAGATAACTAAATGAATAAAAACAATCATAGTCAGGATAGATGGCATTACAGCTGGAGGAAGGACTGAATGTGGAAAAGAGTGGTAAAGAAGAAGGTCTAGGTGACTGTTTAATTTTGAGTTGGGGATGATTTGTGCACTGCTTTCGTGTGTGTACTGTTTGACCCAGTTACTCCAATTTAGGCCCATAACTGTTAAGATTTGGGTAAATATTAAATGCATCAGGTAATTCTTTTGTCATGCAAAAGGGGGGTAATAAAGTGTTAAATAGTTTAACGATTTTTGTAATTTCAGACCAAATCTAAATCTTAACTTCCTATACTTAGTTTGATTTTAAGAAATCTGGGCATTCGTAAGCAGTGTGAGTAATCTCTGAGGAAAAGGACACTTATTTTTTTTTAGTTTTAGATAAAAACTTTCATAGACTTTAAAAATTTTCTTTGGGATAAGAACACCTCAGTGTTGAAGTATAAGATGATTTAATGAACAGAAAAATCGGTTTACTACAAGTTTAATAAATATGTAATTTTATTCTTGATCTAGGGACTATTTAAAACTTTCTGAGATCACAGTAGTTTTTATTAGATGTTAGCAACTACTCATTACCATCCATTGTTGAGCACTTGCAATCTGCCAAGCATATGCTGAGTGCTTCACATGCATTAATTAATTGAATCCCCAAAAGATCTAGTGAAGTAGGTACAGTTGTCATCTCTATTTTCAGAGATGAGGAAATAGCGTCACAGAGAGGCTAAGTAACTTGCCTGAGGTCACACAGTTGTAAAGGCTATTAAAATGGTCGAGCTGTGACTTGATCTTAGGTCCTCTGGGCCCAGAATCTACATTTATAACTGTTACAGCTTGTAGGATAATGAACTAGTTAAAGACTTTGTTCTTCCTTCTTTTGCAGCTGTGGACCCTTAATGAACTCAGTTTTATGTCTTTCTACCTCCAATGTCTTATAGACATAATTCTGTAAAATTGGATACTTAAAAAAAAAAATTGTGCTGATGCATTAGTTAGACAGACTCCCCCTCCCTGCTTTCTCATTTTGGAAACATTTTTTCTGGGACCAAGCTGTTATATACTTCATTTAAAAAAAAAAAAAATTCTGTGTTCTTCCAGATGAAAGAAAGAGCTATCCAAACACTGGGGTATTTTCCAGTTGGGGATGGAGATTTTCCTCACCAGAAACTCCTCTTGCAAGGTCTGATGGATTCTGTGGAGGTATTTATATTGCTATCTGGTTGTTAGTCATTCAAACAAAAGGCATTTTTCTTAACTTGGAATTTTGCATGCTGTGAGGTTTTAAATTAAAACTTTATTCATTTATTCACCAAGTACTTACTGAGTACCATCTGTGGGTCCATCACTGGTAATCGTAGCATTGACTAAATCACCTCTGTGGGGAAGTCCTTTTCTCATGATTTTTAAAAATAAATTTATTTATTTTTATTTATTATTTTTGGCTGTGTTGGGTCATTGTTGCTGTGCGCGGGCTTTCTCTAGTTGCGGCGAGCGGGAGCTGCTCTTCGTTGCAGTGCGTGGGCTTCTCATTGTGGTGGCTTCTCTTGTGGAGCACGGGCTCTAGAGTGCAGGCTCAGTAGTTGTGGCATGTGGGCTCAGTAGTTGTGGGTCACGGGCTCTAGAGCACACGGTCAGTAGTTGTGGTGCACGGGCTTAGTTGCTCTGCGGCACGTGGGATCTTCCCGTACCAGGGCTCGAACCCGTGTCCCCTGCATTGGCAGGTGGATTCTTAACCACTGCGCCACCAGGGAAGCCCTTCTCATCATTTTTGAGTAAAGCGTGGTGCAGTGTAGGTAGAAGGGGAAACGTACCTATTCAGCTAGATGTGGGGAGTGGGTGCCAGTGTTCTGGTTGCCCTTGAGTCTGATGACTTTGCTTCTGTCTTCTAGATAAATGTCCAGTGTGGTGGAGAAGACCTATAAGTAGACAACTGCTAGCCAATATGATGAGTGACCTAACACAGTCTGATGTGGCCCCTGATTGGGCCTTGGTTCTTGTCACTTACTCACCAGCCGCTTTTGTTCACCAGCCTCTTAGTCCTTCTCTGCTCTGAGCTTTTGACAGACCCATGCTTCCTTCTTTCTCAGGTTGTTGCTATAGGTCTTTGAAAAGTTTCCTGACCCTTCAGACTAGAGTAGATTTCTTTATTTATTTGTGCTTTCATGCTGCTCCGTACTTTGCTTCACAACATTCATCACAGTTGCTAATTGCCCACTAGGCTGAAGGCAAAGGCTGTTTTGCACCCCCATTCTCACCCCCTTATAAAACAGGGGCCTGGCAGCGTAACTGGTAGTTGCAGGACCTCAAACATTTTTGGAAACGTAACTGAATGAAGAGATGTTTGCGTGTAAGGCAGTGGACTCACGAAGGCGGGCATGAGCACTTCTGTCTGGGGGAGCTGGTGCACGTGTTTTGGTGGCAAAGTCGCTGCTGGGCCTTGAAGGAAGAAAGGGAGGAGAGAGGAGAGCTGTGGTTGAGGAATAAGGCAGCTGAGTGATAGAGCCGACATTAGGATGCAGGTCTCTGGATTCTTGATGGAGTATTTTTAAGGTGACATTTTTTGACAAGAAATTATAACCATATCTCATTCTCCCTGGATGTCACTGACATTGTAACGTCTTGGGGAAAAGCTTGTGATGTCTCCTTTCTCATCTTTTTTCTTTTTATATATCTATGATAGAGATGGGTTTCTTCCAGTTTTGTTTAAATGAATGAAGGTTTGTCTCGGTTCTCAACTTGCTACTGAAGACATTATTTTAAGAGTTTAGAAGTACAGAACTATATGAAAAGCTTGAAACATGCTAGAGAGACTGAAGGAGGAGAATTTTAAAAAAGCAGGAATCAAGAAGCAAAATATCTTCACAGTCATCTAGGACAAAGTCCTAAAGGTTTTTTTTGTTGTTGTTTCTTTTAACTTTTTATTATGGAAAATTTCAAACATGCACAGAAGTAGAGAGAATAATAATATAATGATCCCTATTTATCCACTCTTTATTTCTAGAATATTTAAAGCAAAATCTGGATATTATCTTCACAAATAGAGTTAGGGAGTTTTGTTTTTGTTTGTAATGCCAACTATGTTGTTATTAACATGTAAACAGGTAAAAACAGGCACATAAAATGACTCCCTAATACGGGATCCTCTGTGTCGAGATAACCTTTTCTCAGCTTAGAGTTGCCAAGAGAAACTTTGACCAGGAATGCTGTAGGACTGAAGCCTTCAAATACTTTTTCTCAGAGTAGGAAGTGTGTGGTACCAGCACTTAACACCTCAGCAAGCCTAGAGCATTTAGTTGATTAAGCTTGGAAATGGCTAGACTGTTGTCTGTATGCTTTACAGTGTTCTCCCAAAAGTCCCATATTCCCATACCACTCATATTCTCTGTTCTTCATTCTCTTCTATTCTTAGGTCTTTTCTGATTCCCAGCAAACATTAGAGAAAAATGCCAAAGGGAGCTGAGGCTGGCCCAATTCCATATTAGTCAGTGGTTCATAACTGTGAGATGTGTCAATTTCTAAATCTGATTTTTAAAATTTGAGTATGTAGGGCTTCCCTGGTGGTGCAGTGGTTGAGAGTCCGCCTGCCGATGCAGGGGACACGGGTTCGTGCCCAGGTCTGGGAAGATCCCACGTGCCGCGGAGCGGCTGGGCCCGTGAGCCATGGCTGCTGAGCCTGCGCGTCCGGAGCCTGTGCTCCGCAATGGGAGAGGCCACAACAGTGAGAGGCCTTGCGTACCGCCAAAAAAAAAAAAAAAAAAAAAAAATTGAGTATGTATAGTTTAGAATTTTTTAAACTTTTGATTTTTGAAACAATTCCAAATTTACAGTGTGGTTGTCAGAATAGTGTAAAGAACTCCTTTATACCCTTTATCCAGATTTACCAGATTATAGTATTTTACCACGTTTGCTTTGTCATTCTCTGGTTTTTTTTCTGAACCATTTGAGAGGAACTTGCAGATACCATGTAATTTAAGCCGTGCAGAGAGGAGGAGGTGTTAGTAAATGACAAAGGCCGCTGTTAAGGGTGCAGTTACTACCAGTCAGATGTCTACTAGGTGCTTTATGTACGTTAACCTCGTTCAATCCCTACGGCCTGACGAGGTGGATGATGGTATTATTTATGCTCATGTTACAAATGACAAAGTTGAGTCTCAGAGTTTAAATAAGTGTATGTAGCTGGTGAGAAATAGAATTTCTACCAAGATCCATATGGCTTCACAGTCCATGCCCTTCTCCCCCAAGTAAATGGTTCCATTCTTCCAAAGATTAAAAATCCCTGCTTAGTGGTTCTCTGCTGAGGGTGAAGAGTGCAACACAGACTTGGGAAAAGATCCTCAAGTCATTCTTGGGTTCTCTGTTCCCTCACCCTGCCTCACTTTCCAACCATCCTGTTAGCTGAGAGCATTGCAGGCAAAAGAGTGAAAACAAAGCATGCCGAGAAACAGGACAGTAAGCAGGCTTTTTGTGGAAACGGATGTTTTGGGGCAATGTTCTCTCTGACTCCTCACTTTTGTCCCCTTCATTGCAGGCCAAGCAGATAGAGCTTCAGTTCACTATCGGCGAAGCCATCACCAGCGCTGCGATAGGAACTAGTTCTGTGGCCGCCCGGGATGCCTGGCTGGTGGCTGAAGAAGAATATACGCCCCCTGCCGGTACCATATAGTCAGCTAATCAGTTTATTACCACCAAGTAACCCTCTTCTGTTCTTGTTATCACCTTTGAGTAAAAGAAAAAAATGTATACATTCCATTTTAACTCTCTTTCCAATATTTATGTATGTATTTATCAGTTGGCTCAGTCGAGAAAGATAGTTGGTTAAAGGAGACTGAGCACAAAATGAATGAGAACTGTTTCTTTAGTCCCTTGGCAAAGCAGGCAGGGGAGTTAGCTATCGATTACCTTCAGACTTGTGCTCTATTCGTGAGGATTGGTGTGGTTAGCCAGTGTTAGAGGTTGAGGCCTAGCAGTTTCCAAGTTTTGTGTCCCCTAATCCTTTATCACACAGTGCAGGTCGTGCAGCAGGTGCCTCTTCACTAAGTCCCTCTGGCTTTTAGTGACCACATAGGTGAAGGGGCATGCGTTTTCTGACGACATGTTACAGGTACTGTGATTTCACATGTGTCGTATGCTGTGAACATCCTACAGGGCACAGGATGGCTCTCCACAGCAGAGTGTCCTGCCAACCTCAGTAATGCCAAGGTTGAGGAACTCTGAAGTGACAAAGGAAAGGAGAACAATGGTGTAGTAGCTGGAGGAGGAAAGTGAGGTTAATAGAGGTTGGTTTGCCTGTTAGTTTTTAGATGGAGATGGGAAAGATACGGTAGAGAAAAAAAATTGCTGACACTGGAAAGAATGGGGATAATTTTTAAAAATTAAGACAAAACTAATACAACATTGTAAATTAACTATGCTCCAATAAAAATTTTAAAATTTAAAAACAAACAAATAAAAGAAAAAATATTTATTTTAAAAACTCCATGTGCAATTAAGGTGTAAAAGGAAATATAAAGGAAGAGAAATACTTTTTTTTCTTGCTGTCACTGTTTAAATGAGTAAAATTACATTAATCATATGAGTATTAAAAAAACTTATGACAGATTTTTAAAAAGAGAAGTTTTAGGTTCAGAGCAACATTAACAGGAAGGTGCAGAGGTTTCCCACACCCTCTACCCCTACACATGTCTAGCCTCCCCCATGATAGTGATAATTTTTCATTCTAGGGAACTAAAGTTATCTGAGTACCTTTGAAAGGTTATTTAGTTTATGCTAGGTTCTGAAATGAATGATTTTCAGTTCCTTCAGCAATTTATTTAAACACCTTAGTCATGTAGATCTTAATATGTTGTAGGATTGTTGTATTGAGTAAATGTTGATTAAAATTTTATCTTTTTCAGGGAGCTCTATTCAGTTATGTTAATTGCTTCTTATCATTCTTTCCCTTTCCCTAGGAGCTAAAGTTAATGATGTGGTCCCCTGGGTGCTGGATGTGATTTTAAATAAACATATCATCAGCTCCAACCCACATGTGAGGCAAGCAGCCTGCATCTGGCTCCTTTCCCTTGTGAGGAAGCTAAGTACCCATCAAGAAGTGAAGGTAAGCCATTCTGTAAATGTGGTCCAGCTCTGTGGGAAACTGTTTATGAAGTATTTATAATAGAAAGGTGGTAGGAGGGGAAGTGTATGAGGGTGAGGGCCACTAACCAGTAACACATATTTTGAAATAAGCTATACATGAAGGAATGAAGGATGGTACCTGATATATATGGGCTGGAAGATGATTCTTAAGTTGAAGGTACAATGTCAGAGGAAGTGGTGAGGATGGGGGACGCTCAGACTGTGTGCGTTAGAGCACCTGTAAGTGCCACAACCTTCAGGTAATTTGGCCACCTTCCAAGATGAGAGCACAGCAGGGTTTGTGACTGCCTCTGGTCGTGAGACTTCACAGGGGTTGTGTACCCTGAGAGCAAGATTTTTATTCTCCCAAGGAGGTAGAGTTTCAGTGTTCTGAATGCCTTTTTTCTTCTTTCAGTCTCATCTTAAAGAAATTCAGAGTGCATTTGTTTCTGTTTTGTCAGAAAATGATGGTAAGTAATTGGTACATATTTGATTTCCAGACTTCTTTAAACTTGTATTTTTTTTTGTTTGTTTTTGCGGTACGCGGGCCTCTCACTGTTGTGGCCTCTCCCGTTGCGGAGCACAGGGTCCAGACGCGCAGGCTCAGCGGCCATGGCTCACGGGCCCAGCCGCTCCGCGGCATGTGGGATCTTCCCGGACCGGGGCACAAACCCGTGTCCCCTGCATCGGCAGGCAGACTCTCAACCACTGCGCCACCAGGGAAGCCCTAAACTTGTATTTTAAATTTTGAAAAACCTGGATTAATGAACGTAAAAGAAGGCTACAGGAAACTTGATTCTTAATGTATTTATTTATTCATTAGATCATTTATTCATTAGATCAGTTTTGCATTTAAAAGTGGAGCCGAGGCCTTCTTTAACTCATACTTGTACCAAATGATAGCTTTCTTCTCCTAATACTTAGAATTCCTTTTCTCTCTGTGATTTAAGCCAGGAGAGAGTGCAAATATTTGTGTTAGACATTTAAATAGTAGCTTTGTTTTATTAATTGTTTTAAACATGTGGTCTAATGTTGACTTTTCATTTAAAAAATTGCACGTGGGCGTCCTTAAATCCTGTGATTGCCTCTCATGTGTGCGACGTGCCTCCACTGACCCTTTGTCACCATGCACTACACACTAAGGCCCAGCAGGGTTGACTTGGCCTGTGAGTTGGATGTTCTGTGAATGTAGTTCTCATTTACAGAGACTTGCTGGTGTCATGTCCACTCAGATGATTTAGTATGTTTTTAACAAAATAGGCAGGTTGATTATGTTTTCATATCTTTACTTTGATATCATTTTGGGTTAATGTTACAAGTTTAACTTTTTTTTAACTTGATGCCCAGAGGACAAATTTTTCTTAAAACAATATTGTTTTGTCTGACTTCTGTGTAGAACTTAGCCAAGATGTTGCCTCAAAAGGCCTTGGGTTGGTGTATGAACTGGGCAATGAACAAGATCAACAGGAGTTGGTTTCTACTCTTGTAGAAACACTGATGACTGGCAAAAGGTACAGTGAACTTGAAAATTTCAGATTTGAACACGCAGGGCAAGTTTTGCACGTACTGAGAATATGAAGTGGAGGAAGGAAAGTTCAGCTTGTGATTTTCCTGTTTATTAAGCCTTTTCTAAATTGCAAATCATCGATTGTTATGCTGTGGATAGCAGTTTAATTATCCAGTGTATACTGTTTAGAAACAGGCCAGTAATTCAGGCTTCGAAAATTGAATGATCTTGGGACAGATAAAGCATTGGATTACAGAAGTACTGTAATTACCGTTGGCTAAATGGAATGAAGATGTGGAGAGGAAGTGTGTTACGCAGGTCCGATCTGTGAAGAGGAAGAGGCGGGCAGTCATTCTCGTAATTGGTTTCTGCTTTATGTTACTTTCCTTGTAGGAAGAATAGTTCTCAATGTGTGACCACATTTAACTCAGTGTAACTTTATGTGGGATGTCTTTTATATCTATTTGTTCTTCCTAGACTTCATTTTACAAAATTCTCTGGCTGATGGGAAGGGTTAGTTGACTTTTACATCTTGCACACTGTAGATACTTGATAGGGAATTTGATTTTATCAGTTTACAGATGAAATGTATGCATTAGTTGAATGGTGGTATGAAAAATTCAAGGCTAATTTAAATTCTTGGTGTTGTTTTCGTTTAGAGCTAAGCATGAAGTTTCTGGAGAGACAGTGGTGTTTCAAGGAGGAGGCCTTGGCAAAACCCCTGATGGGTAAGTGTGCCGGATCCATTGATCAGTCATCAATGAAGATGTAGACATCTTCTCTCCGTTGGGAAGGGTGCTCACCAGGTTCATTTCCACCCTCGTGGGAGGTGTTGTGTGTTAGTGGAAGAAGAAAATGTCAGTGAAAAAGCCTAGTGTTTTAGATTGGGTTTCCTGGGGGAGCAGACTGAGATGGAGGTGTGTGTGCTGGAAGTTCATTGAAGGGTGCCTGGAGTCGTCACCCTGGGGGACTGAGGAGGCAGGACAGGTCCAGTGGCCGAGGAGGAGGTGACCTGCTGCCCCCGCTTACGAGACCGTGACCCATCACGGAGCTCTGGGACCGGGCTGGGAGGGCCTGCAGGGAGGTCCTGCTCTGTGTCCCCTCCTCAGGTCTTTTCACCCCCTCAGTGACTAGCCGTTGGTGGTGGGCTGCTCTCGGGGAGGACCTGACCTTGGACTGAGGGCAGTTCTGTCAGTTCCCAGCCAGTGGGTCCTCAGGGAGGAGTCAGCACGCACTGCACCTAGTTTTTGGAGGGGCATCTCTGCTTGGTGCTTTGGAGTCCACCAGCTGGGCATCTCAAATTAATTCGTAGAGCCTTACCTCTTTTGTCTTAGCACTATTCCATCATGGTTGTACTGTTGCTTTTCCTCTGAAAACCCTCAGGTCCAGCTGCAGCTTGCTGGGCCTCGCTGGGGAGTCCCCAGAGCCCTGCCTCAGGCTGTCTCTCCCGTAGCTCCATGTTTTCACACTGAAGTTGTTTCATTCCACTTACCCTCCCTCTAGACTCCCTCTGAGTTTTAAAAGAAGTGCTCACTTTTCACAAAATAATGAAAAAGATCAGGTAGTTGCGCAAATACAGAGGGAAGTTAACAGGACTTGAAGAAGTTGTTATCAGGATTGGGACGCTGTAGCTTAGAAAAGGTGTAGGGAAGACAGAAGCTGTCTTCAGACGGCTCTCGGGATCCTGAGAGAGACTGGTGCACAGTGCACCGAAGAATTATTGCTGTCTCCTGAGGTGATGAGGGCGCCACCCTCATGGGCATCACAGGTGCCTTAGGTCATTTACCAGCCATTGCTGAGAACTGAAGTAGGCGACTTTCTATATTCTCGTCACCCTGGTTCTCTGCCTCTGTGGTAATGAGATAACGCAATATTGGAAATTTAGCAAAAACATAATTTTAAAATGTCCTAGTAATATTGGTAATGTAACTTTTGATAGTCTGGAGGTGGAGAGATACATTACAGCATACTTCTTCATCTTTGTGTTCAAGCCAGGGCCTCTCTACTTACAAGGAGCTTTGTTCTCTGGCAAGTGATCTTAGTCAGCCGGACCTGGTGTATAAATTTATGAACCTAGCCAACCATCACGCAATGTGGAACTCTAGGAAGGTAAGTGGCTATTGCTGGACATTTTATTTTTTTCTTCCCTCCAAATCAAACCTCCTGCATTGGCAGACGGGGACAACTGTTATGCAGTGTGTTTTGTAAAAGTCTGTGATTAGAGAGATCTAGATCACCACATAGCTGCTATTACTGATTGGTAAAGCTGGACACCCAGTAAATCAGGCTCTATTCAGGGACAAGGATAGGAGGAAGAATTTTGTGATTTTTCATATGTGGATATTATATCTGAGCCACTTTGTTATTATTTTTTTAGGGTGCTGCTTTTGGTTTTAATGTAATTGCTACCAGAGCTGGAGAGCAGCTAGCTCCTTTCCTGCCTCAACTAGTTCCTCGTCTTTATCGTTATCAGTTTGATCCCAACCTTGGCATTCGACAGGCCATGACAAGTATTTGGAATGCGCTGGTCACTGACAAGTCAATGGCAAGTATCTGTGAACCCTTGTCCCAGGTTACACATGGCATGTAAACTCATACTCATCTTCCTTTCTACTTTGTGTACTTTTTTGTTTAAACAAACAGACTTTCTTTCATCCCTTGCTTTCTTCCTTCTTTCAAGGTATCAGAGATGCTCATGGCAACATTTATTGAAATCTCAAAAATGGAAACAATCTAAATGTCCATTGGGTGGATGGTTAAGGAAGTGGCAGTGTATCCACACAAATGGAAAACTGTATGTCGATAGTTAACCACTGATGTAGTGGAGAACAGGTCGTGGTTCTTGCCTTCGAGGAGTTCACGTAGTTGGGGAGGTAGATAAGGAATCAGGCAATTACCATATTTGGTTTTTTCTCATCTGGCTGCTTCTCATATTCTCCTTCACTCTTAGATACTAGGATTTCTCAGGGCTTGCCTCTGAGTACCGTTGACTCTCTCCACTTTCTCTTTTTAGATCAGCTCCTCAGTTCCAGGGCTTACGTGTCATCTTGATTGTGATGATTCCCAATCTTTACTTCTGGCCCAGGCACGACTTGTGCTCCTGACTTGTCTATCTCCCTGCCTGCTTGACATTGTCACTTGGATGTTGTTTCAAGATACCTTAGACTTAATATGTCTAGAACGGGACTTTAAAAAAACAAACTTCCCTCTCTCTTCTCCTCAGCGTTCATTCATTTACCCCAGCTGGGAAACTGGGCATCATCCTTGATTATTGTCTGTCTCACCCTCACCCTCAATTGAATCCAGTAGCAAATTCTGTTGATTCTGCTTCCAAAGTATTTCTCCCTCCCTCCCTTCCCTTCTTCCCTTCTTTCTCTTTCTTTTTCTCTGTTTCTCTCTTTCTTTCTCTCTCTCTCTCTCTCTTTTTCTCTTTCTTTCTTTCTTCCTCCCTTCCTCTCTTCCTTCCACTGTGTGGCTTGTGGGATCTCAGTTCCCTGACCAGGGATCAAACCGGGGCCCACAGCAGTGAAAGCGCTGCATCTTAACCACTGGATCTCCAGGGAATTCCCTCCAAAGTATTTCTTGAATCTATTCTCTTTTTTCCTTATTCCTCCCTGATGAACAGGTTGTCATCTTTCTCTTCTCTTTGCCTTCTTTCATTTAATTACCAATAGTAAAAGTGATTTTTAAAAATGCAAATTGGATTGCATTTTGGGTTAAAATCCTTTGTTGGCTTCCTAGTTCACTTTAAATAAACCCCATGACCCTTACCCTGTCTTTCCATGCCTGAGCATGATGCAGGCCTTTCCTGTCTCCAGTCTGATGCTGGTGGGCACTGGAGGGTTCCACCTTGAGGGTTCTGTGAGTTCTGTTTGCTCTAGGAGAGTACTTGGTACCACTGGGTCAACTTGAGATCTAATAGGTCGAGTTCAGGGCCCAGGCTTAGGCTCGCAGGATGTGAGTGTCACCTCTGTGTGAGTGGAAGGTGAAGCCACAGATGTGGATGAGATCACTGTGGAGACTGTCTAGAGACATGGACATAGAAAGACATCAGTTTCTTAAATCTTAGGTGAGTTATTTCCTCCCTGTCTTGGTTTTCTTAAATGTAAGTGAGGATAACAAAACCTCTCCTACCTACAAGAGTAATAGTGGAAAAGCCATAAGTTTTGAAGTTCTCTGGATTAGCATAAAAAGTGAATCTACTGTCGGTGTGTGTAGTTATTACCAAATGGATAAGCGTATATCAAAACTAAAGAGGCTTAAAAGATTAAATTCGTCTTCATTCTGAACAATCAAGTGCTTCTTTATGTGCCAGACGTGGTGCAGGCTACCAGGGAGGGAAGGACAAGTGAGACACTGTCCCTGCCCTCGAGGTCTCAGTGTGAAGGGGCAGGACAGTTACTGTGCCGTCTGATACAATGTGCTTAAGAAGGTGCCGTGGGAACATAGGGCAGAGTAGGCCAGTCCTGTCTGCGAAGGTGATGCCTGATTTGAATCTTGAACAAGTAGGAGATGGAAGAGGTAGAGGTAGTGTGTGCTAGGGAGTGGAGGTGAGGCAGGACATGCAAGAACTTGGGAGCTAGATGGTCCCAGGAGGGCTTCGTATCCACGCCTGGGTGATTGGACTTTATTCTCATGCACTGAGGAAAATAAGAGGATCACGTTTGCATTTCAGGATGATCAGCTGGGCAGCTTTCAGCAACTAAAGTGGGGAGAGAGTTGTGGACAGAGAGGCCTAGGGAGACACTTAGGCTGTTATGTACAGAAACACAGTGTGGTAGAGATGAATCATTTGATTATTGATGCATTTTGCGTTCTCAGTTTTATCCTTTTGTTTTCATTAGGTGGATAAGTATTTGAAGGAAATTCTTCAAGATTTGGTTAAGAATCTAACCAGCAATATGTGGCGAGTTCGAGAATCCAGGTACCATTTTTGGAAATATAAGACTAGTCAAATAAAATTGAATTTTTTTTCCCTTCAAATTTCCAAGTTTTATACTTTGTGCAAAAGGAATAAGTTAAAACCACTAAAAAGCATATTTCTGGTTGGGTTAGACAGTTAATGATATTTAAGCTCTAGTCAGTGGTTTTCCTAAGTTGTCTTAGTTTTTGTAAGTATGAAATAACAGAAGTAGATCACTTGTTAAATTAGACATCAAGATACATTTATATACTCTCATGACTTTGTAGGGTAGCATTTATTTATACATATATAATTTATGTTTATTCAGTGCCTGCTATATGCTTGGCAGTGTGCTAGGCCCTGGAGGTATATTGGTAAGTAAAAAATGATGTATCATCTTAAAGAGATTATATTATAGTTGTGGGAAATAGACATTTGATGAGTGTACATGCCATATGCCTGTGGTGTATTTGAGGCACCAAGAAGAGAGTAGTCATTGCCGTTTTGGGGTGAGGGGGTTAAGACTAGAAATATAGGCAGAATCCATATTCTTGTTTGATATGACTGTTTCATAGTAAAATATTGAGCTTTCTTGATCATATATTTGAAACCAAATTGTTTATTTTCAGCTGTTTAGCTCTGAACGATTTATTGAGAGGAAGACCCCTAGATGACATCATTGATAAACTTCCAGAAATTTGGGAAACTCTCTTTAGAGTACAAGATGATATAAAGGTACTATATACATAAATCTGCATTTATTTATAGAATAGCATAAATTGGAATTGTTAAAATATGTATGTTACATATTTCAAAATTCAATATCCAGACAATTTTTTTTAAAAGACCAGAATTTTCCTCCAAAGTTTCAGTTTTGTTTTTTTTTGTTTTTTTGGGTTTTTTTTGCGGTACGCGGGCCTCTCACTGTTGTGGCCTCTCCCGTTGCGGAGCACAGGCTCCGGACGCGCAGGCTCAGCGGCCATGGCTCACGGGCCCAGCTGCTCTGCGGCATGTGGGATCTTCCCGGACCGGGGCACGAACCCACGTCCTCTGCATCGGCAGGTGGACTCTCAACCACTGCGCCACCAGGGAAGCCCCAAAGTTTCAGTTTTGATGTGTCTGTGAAGTGGCAAGTTTAGGTATCTTTAGATCTAAATTTAATTAAAGTTAAAAAAAAAAAGAAAAAAGGGTAACTACTGCCTGATTTTCTTTTAGTAGAGATCTTGTGATGCTGTTGTGAGGAACAAATAACAGTTTAGAAATAATCCAAAATAACTCTACTTAGATCAGCTTCGTAAGTTGGATCAGTCATTCCCAAATAACATGACCAGTTTCTCTTTTGCCTCGGCAGTCTAAATTTAAAATTTTTCCATCGTACCATTAAAATTAGGCACTTCAGTTTTTTGCTTTATTCGTCAGAGTTTTTTTAAGTCTTTCAGAATCTTCACATAGATCTCTATATATTTGCTTTTATAATACATTTAGTTTCTAAACTGTTATACTTAATATCCATATTTTTGTAAGGTCAAAATAGGTTGTATCTAATTTAAAAAACAGTAGTATGGAATGGTAGTATGTTCCTTGACGGGCAAAGAGCCTAGTGAAACACCATTTTTTACCTAGTAATGAAAGTAGGATTTTTCACCAATTTGTGTAGATTTGGAGGCAGTTTAAATACACATTTTGGGGTAGATGAGAAGGAAACTCTGACGTTGTATAATGTCATATTCTTCTCATTTTTAGGAATCTGTACGAAAAGCAGCAGAACTAGCTCTGAAAACGCTGAGCAAGGTGAAAACTCTAGTCTTATACTGGGGGGTGAAGTGGGGCAGGATTCTATGTGACAGTGAAAATTATGACTTTTTTTTTGTCATATAAAGTGACATTTAGTTGCAGTGTAACTGGCTTCATGTTACAGCCCACTTATTAACAATGAATGGGAAACTGGTTGCTATTACGTTAGAATGCTAGTATTTTTAACAAAGTGTGTCTCTGGGCTCTTTAAATGGAGAGCTTTCCTAGGCCTTTATATAAGATAGGACTTTCTCTTGACCCTGAAGTACCATTACATTTAGATCAAGCAACATCTATTCTCTTTATTATTGCTATGTTTATATGTTAATCTGCCTTTCATACTTATGAGGTTGGCAACCTTTTCTTTTCTTTTGCGGTACGTGGGCCTCTCACTGCTGTGGCCTCTCCCGTTGTGGAGCACAGGCTCCGGACGTGCAGGCTCAGCGGCCATGGCTCACGGGCCTAGCCGCTCCGCGGCATGTGGGATCTTCCCAGACTGGGGCACGAACCCGTGTCCCCTGCATCGGCAGGCGGACTCTCAACCACTGCGCCACCAAGGAAGCCCTGGCAGCCTTTTTGAAACTGGTTCCCCACTTGAACTTGATTTCGTGGTATATCAGGGCCTTCTAATGTATTAGAAGGTTTTAAATCCAAGTGTTTCTTATTCCACATTTGTGTTCTTGACCTCTGTGTTATGCTGCCACCCAAAGTTATTGATAATAATACCTAAGCCTTCTTCAGAGTGCTTTCTAAACGTATTCTTGTTTTATCTTCAACTGTTTCCTGTTTCACAAATTAGAAGACCAAAGCTTAGAAAGTAAAATGCATTACCAAATTTTCTGTTTAGTTATTGGCAGACATAGGACTCAATCCCAGATCATGAGATCTTCTTTTTCTTCCTGTGATATCGTAGAAAGTAGAGTCACTTACCCTTTTCTATGGATATAAGAAGTAGGAAGTATTTTGTCAGATGAACGCGTTATTGGGTGAGAGGTCAGTTTCACTAATTTCCGTGCTCTTTGTATGTGAGGTTTGTGTGAAAATGTGTGACCCTGCCAAAGGAGCCACTGGCCAGAGAACCATTGCTGTCCTCCTGCCCTGCCTTCTGGACAAAGGAGTGATGAGTCCTGTGACAGAAGTTCGAGCCCTCAGGTTTGAATCAGCTGATGAAATTGAATGCATTGGATTTACTTAGTTCTTAGCCACCCAGTAGAAATTGGGTTTCTTTGAATGTTAGATTCTTGAAAGAATGGAGAAATGAGTTGAGGAGAATCCAGTGGGGTGACCCAATAGTAAATGTGAGAAGTGGTGAGTCAGAACATTTTTGCAGAGACATTCTCATGGGAGCCTTGCTTTTGTCCAGCCTTCTGCCACTCTGCCTCAACCTTGAGTAAAGTGTGTTTGTTATTTTCTTGTCATTGGCCTCTGCCCCCAGCAGGCACATCGTCCTATTCTGCTACGCCTCAGGTCCTTGAGAGCTTGCTTGTTGGTTATACCACTTAGTAATGTTTCACAGATTATTATGTTTAAAATAAACTGTTTACCGCCTGTGAAATACTCAAGTAGTACACATTTAGATATATATGGCTCTTTTAAGTTAAAATCAGCAGTGAAGGATTCTTTTTTTTTTTTTTTTTTAACCAGAGTGCTATCTGGGAACTTCATCTGTTCCATTTTTTATTTCCCTCTTGAAATTAGCTCAAATTAATAGTACGAACACTATTTCATGGTAACTAAATAGTTGCTATGGGAAAGCTCTTCTCAGAAGGATTCACCTAACAAATGCAAAGGAATGATAAAATTAGGGTATCACCATTTTGCTCTCCTCACTAAGATACTCCAGGTAGTGATCATAAGTGGCTCCTGAGTCCACTGGTAAAGGCTGACGGGAGGAGCATTATAATGGATGGTTGGTTCATGCTGACCAAACTTGAACCTGCTGTTCATTCAACAGCACAAAAAAACATAAGCATCTTGATGTGATGAGACAGGACATGTGAAGACCACCCGTGAAAGATTCTTGTTTTAAAAAAAATTGAACTGAACTTGATTTTAGCCTGCAGATCTGTATAAGCTACAGAGGAACCTCTTAAGTGACACCATCAGAATACAAATCAATAGCTTAAAAAAAAGAGGACGGAGAGAGCACTGTTGAAAAAGATTCAAGAAATGCAGTAAATTGCAATGTGTAGATGGACTCTGGATCTGATTTCAGCAAACCAGCTCTTATGGACACTTGTGAAGCAATCAGGAAATTTGGATATTAGATGATATGAAAGAAATTCTTAATATTTTTTAGGTGTGATATGGTATTTTGATTATGATAAAAAATCTGGGTCTCTTCATGATACATGTAGAAGTTTAGTTAGGGAATACGCTTCAAAATACTACAGTGGCAGGGGGAAAAGTATATGAATGGTCTGTATGTCTGGTGGATGCCTAAGTGAGACAAAACTGGCCAAAGGTTGCTGCTTGTTGAACTGGGTGGAGAGCATACGGAATTGCATTTATGATTCTCTTTACTTTCATATATGTGTGAACATTTCTGTAATAAAAAGTAAAAACAAAAACCAAAAAAAAAAACCAACACAGAGCTAAGACCAGGCTCTGTACCCAAGGGAGTATGTTCCTTAATGCAATAAAGTGCAGAAACTCCTCATGATTAGACCTGTAGGGCTTCTTGCTTTGTTAAAAGGACTCAGGAGTTGTGTTTTGTGTGTCTGTAGCATTAACACCCTCGTGAAGATCAGCAAAAGTGCAGGAGCCATGTTGAAACCACATGCACCAAAACTCATCCCAGCTCTGCTAGAATCCTTAAGTGTCTTGGAGCCTCAAGTTCTCAATTATCTGAGTCTCCGGGCTACAGACCAAGAAAAGGTGAGTTGACAACACAGCCATATTGGTAATTATCATGAAGGGAGAGTCCTGTTAAGATACTCAACAGGCCTTCCAGGGTCCTTAGACAAACTCCATGACTCACATGATACTTTCACCACTCTTGAAACAGCTCAACTTCTATAACCACATGCAGTGTTTCTTTAGCGGGGCCGGAGAGGGCTCATACACTGTTATGTGAAGTGAATGAAAAATGACACTTCCATCCAAAAAAAATACGTCAATACATTTATTTAACATGGTTTTTTGTACATGTTCGTTTATTTTCTGGGGGTTGGGTCTACACCCTCAGAGTCCTCCTGTGGACCATTCCTGCTTTGCAAATCAAGAGGATTTGTAGCTAGACTTCTGCATAGTCCAAAATTATTCTGCTTTTTAGGTATACTCTAGTTCCCTAGTCTCTGATTAGAGTTTTGTTTTGTTCTGTTTTTTTAATTACAGATGAAACATTTATTGTGAAAAGTTAAAACAACACAGAAGAGTAGAAAGTAATCCCCTAGGAGTCCCCTCTGCTGTGGCAGCACAGTATCATTCCCTGAGGAGTACTCACTGTCAGCAGTTCCTGGGTCTTTTTTCAAATTCTTTTGTAGTCATAGGCTTCAAAATCAAACAAACATACTAATTTTAAAATAGAATCAGACTGCGAATATTGTTCTGCAACTTGATTTTTGTTTTTAACAAAACACCATGTGTATATATGGATCTATTTCATTCTTTTTATTGCGTGCAGAGTATTCTGCAGTGAGATTATTTTGAACTTTCGTGTGAGAGATTTTGTGGCATCAAAAGTTACGAATGTTCTGTTTTCTCCACATCTTTGCCAACATTGAATAATACCAGTCTGATAAGCAAGAATCTCATTATTCTAATTTAGTTTCCTATTATTAGTGTTGTCCATTGTCTTTTCGTATTATGTTATCCATTTATAAATATTTCTTCTGTGAGTTGTATGTTTCTACTCTATGTCTGTTTTTCACTTGTTTATGTTTTTACATTTGTCTTTATTAGAACTGTCAAACTCCTGTTATATGATTGTAAAAGTTTTCTCTCAGTTCACTATTTGGTTTTTAACTTACCTAAACTATTATATTCTAATCACTTACTCTGTTTTCCCTTTGCCTCTGATATTGCTGTTTCTTCTCCAGTCATCATTCTTTCCTCTTTCAGCAGTAATCTTGCCTTTCCTAGGTTCTCACCTACTAGGTGTTGAGAATTAGGAAACATAAATTCTAGTCCAGACTTTGCAGCCCTAGGCAAGTCACTTCTGTATGCCTAATTTTTCTCACTTACTATGTCTGGATAGTGTCAACCTCTCCCGTACCATAGTTATTTGATTAAAATGCTATTGTATCAATAGATAGGAGGGTCCTTTATAAAGTTAAAACAATACATGTATAAAATTAAAAATCGTGTATTAGATAGAAAATTATTTAGTCTGTTTCTTTATTTAATGGAGGGAGAACCTGAGGCTCAAGAAGGCTGGATAACTTGCTCAGAGCCATACTATGTTATTTTCTAACTGCAGTTAATTTCTAACTGTTGTCTGCATTTCTCACTTACAGTGAGATGCTGCCTCTACATGTATATGGTTGAGCGTAGAACAAAAGAAATTATTTAGACTTGTGTTTGAATTTGTTGTATCTATATATTATTTTTTAAAATATTCCTTAATTTGTCAGTAAAGCCCAATTTGAGTGTGTGGAGGTTCTTCTTTTATTTTGGCTGTGCCGTGTGCAGCTTGTGGGATCCTAGTTCCCTGACCAGGGATCAAACCCATGCCCTCAGCAGTGAAAACCACAGAGTCCTAACCACTGGGCTGACAGGGAAGTCCCTGGAGGTTCTTCTTAATTGATTGAATGTGCTTGCATTTGTGTTCTCAGGCTGCGATGGACAGTGCCCGACTCAGTGCTGCCAAATCCTCTCCCATGATGGAAACAATCAACATGGTAAGTGCCTCACGTAATGAGAACATTTACGTTTGCTTACCTTAGAGTGTAATTGTTCAAAGTCTTCAGGTTACATTAAATGAAGTAGAGGTTTAAGGGATGAGTCAAGGCAGCTGTTGTGACTCTAGTTTTTTCTTAGTATAGTTCTTTTTTCTTTTCCTGTATTACTAAATGGAATACTTTCCCCAATACTAGATTGCATTAGTCCAGATTTGTGTTACACAGGAGAACAATATATTAAAAGGTCTGCCTATAAATCTATATCTGTATATCTTTTGGCCTGCCTATTTAGAAAGTTCGGATACTTGTGTCTGCCTGAGCGTTGTTTCTGGGAGGACCTAGGAAGGTGTAAGCTGGAGGTGTTAGTGAAGTAGGAAGCATAAAAGGTAGGGAGGGAGAACTGAGCAATGTTGGTAGGTTGTTCAGTTAAAGGAAGGGGATTTGCAGAAAAGAGCTGCTTGGCACCAAGTTTCGAAATTCCAATGTTTCTGGAATCATGGGTTAAAGAGTCTCTAAGGTCACAAAAGCTGACTCTGCTGTGCATGCCCTGGAGTGGTTAAATGAGAGCTTGTGAGCTACTGGAAATTGTTTTGATGGGCAGATCACAGGTCTAGACAAGAGAAGAAGGAATTTTTTTAGTGCTTACTGGGGAACTATTACCAAAATTTGGTCTAAGGATGTCTTCGTTGGATTATGAGGGCAAAAGAAAGCTTAAAGAAATAGGAATAGTTAGCAAGCACCTTATAGATATGCTCATCAGTAATAGACTATACGTCATTACATTTTCAAAAATATGTAGTATAGCAAATTCAGCTAAGAAGTCAACTTTAATAAGGTGGCTTGATAGGGCAGGACCACGGAAGAAGGTCAGTTTTAATCTAGGTCTTTTACACTAAACATGGATTGTTAAAGAAGAAGGAGGCCCAGAGAGATCCTCTCTTCTTGGGTACTCATTATTTATTTTCTCCTTTATAAATCAATGTTTTTTATTATTTTTGTTTTGTTTTTAATGTTGATCCACTGATGAATGGTTTTCTTGTTTGTAGTATAATGATTTTAACATTGAAATTGGAGCAAAATCAAACCAGTGGTTTTTGCACTTCATGTCAAAACCAGTTGGGTACATAGTTGACGTGGGCAGTTATTAATTGAAGATGCGGTACTGACTTAATTATTTGCTAAGGTTAACTTTATATTTATTCTCTTCCAAAAGTGCCTGCAGTATCTTGATGTGTCGGTGCTGGGTGAGCTAGTTCCTAGGTTATGTGAACTGATCAGAAGTGGTGTAGGTCTTGGAACTAAGGTAAGCAAGTGTGTTTTTCATAAGAGGAATTTGCATCTTCATTCATTTGGGCCACAAAAATAGAACAGCCGTCATGTGTGAAATTCATTTTTTTTTCTTAAAACCTGACTTTATTTTATGTTAACTATTTTGTTTCTATGACTGCACTAATAACTTAAAACATGTAACTCATTCAAAATATAAAACATGTGACTTACATTCAGTAAACATTGTCTTACTTTTTTAGTGGAATCATTTCTGTCCCCTGGTTGCCAGGTACATGCCCTCTGGGTCCTCGTTCATAATCAGTTATTAGTGGAAATGCTCATCCAGTTACCAAGTCATGGTTGCTTAAGGTGGTGATTAGTATTTTTCACAGAGGAATCAGTAGGTATTTAGATGGAAAAATGTCTTCCTTTCCAAGATTTTTCAAGGATCAGATCCCACACCCTACACTTTGAAAATAAACAACTCACGTTTATTTCTCCTGACAAAATTAACATTTACTTGTATTTTAAAATTTCAGCATTTATAGATCAGGAGAAAGTTAGACGTCATCTGTAAGTTTACCACCCATAGGTTAATTGCTGTTGATATTTCAAAATGTTTCCTTCTGGTCTCTTTCTGTGCATGTGTCTTCTACGATGTCCTCTCTCATGGCCATATACTCTCTCATGTGGCTGAAACATCATTTATTTTAACCCATCAAGGAATACCTGATTTGTTTTCAGCTTTTTTGATACTAAACAAAGCGCTGTGATGAATGGTTTTGGACACATCTGAAGCTGCTTCCTTTGGTTAAATTCCTAGAACGGGAAATGTTAGAACAAGGATGGACAGGATGACATGTTGCCCTCCCAAAAGATTGTACGAGTCTCCTTCTCACTTGCAATGTATGAGAGCAGTGTATACTTGCAGCAAGACCTCTGCAGGAAGTCTTGAAGGAAATCTTTGTGTTAATAATTTAAAATAAGAGTTTTACTCTTTCTAGATAGAATCTTGGAGGGGCTGTAAGGCTTTGTGTATTTCTTTAAATCTTTGACTCCTAAAACCAAGGGTTTGATAGAACACTGTGACCATCAAATTTAGACCTTTGCCTTTGTAACCCTGTAGGGAGGCTGTGCCAGTGTCATTGTGTCATTAACCACTCAGTGTCCCCAGGACCTAACACCTTACTCAGGTGAGTTTGTCAAAACCACTGGGGTGATGTTTTTGTATGGCCATGTCTTGTGTGACAAGGTTTTAAAAGGAAAAACAGTGATCATTCAGACATGCTTGTGATATCGTGTACTTTTTCTTCCCTCAAAACTCTCCCACTTCTACCTTTATCTCTGTTTGCAAGAGGTACAGGATGATCAAGCTTAGCAAGTTTTTACTGTTTTATAAGTGTTTATTTCTTGGTGGTATAAGGAGGTGAGAGTATCTGCTATTCTGTACTGCATAAATGCTTTATTACCATTTATATTTAATTTTACATCAGCATTTTTCTTTTCTTGAATTGGCTTCGAGATGGGGCTGATGAACTTTATGTACCTAACTCTTGTTTTTGCAACTGTCCCCATAATAGTCTAGATTAATTAATTAATAACAGGTTAATTTTTAATTTTATACCAGGCAAAGAGAAGCAAATGGATATACAAATGTAACATGCAAGGGTTCTAGACTACTATGGAATAAATCAGATATTAATTATAGGGTTAAGTTTGTTTTGGTCCTACGAACAGAGCAGAGCATTTGGTCAGCCAAGTATCAGATTTTTCTTCTTTGTTTCCACTAGGTAAACTCATGAGTGCTTTGCTTAGTGGCCTGACAGATCGGAACGGTGTAATTCAGAAATCCTGTGCATTTGCCATGGGCCATTTAGTTCGGGTGAGTTGAATTTCTTACTTAGTTAAGTAAGTATACTTTGATAATTATGAAGAACTGACCAGGATTGTTTCTCTTCCAGACGTCACGGGATAGCAGCACAGAGAAACTCCTGCAGAAACTCAATGGCTGGTATATGGAGAAAGAAGGTACCTTTTTTCTTCCTACTTAAATTATTGTTAAGTTAGATGTAAACAACCTAATGAAACAATACAAATCAGATCTTACCCTTTCTGATTTTATGTGGTTTGCTAGGAACATTTCTGATTGATTTTACTGGTTTGTTTTGCTGTGGTACAAGTCGAGCAGTGGTCTGTTTTTTGTTTTATTTTGTTTTGTTTTTTTGCGGTACATGGGCCTCTCACTGTTGTGGCCTCTCCCTTTGCGGAGCACAGGCTCCGGACGCGCAGGCTCAGCGGCCATGGCTCACGGGCCCAGCCGCTCCGCGGCATGTGGGATCTTCCCAGACTGGGGCACGAACCCGTGTCCCCTGCATCGGCACGCGGACTCTCAACCACTGTGCCACCAGGGAAGCCCAGAGCAGTGGTCTGTTTTGATCAGTTATCCTAAACACAGTAAGTGTCATAAAGATTGTTTTTTTCTGCTTCTCTTTAGAACCCATCTACAAGACCTCTTGTGCTCTGACTGTTCATGCTATTGGACGGTACAGCCCTGATGTACTGAAGAACCATGCCAAAGAAGTTCTGCCTTTGGCATTCCTAGGCATGCATGAAATTGCTGATGAGGAGAAAGCAGAAAAAGAAGAATGTAATTTATGGACTGAAGTATGGCAGGAAAATGTACCTGGTTAGTAAACAGTGCCTGTGAATTAAACCTGTTTCTTAAGAACCACAGTTGAAAATTTTAACTCATTTTTTTTTATTCATAAACTTCTGTAGTTACTTTCCCGGGACCTTAACAATGTGTGTCCCATTGGGTTCTCAGCCCATCCACATTTCCAAGTTCTCAGGTTGGCGCTCAGATCTCTTTTCTTTCCTCCCTCATTGCTGCCCATGTGAGAGAATAGAAACTGCCCAAGCGACGCAGAGCTTTGCTTATTTCAGTTGAGAATGAACAGTGATTTTCGTGTTGCCTTGAGTATTATTTTAGAGTAGTGCTTCTCCACTCTGCTCTTCATCTTGACACATGTTAATGGACGAGAGCCCTCCCGTGGACATATCCAAGTTCATAACGTCCTGCTGTTGTCAAGATTTCTCACACCACCACCCACTTTCTCTCCCTTTCAGAGAGTGATGTGATGTAACCATTGAGAATCACTGCTTTAGATTGATGGTCACTGACTTTTATTCCAGACTTAGAAAAGAAAAATCAGTTAGTTTACATATATATATACACATATACACACATATATATATATACACAGACACACACACACACACACATATATATATATATATATTTTTTTTGGTCACTTAAGAGTTGCTTTTAATTTTGCTTTAGGTTCCTTTGGTGGCATTCGGTTATACCTGCAGGAGTTGATTACTATCACCCAGAAGGCTTTACAGTCTCAGTCCTGGAAAATGAAAGCCCAGGGTGCAATTGCCATGGCATCAATTGCAAAACAAACCAGCTCCCTGGTACCTCCGTATCTGGGAATGATACTGACCGCATTACTGCAAGGCCTAGCTGGACGAACATGGGCAGGAAAGGTAAAGGAACCATTCATGCCCAGTTAAATTTAAGGTATCCTTAAAGGATTATGACTTCATCTTTCATTTTCTGTAAAAATTAGAATGTTGTTTTGTGGGACATCAGATGGGTTGTTGTTGTAAAGCAGATTTCCTAGGCAGTTGGGAAGCTTTGGGTAAACTTTGCCTGATTCAATGTGATATTTCATCAAAGTATAACCCACGTGTCCTTGAATACTGCACAGTAATGCTGGAGGTTGATTTTTATTTATCATGTTCAGCTTTCCAAGAGAAGTCTTAAACCAAGTGGTCACCCTTTTGTCCCTGTTGACCTCATGAACAGACCAGAATTTGGGCATATGTGAAATTGAGTAGCAAGGCAAGCTGTATCTAAACCCCGGGCTGAGGATGCCCATCTCTGGGGCCTCTGAATTAGTAAAAGTCATTTTATATACAAGGGTGATGGTAGGTTATACACAGTGACTACTCAGTGGGGAGCACGAGACTGTGGCATCATATCCAGTCTGGTTGACGTGGTAGAAGCCAGTAGTGGCCAGTACAGAGCTGTAGATGAAGTACGGGTCTAGGAGTCAGACACAGTTCTGATTCCATTGTTGACGCTTCTGCCTCTGTGACCTTGGACAAATTGGTTCTCTAGGCTTTATGAAATGGTGAGGAAGACAGTTACCCTGCTTCCGTGGTTTGGAGTAAAACTCTGTGGATGTGCTTGTTAAACAGTTAAGTGTGTCAAAGATATGGTGACTCTGGTTAATTTTTGTTGTCATAATTTTTAAAAATTTATGAGGTAATTATAGTCATGTACAGCGTATGTAAATGACATGTTTGCTTAATAGTATTTCCTCATCTTTCAACCCTTTAGGAAGAACTGTTGAAAGCCATTGCCTGTGTGGTGACAGCTTGCAGGTAAATGTTCCTTCAGTGAAGATGCCATTTCTTACACTGCACCTGAAAGCTGCAGCCTTTATTAACTGTTGTGATGCTTTTGTATGGATCCTGCAGTGCAGAGCTGGAGAAGCCTGTGCCCAGTCAGCCTGGCACCAGTGAAATCCTCCAGGCTGTTCTGAAGGAGTGTTGCAAAGAGAATCCCAAATACAAGATTGCAGCAATCAGCTGTGCAGGGGATGTCTTAAAGGCCACCAAAGAAGACAGATTCCAGGAGTTTGCTGACATTGTCATACCTCTCATCAAGAAGGTAATGATCGCCATATCCTTTCAGGTCTGCTTTATACTTTAAAAAAAAAAAAAATTTAAAAAAAAGAAAGAAGGAAGAGATTTTCCTGTGTCCTGTTTGCATATTTTAGGAGGATTCATGTAGCTGCAAATAGCAGAAAAATCCCTAAATACCATGGCTTCACACAAGGTAGACATTAGTCTCTCACAGGAGAGTTTAGGGAGTCTGGCTCTTTGCAGCTCCCGGCTCTGCCTTCCCTGGGGTGTGGCCATTGTCTTCACGGTCCACCGTGTATCTGCGTTCCAGGTGGGTGATGGCAGAGGAGATGAAGAAAGGATGAAGGATCAAAGTAGGTATGTCAGTTCTCTCTTAAGGAGAGTTCCTGGAAGCTGCTACAGGGCCCTTTCACTTCTATCCCACTGGCCAGTGCTTAGCCGGGTGGCCACACCTGGCTGCAGGTGAGGCTGGGAATAGTAGTCTTCATTCTAGGTATCCTTTTCCCCTCCATGGGAGAAGGGTGGCTGTTTTTTGTTTTTTTTAAAAAAACAAAGCAGAATGATGAGTTTATTGCAAGGGTTTCATCCAGCGAGCCGGGAACCTCAAGGCTGTGGGAGCGGTGAGTTCCTGAGAGTGGTGTTGGAGTGGGCGAACAGTCCCTGTCTTGCTGCTGATACGCTCTGCCTTGAAAGGGTGTGCTGCAGCCACCCCGGGCACCCCAGAGTGAAGAGAGACTCTGCCACATGCTGGGGGACTTTGATCAAAAGCAGACTTTGGTTTCATTTGGAAAATGAAGTGCTCGTTTTTAAAGGTTGGGCACTGGTTCAAAGAAAGAAGAGTATGGTTTACCTACTTACTTTTTTGTGAAACATGAAAATTTTTAAATAGCATTCTCATTCTGTTTCTTGTGTTGCTGCTAATTTGCTGTTGTAAAAAAGCTGTTTAAATAATGTCTGTTAAGAGGGAGGGGATCTGGGGATATATGTATTCATGTGGCTGATTCACTTTGTTGTATAACAGAAACTAACACAGTCCTGTGAAGGAATTATACTCCAATAAAGATTTGTAAAAAAAATAAAAACAGTGAGAAAAATAAATTCAAAGTAAAATAATTAACTATCAAAAAAAATTTTCTGTTACATACATAGTGATAGTGTATGGCTTTGGCAGTCTGTATCATCAGCTGCTGGACAAGTCACTTCTCTGCCTGTTTCCATATCTTATTAAGAAGGAGTTTCGATTTAGATTATTACCGGGTTCTTCCTCCTTTAATTCTGTGATTCTAATGCAAGTCTTTTTTATGTTGTGCTCAAAATACTACATATATGGTATTTTTTTTCACCTTTGCTTACAGATTCCTTTAGAGGATTTCCAAAATTTATTGGAGAGGTGTAGTACTCCTGTTACAAAATCTTTTTACAAATAGGAAAACTCATGGTAGAGACTGTAGCATTTAATTCTTGGTTAACATCTCCTACTCTGGTACCCTGATTGTTTTAATAGTATGCCTGTAACTTTGAAGGAAAAAAAAATTAAAATTTGCTTTCCTTTTTTTTGACATGTCCTAGAACTCACCTGAAAGCATTGGAGTCCAGACAACCAAAAATGAAGATGAGAATGAGAAGGAAAAGGAGCTCCAGCTGGAATCTCTGCTGGGAGCCTTTGAGGGCCTGGGCAAAGCCTGGCCCCGAAATGTGGAGACCCAACGTAAGCAGCAGAACCTGCTTTTGAAGAAATGCTGTGGCCAGGGGTTACTTCATGACAGTGAAGGTGTTCCGTGTGACGAGTTATAGCTGCCGTTTCTTGTAGAGCCTGACTGATTAACGGCGAGAATCATCCAGTATAAATTTTACTTCTTCGTTGGCAGATAATCTCATTGACTGTTTGTTTGCTAGGGCTGCTGTAACATATAGTACAACAGACTGGGTGACTTCAACCAGGGAACCGTATTTTCTCACAATTCTGGAGACTAGAAGTCTGAGATCAAGGTGTCAACAGTGTTGGTTTCTTTTGAGCCCTGTCTCCTTGGCTTGTAAATGGCCGTCCGTGTCTCTGCGTCCAGTACATTCTTATAAGGACACCTGTCGTCTTGGGTTAGGGCCCACCCTAATGGTCTCTTTAAAACCCTGTCTCCCAACTCAGTCACATTCTGAGGTACTTGGGGGTTAGGATGTCAACATGTGAGTCTGTGGGACACAGCTCAGCCCATAACAACCATGATACATTTTATGTAGATAGTTTGACTACAGAAAGAATTCTTTCACTCTTCTTTATGGTGCTGTATTCAGAGGAATCCACAGAACTTATTAGTGGGGTCTCTTCATCTCAGAATTAATGGCCTTGTTGCCAAACCTTCAATAAGCAAATGAAATCTGTATTTCCCTGAGAAACTTGAAACTTTCTGAGAGTTTTTCAGAATTGAACATATCTTTCCGAAGGATTAAGTAAATAAACGGTAAACCTTTACTGTTGGATTGGGTTGTAGTTAGTAGGAGTTTGCCTTGTGTTGGTTCCTGCAGGGCATCCTACATCTTAATATTCATGAATGTTATGAAAAGTATTGTTGACTGTGATTGGAGGTTTCTAAAATCAGACTTAAAGGTTGTCTCTGAGCCTTGCCATCCTTTGTGTGAACTTCAGAAAGTATATTTGCTATGTATAGGGAGGGTTTTCCAAAAGATACAGATTTGTAAGAGGCCTTATTTCTTGGTATTATGTTATGGACTGCAGTGGAAGTCCACTTATTTGACATCATTAGGACTACTAACTTTTGCTTGATAGGTAGAAGAAGTTAAAGTAGGGAATTACATAAAAAGATGATACGTACAGAAAGCAGTTTTAGTATAAGGAGCAGAAATGTACATTTGCTGGATTGGTTGTCATCTGGGGGAATGGCCAGGGCCTTTGAGGATTTGTTCCACACTGGCTTCTCGTATACATCTTACTCATAATGTATCGTCTTCAGTTTCTGGTTTTGTTTCTTTATAGTGGAGAAAGAAATTACAGTCTCTTAGGAAGCAATTCAATTGCAGAATTCTGGATTTTTTTACCCTCATCCATCTTTACATTTGTGAACCGTACTAAACTCTGCAGCATTTAAAAAATAACTACTTTGTTGAGTTTTATACTCCTGTTTCATCACTTAGCATAATATTAATTATATAATTATAATAACAAGTGCAGTTGGCATAACAGGTTTGGATAAAGCACCGTTGACTCTTGTTAAGCCTACAGCATGCAGAAGCTTGTGAGCCTCCAGAGTTCTGCTCTCTGGCTGTCATTCAGGGTGTTTTATGGGGAAAAGGCAGTGTGGTTTAGACTGTGTCAGTTCCTTAGAAAAGGCTGTTGCCTTGACAAAGGACACTTATGAACAGATATATAGGATTTTGTGGGGAGTGGGTGTTTCTGATCAGGGAAGTTTGTGGGAATTGGGCATAAAGTCATGCTGAAGTGTTTCCGAAATGTCATGGCTTTAATTAAAGGCATTTGTTGTTTTAATTTTTCCTCTCCCCTTCCCTCTCTCTCTCCGTCTATCCCTCTCTGTCCCTGTCTCTCTCTGTCTCTCTGTCTTCCCCTCACTTGCTCTGTCTCTTGCTTCTTCACATGCTCTCTCCTGCTCTGCCCCATTCTTTTTTTCCAGGTTGTTATCGTCAAGAGCTTTGCAAACTGATGTGTGACCAGCTAAAACTCAGCACATGGAAAGTGCAGCTGGGAGTCCTACAGTCAATGAATGCCTTTTTTCAGGGGTAATTTGCTTCATAGTTCAGTCATTTATTTAACCTTCCCCTACCCCTTAGCATTTTATATATAATCAGTGGAATTTTTCTCTTTTTTTTTAACATCTTTATTGGAGTATAATTGCTTTACAATGCTGTGTTAGTTTCTGCTGCAGTGGAATTCTTTTAAATTTTAAAACTAAAAGCTAAAGTGACATCATAAAGCAATATATACAGATAGAAATTGTTTGTGCCAGAAAGGTTTTGGAATGTTTCTTAATAACTAGTATTTGTATCTTGCTTTCTGATATGTACAGATTAATGCTTTTAGAAGAAGAACATGCAGATCCTGAGGCTCTGGCTGAAATTCTCCTTGAAACTTGTAAATCAATCACCTATTCTTTAGGTGAGTGGTAAATTGATGTAGATAAGGAGTGTTCATTCTAAAGCTCAAGGAGTTAAGCTTCAAACAGTCCCTGCCTTGTGCTAGGAACTAAATTTATGGAACAACTACTGAACTCTCCTATTTAATATACTCAATATGTGCCCCCAAACTGGAATGTATTAATCTGGAACTGTAATTTAGGATTTCAACACCTAGATTAGAAAAACCTTTGTGACCAGTATTTTTTAAAAACCTGTACTTGGAAATAATTTCAAACTTACAGAAAAGTTACAATAATAATGCATGTAATACTTGTATGTCCTTTAGCCAAAGTCACCTTTTAACATTTTGCACCACTCACTTTATTACTTGCACTTCTGTATACATACTTTTTCCTCAACCATTTGAAAGTATATTGCTTACATCTTGCCCCTTTCCTCCTAAATTCTTCAGTGTGCCTTCTTTTACATACCAACTTTAGATAGTATAACATTGATGCAATATTTTTTAACCATTCATATTCTAGGTTTTCAGTTGACTCAGTAATATTCTTTTTTTTTTTTTTTTTTTTTTTTCCGCGGTACGTGGGCCTCTCACTGTTGTGGCCTCTCCCGTTGCGGAGCACAGGCTCCGGACGCGCAGGCTCAGCGGCCATGGCTCACGGGCCCAGCCGCTCTGGGGCATGTGGGATCTTCCCGGACCAGGGCACAAACCCGTGTCCCCTCCATCGGCAGGCGGACTCTCAACCACTGTGCCACCAGGGAAGCCCCAGTAATATTCTTTATATAATTTTTTCCTCTCCTCCATTAAGGAATCCAGTCCGGAATCATTTAGTGAATTTAGTTGTCGTATCGTTGTAGTCTCCTTTAATCTGGAACACTTCCTCAGCCTTTCTTTGTCTTATGTGACATTGACAATTTTGAAGAAAAGCCTCCCCCTCCCCGCGTTTAAAACTAGAATGTTTCTCGTTTGGTGTTTGTCTGATGTTTCCTTGTGATGAGATCCAGGTTATGAATTCCCAGTAGGGCGCTTCTATAAGTGATGTTATGTCCTCTCACATCAAGAGGCACACAGTGTCCACCTGCCCTCGTTGGCAGTGTTAATTTTGATTACCTGGTCAAGGTACTACTCAATTTCCTCTGCTGTATGGTTACTATTTTTCCCCCTTCTGTCTGATAAGCAGCCTGTGGAAACACACTTTAAGACCATTCAGATAACCTGCTCCTCATCAGAACTGGGTCTACTAAGCAGTCTGGGAGAAGACACTTTAAGCCCATGCACATATACTGCTCCTCTTCAAAGTGTCTCTTCTAGACTTAGCATGCATTGATGGGTTTTTCCTGAACCAGCTTTTACTAAGATGATTTTCCAACTCTAGCACTTCTTCCACATTTACCATTTGACAGTTGGCATCCTCTCATAAGCAAGGTCCCTCCCTCTCTCGAACTCTTTATTTATCTATTATCCATATTGATTCATGGATTCCTTTATTTTCCCCTTTGTTTATAATTATTTTCCTTAATTAATTTGTTGCTCAAATTATCCCAGATTTGGCCAGTGGAAGCCTCCTCGAGCTGTCTCCTGTGTCCTGTTGCTGTCTCGCCACCATTCTTTCAAGCATTTGCGTACTTCGTAGCATGACAGCCTGTTATAAGCTCATCTTTTGCTTCCTTTGTCTTGGGTCTGGTTGAGTGTTAGTTTTTTCAGTAAACAGTTTCACTGTGAACAAGATGCAGTGTCTAGAGTAGACACCAAGGAAGCGTATTTCAGTTGGGATTCTTGGAGGTAGCCACATGCCTTTGGATAAATAACTGGCAGCTGAGAAACTAGTCTTTACAGGGTCGGGTCGCAGCCGGGTGTCCCTGAGTTGGCCTTACCCCTGGGTGATGTAATGTTCTTGGGTAAAATGAAGAGGTCTTGCAAACCTAAAGACCTTTCTTAGGCAACTTCTAAAATGGGTCCTTTAAATATTACCACGGAGATTGGTATATTTGGCCGACAGCTTTTTTTTTTAAAGTAAGGAATGTGGACATATAGCACATTTCAAGTATTTGATGATAAATTGGCTAAGGGAAGCTTACTTAGGAGCACATGTATCTTTCCCTGAATTTATAATTTCCGAACATCTTTCTTTCGGTGACACTAACTTAATCTTAGATGTTCTGTTTGTAAGGCATATAAAACAAATAATGTGAACTATATGATTTTCTTCTTAGAAAATAAGACCTACTCATCTGTGAGAACAGAAGCTTTATCTGTGATAGAATTGCTGCTTAAAAAACTTGAAGGTGAGTTCTTGATACCTCTCATTGGAGGACAGGAAAGCCAGGAGACTTTATGGCATAGGTTTTAGGAATTTTTTTTATTTTCTGTTTTTGTTTTTAATAAGCATATACTCCAAAATGTAAATTAATATATTTGTACATGGAAGTGGAATATACATAGCTAAAACCTTCCAATTTTATGAAGTGTTAAATTTGGTACTCTTTTATTTTATATACTTTTAATGCATTATGAAGCTGTGGTTATCTCAATGAAGTTTTGGTTTCCATCGTGAATCTTGAGTTAATCTTGGTTAATTACAACAAGAGGCTGACAGTGGCAGAACAGAGCTCACTATACACATGTAAATAAACAGAATGACACACTGAAGAGTGGAGTTAGGAGAACATTTAACAATTATTTACCTGAGTTATCAAATTTGATAGCAGTTTTCTTAATCCTATTTTTTTTTTCTGTTTTCCCTTTTCTAAACCGTCTTACAAAGAAGCAGATTTCGTCTAATGGTCTGTTCTATCACTGGTAAAAGAAGACTGTTAGCATTTTCTCCAGTGGTGTATCTGTTACTGATTTCAAAAGGAGGCCTCTTTTCTTTTTTCATTTCCCTCTTTTTATTATTTTAACCACGTGGATGAAGAATGGGGAATATGGAACACTTTTCTCTAGAGCATTGTGTATCTGCTGTTTCTCCTTCTGTCTCTATCTTTGCTTAGCAATTAAAGCACCTCTCTCAGGGCTCCATAAAACAGGCCGTTTAGACTCAGCGACACTACATGTGTCATAATCCCTTTTTTCCTTGTTGAAGTAGAAGAGCTAGACACTTAGATATATCTCTGAATTCTCACAGTTTGCCAAATATGTATGAATATATTCTAGATGAGGAGAATGAAGCTAAACAGTGAGATGACTTGCGTGAAACCACATCACCAGGAAGTATCAGAACCTCATAAACAAGATTTAGGATCTGATGTACTTTATGAATTTCTAATATTTTGAGTATGCCTGTAGTTCTCTGATGCTTTTCTTAAAGGAGTAATAAAGTGTCATCTGTTCAAACTGGCTTTGCAATTATGAAATTTATTGAGGACTTTTTTTTACTGAGCATATCTTACAAAGATATATTCGGCTCAATTGCTGAAATAGCTTTTTTGTTACTGTGTGCCCTGCCTCGATACTTCCTGCTTCCCAGCTGGCTTCAGGCTCCCTTCATTCTCTTTGTCCCACCAGCTCTGGGGACAGAGGATGAAACTCCCTGATTGGCCCTCAGGTTATTGTCAATAATTAGGCTTGGAGACAACTCTTAAACCTGTGATCATTATATACAGAACTGTTACCACGGTGTTGCTTTGCATTTATTTTGGGGATAGGATATGTGGAAGAAAAGCAGAAAGAATAGTTTTGGATTCTCTGCTTGCTTCTTCTGTAAGGATTCTTTTGTTGCTCTCTTTCCATTCAGAATCTAAACAGTGGGAAAGTTTGACATCTGAATGCAGAGTGCTCCTGATTGAGTCTTTAGCAACTATGGAGACAGACAGCAGACCTGAGCTGCAGGAGAAAGCATCGTTACTGAAGAAAACACTTGAAAATCTGGAATAAATTAGAAGGGGAAGAAACAAACAAGTGCCATGTTCATTGGGGGTTGAAATGGTGGTATTCTCTGTGGGGGAAAGTAAAGATTAATCTGTAGCATGCATCATTCCTTGGCTGAAATAAAAAAAAAATGCCTTAAATTTTGTTCCTTATTAGCTTTATTTTACTTGATGTTTTAAAAGTATCTGGGCTGAATAAACTAAATGGAACCTTGGATATTTAAGAGGTGGTTGTAGGTGAAACTGACAGAAATAGCTGTTGAAAGAGCTAAAGGTGTTAATAAAGGAAGAGACAAAGTTGCAGAGGAAGCTGCATAAAAATCTTAGAACTGCATCCAAATTTTAAAAAGTTATTTCAGGAAGGGGCTGTATCGACTACTTAGTTTAACCCCCTTCTTTACATCTGAAGAAACAGGTTATGAGATGACGTAGCTTCCTTTCGGAGGCCTGTGCCGAGGCTGGAACCTGTGTGATGGATGACCTGCCCAGGACACTTTCTTTTACAACCTGCTGCTAATCAGTGCTAACCCTGGCCTACCTGAGAAACTCCCAAGATGAGATGGCACAGCAGTCCTGGCACCAGAACAGAACTGACCCATTATGTAAGCACCACTGGATTCTTGAAATTCAGAAGTTGAACATTGTCTTGTCATTTGTTTAGATGATTGGTTTTTAGAAAATGATTATCTACCAACCTTACAGGTTGAGAGGGAGGGAAAATTTGGTCTCCATGTAATCGTCCTCCTTTTATAAGCAGATGAAGGTAGATTAGGACAAGATTGTTCTTTTTGTCTCTTACGTATTTTGCAAAACAAAAACCAACAACGAAATCGTGACTGCTTGGTTTAGACCATTTATAATCTCAAAACTGTAAAGACAAATTAAAATTTTCTACCCACTTTTATGCTTACAGTCACGACTATGGGATAGAAAGGAAAGCATTTTAATTAGCCGTCTGGGAATAACCTGATACCATTCAAAGTAAATAACTGCAGCTGTAGGGCTTCTTCCTTTCCTTATGCTGCTCAGGCCCCTGCCTGAGGATGTGGGGTAAGGGGAAAAAACAAATTTAACACAAGTGTTTATTCAAGTAAAAGGAGAACTCTCTAGCTCACCTTGGAGTACAAGCACAAAATTGGCGTACACTCAATACTGACCCCTTACTGACATTAACACCAGGGTGGAAACTCCGTGTTATATTTTTTGTGGTCTCTATTAACCAAAGTATTTAAAATTTTCTTGACTGTGATCCATAGTAAAACTAACTTTTTTCATCATGACCCAGAGCAATGTGTGTGGGGTGGAGGGGAGGGAGGGAGGGAGAGAGAAACAAAGAATGAATATAAAATCTTTAACTGAAATAAAATGTTTTGTGAAATGGTACATTACTATGTGTGACCTGCTTTGATCCCTCCCCGCCAACTCCCCACCACCGTTCTGAATGCTCTTTCAGACCCACTAAATTCATTTCCTGACTCATAAATGGGTTGTTATTCAGTTTGAAAAACACTGCCATAGATAGTACCTAAACCTAGCTGCATATGCTATGTTCTGGGGTTGCTTCTGTTTGGAAAAGGGGTTTACAAATGAAAATTTAAGTGTTTATTACCAAAACATCCTCTTAGCTGGTACTAAATATAATTGTGAGTTTTAGTAGCATCATGAATTTTAAGTAAACTATCGTGGACTTCCACTTGAGAGTGGTGTTTGCTTGGGGAAAAAAAAATCAACTCTGCGTGTTTTTCAGAAAGCTTACGTCCTCATAGGACTTGGTGTTTTCCAGATCAGTATTTCCCCATCCATGAAGTGCTGTCTGACTTTCATTTACAGTACCTGGGATACTCTTCCTAGGCAAGAGTGCCATGTAGGTCAGGTATTGTTGGAAGGTAAAAGTGTAAGGGCAAGAATTGTGCTCTTGGCCTGTATCAAGTTTAAAACCTCATCAGATTTTATGCTTTTTAAACTTTTTGTTATTCAATATTGGGAATTTCCCATGGTGCTGAGAGAGGTGCTAAGATACTTGAACCTTAGTGCTTAGTGCTGTTGAATTTGTTTTAGTTTTCTAAGCACATTTTTAAGTTTTACACTTAACTGCCTTCATCTTGACCAGCCAAGTCATTTGTACAACTAGTAACGTTAACTATGGTCTCCCAATGCAGCTTGTGTTGGTGTGCATGGGCACACGTATTTATTTAAAAGAGTTAATAACTGAGAGTTTGTCATTTTGGAATGTTGATATTAGTGAACAGATAGCAAAAGGACCCGTGAACATTTATATCTTTGGCCTTCATTTTCCAAAGCTATGTGGAACAGATTTTTATTATTTTTTTCCCTAGGAATATTCAGTGCTACTTGTCATATAGGCAACTGATTTAGAGAGTCTACTGAATTCCTTATTCCTGGAATATATATCGTCACAAATTTATTGATATGTGAAAAGGAGGTACCTGAAATTTGGCAATTGGAAATCAAAACAAAGTATCAAATTGTCTTTTTGGTGATAAAGAGCAGCCATTTCTTTAATTAATGTTTGTGTCTAATTTACAATTGCCAGTGTGTCTGCCTGTAATACAGTGTACCTGCGCAATAAAACTGATTGCCACCAAATCCCCACTGCTTTACCCTTCCATCTTTTACTTGTGTATTCACTAATGAGAAGAGAAAAGAAAAAAAGATGTGACCTTGTTGGTCTGTGCTCTAGTAGCATTTGCACTGTATGAACACTGTCTGCCCGTTGGGGGAAGTTTCTATCTGCTGCTGCCACAATATATTCATGCTGCTTGTGAAGTACAGGGAGTTATTTTGACATTGGCACTCATTGTAATGTACAAACTGTTGTTAAATGGATGTATATGTAACAGATTTTTGTATTTTATATGCAAAGTCTTCATAGAATCCTCTGCAATATGTACTAAGCTAGCTAAGCATGTGGTAGTCTTGAAAGGAAAACTCCTTCCCATGCCCAAGAAGATATTAAGTGGTAAATAAAAGCTGCATGATCAGTTCTTTGAAGTGGTGCATTAATTTTTACTGGTTCTCTGGGAAAATAGTTAACTTCCAAGGCATTGCCTGGTTATACTTTAAAGACCAAAAAAAGCCCTACTGCGTGCAGTATTCTGAGCTACTTCTACCAAACAGAAATTGTTGGCTTAAGTGTCTGGGAGTTCCAAGGCAAAACACAAACAGAGGCAAGGCACCTGAATAATTACTGTTAAATGCTTAGAGAGAAGCAATCATTGAAAGACTGGATTTTTTGATATAGGTAATCCCTGATGAACACATAGGAACAACAAGCAGTTCTGCTTTTGGTTAAGATTAACATACATGGCTATGCACATAAAACATCAGAGCTCTGGGTACATCCTATGTTGTAAATAGCCAAACAGATTTTAGGCTGTGGCTTTTTGTCCGACATCTCAGCGAGGCGCAGTGGTAGCAGCTGCTCTCCCGGCTTCGCTGTGTCGCCCAAGGACGACAAGAAGAAGAAGGATGCCGGAAAGTCAGCCAAGAAAGACAAAGACCCAGTGAACAAATCTGGGGGCAAGGCCAAAAAGAAGTGGTCCAAAGGCAAAGTTCGGGACAAGCTCAATAACCTAGTCTTGTTTGACAAAGCAACATAAGACAAACTCTAAAGAAGTGCCCAAACTATAAGGTTATAACTCCAGCTGTTGTCCCTGAGATACTGAAGATTTGTGGTTCCCTGGCCAGGGCAGCCCTTCAGGAGCTCCTTAGTAAAGGACTTACTAAACTGGTTTCAAAGCACAGAGCTCAAGTAATTTACACCAGAAATACCAAGGGTGGAGATGCTCCAGCAGCTGATGAAGACGCGTGAACAGGTCCCACCAACTGTATATTTTGAAAAATAAAACTTTATTAAATCAAAAAAAAATTATTTTTAGTCTGTGGAAGATATGCTTGAAGGTGAGAGATACCTTGCTTTTTCTCTCATAGCAGCTAAAAAGCCTAAGCTGCTCCCTTCTATGCTTTTCCTCCTTTTTCCCTTCAAGCTAGTACCAGATTATTTGATTAGAATAACAATTGGTTTTTAAAAAGTGGAAAACCCACAACTAGAAATATGAAAATCACTAAAGGAAAAATCTTATTGGTAAAGGCAAATATACAGTGAAGATAGTAAATCAACCACATATAAAGCTAGTATGAGCATTAAAAGATAAAAGCCGTAAAATCATCTATATCCACAATAAGTTGAGGGATACACAAAACAGTGTAAAATATGTCAAAAATAGTAAACGTGATTAGCTCTGATAGTTTTCTCGTAGCATCTTTATTATAAAGCAGAATCTAACACACCATTGTAAAGCAATTATACTCCAATAAAGATGTTAAAAAAAATGTAAACGTGGAGGCGGGTAAAAATGCAAGATGTTAAAATGCATTCAAAGTTAAGGGACCTGCAACTTAATCACATATATATATATATATATATATATATATATATATACAGATTGCTATATATAAACCTCATAATAACCACAAACCAAAAATCTGTAATAGATACACAGAAAAGAGAAAGAAATCCAGGCATAATATTAAAGATAGTCATCAAATCACAAGGGAAGAGAGCAAAAGAAAAAGAAAGGAACAAGAAAGCTACAAAGACAACCCCCAAACAAAATGGCAAAAGTACATACCCATCAATAATTACTTTAAATGGACTAAATGCTCCAATTGGAAGACACAGAGTGGCTGAATGGATACAAAAACAAGACCCATATGTATGTTGCCTACAAGAGACGCCAGATCTAAAGATGCACACAGATTGAATAGAGGGAATGGAATGAGGTATTCCATGCATGTGGAAACGAAAAGAAAACTGGAGTAGCAATAGTTACATCAGAAAAATTGACTTTAAAACAAAGACTGTGACAAGAAACAAAGAAGGACATTACATAAGGATCAAGGGATCAATCCAAGAGGAGATATAACAATTGTAAATATATATGCACCCAACATAGGAGCACCTCAATACATAAAGGAACACCTAATACATAACATTCACCTAAAACACCTAACATAGGAACACCTAAATACATAAAGTAAATCTTAATAGATGTAAAGGGAGAAATCAAGAGTAACACAATAATAGCAGGGGATTTTAACACCCCGCTTAATAATTTTCATATATAACGTACAGCAGTGTTAATTATATTTATATGTTGTACTTTATTTTCCCAGTACTTATTTAACTCATAACTGTCAGTTTGTACCTTCATTCAATTTTCCTACCTCCCAGCCCCCACCTCTGGTAACTACATATCTAATCTCTTTTTCTGTGAGTTTGTTTGTCTTTGAAGTAAAATTGACCTACAACACTATGTTAGTTCCTGGTGCACGGCATAATGATTTGGTATTTCTGTACATTACAAAATGATCACCAGGATAAGTCTAGTTACTATCTGTCACTGTACAAAGATGTTATATTGTTATTGACTTATTCCCCACACTGTACATTTTATCCCCATGACTCATTTATTTTGTAGCTGGAAGTCTGTACCTCTTAATCTCCCTTACCTGTTTCTCTCATGCATCCAACTCCCGTCCCCTCTGGTAACCACCTCTTTGTTCTCTATATCTGTGACTCTGTTTTTGCTCTGTTTGTTCAGTTACTTTGTTTTTTAAATTCCACATGTAAGTGAAATCATACAGTGTTTGTCTTGTTCTGTCTGAATTATTTCACTTAGCAGCATGCCCTCAAGGTCCATCCATGGTGTTGCAGATGGCAAGATTTCATTATTTTTTAAGACTGAGTAATATTCCATTGTATTTATATGTATATAAGTGTGTATATATATGTATATATATACATATACACACATATACGTATATATACATATCACAACTTCTTTATCCATCTGTTGATGGGGACTTAGGTTGCTTCCATATCTTGGCTCTTGTAAATAATGTTGCAATGAACATGGAAGTGCATATATCTCTTTGAGAGAGTCATTTAGTTTTCTTTGGATATGTTCCCAGGAGAGGGATTGCTGGATCATATGGTAGTTCTATTTTTAATTTCTTGAGGAAACTTCATACTGTTTTCCATAGTGACTGTACCAGTTTATATTCCCACCAACAGTGCACAGGGTTCTCCTTTCTCAGTATTGAATTTTTTTTAATAGATGGTGAAATGTTCTAGGATTGATTGTGCTGATATTTGCATGACTCTGTGAATACACTAAAAAAAAATCATTGAATTGTACAATTTAAATGGGGGCAATTGTATGGTATATGAATTATATCTTAGTAAAGTTGTTTTAAAAAAAAGACAATCCATTGTAACTGGGTCATTTTAGAGTATTTGTAAGTTATAGATAACGAAACATGTACTGATTATTTTTCCATACACACTATTTGTTAAAATATGTTAATAAATTGTGTTCCCTAACAAAATGAAGCACAAGATACTGTGGGGCTCGAGGGACATTGTTCCAGCTAATGATTAAGAACTCTCC